>NC_048569.1:82911779-83221779 GCF_013265735.2 Oncorhynchus mykiss
AGTTTGAATAAGACACACTTTTTTATTGCATGATAAATCATGATTCATTAAAAATGGGTTTTGTTCTTGTCAGCCTCTTCCGCTCCTAAGAGTTTCAACTCCTCAGTAAGATGGTGTACTTGGCCAGCTCTGTTGGCTAGCTTCCTCTACTGCAGGGTTTCCTAGACTCAGTCCTTAGCCTCCACCCAGGTGCACATGTTGTTTTTCTGCCCTAGCACTACACAGCTGATTCAAATAACCAAAGTTTGATGGGTTGGTTATTTGAATCCGCTGTGTAGTGCCAGGTCAAAAACCAAAACGTGCACCCAAAAACCAAAACGCCTCAAGACCAACTTTGTGAAATCCTGCTCTACTGTATCTCATGCTCTTCTTCGCAGGAAGCTAAGTGAAACACCCGCAGTGCCCTCTCTACCACTCTTCACCTCTATCTATGCCTCTCTCCCTCCTACCTCCCTCCCCCATCTCCCTCTTTCATACATTTCATTAAGAGCAGAATCCCATTAGGTGTCTATGCTGCCCTGCCTCCCAGGGTTAACCACTTCGCTTAGCCATGTAAATTCACAGTTTAGTCAGGTTCATTCTCCACACAGCCCCGCCAACCACTGTATGCAGAGCAGAGTGGCTCGCTTGCCACATTAAATGATATCTATGGATATGCAGGTGAGAGAGCCAAGGAAAGAGAGAGAGAGAAAGAGAGAAAGAGAAAGAGAGAGAAAGAGAGAGAAAAAGGTGGGATAGGGTGGGATGTTTGTAAGCCCCTTGAGCCAGATTGTCTGGAAGTTATGAGGATGTGTGTCCGCGGCGTGAAAGTGTATGTATGCATCTACATATACACACACACTCATTAATGTACATGTGTGAAATCGGTCAAATGTAAGCACCCACCTAATTATTATTATTATTATTATTTACTCTATTTGCATACAGGCATGTATGTTCTCAAACCATTATGTATCAGGCTAGAGATAACACGTATTTCCTATGGGAAGGTTAAGGCGTCTTCTTCCCCCGAACTAGCCTTCCCTGGCACCTACCTACTACCTCTCTGTCTCAGACGCCTTCCATTGAGCTTCTACAGGGCTGTGTGTTGGGTCTAACCCTGCTGTAGCACACAAACCCAGGCAGATTTACTATGAACTGGGCCTGTCTGTCTCAGGGTCCATGGAAAGGCTTTAAGCGAAAATCCTAAACAGGGATGTCTTAGATGAGCATCTGTTTCAGGGGTTCCATAGAAAACAGAGGGCTCATGTGACCCATAAGAAGGTCAAAGGTCAATTGAAACCAACCAATAAACTCCATTATGACTGGTCTTTACAGGTTGACATCAGGGTTCACAGTAATGCAGCCTCAGATTGTTCCACCTCACAACGCCTGTCCTGACTACCCTGGGTGCACAGAGTGGTGGTTCTCCCCTGGGGCAGCCCACTGGAACACAGGTGCTCACACACACAGCTCTATTTATGGATCAGGTAGTTTTTTTCCTCCAGACCTGCTCAAATTGTTTCCTGATTGATCGTGATCAATTGCTGGCACTCTGTGGAGTACTGTTCCAATACTGGATCCATAACCCCTGTCTAACCCCCTCCCTCTCCTCCTCTCTCCCTCCATACTTTCTCTGGGCCAATAGAAACCTGGAGCCAAGGATTATCACTGAAACTAAGCCCCCCCGGTCTTTGATTAGCCCCGACCCCTTTCACTGTCTACACCACAGCCGCTTCAGCCACTTCCTGCCCCAGTCAATGTCCTGTCTACACCACAGCCGTTTCAGCCACTTCCTGCCCCAGTCAATGTCATGTCTACACCACAGCCGTTTCAGCCACTTCCTGCCCCAGTCAATGTCCTGTCTACACCACAGCCGTTTCAGCCACTTCCTGCCCCAGTCAATGTCCTGTCTATACCACAGCCGTTTCAGCCACTTCCTGCCCCAGTCAATGTCCTGTCTACACAACAGCAGTTTCAGCCACTTCCTGCCCCAGTCAATGTCATGTCTACACCACAGCCGTTTCAGCCACTTCCTGCCCCAGTCAATGTCATGTCTACACCACAGCCTCTCCAGTCACTTCCTGCCCCAGTCAATGTCCTGTCTACACCACAGCCGTTTCAGCCACTTCCTGCCCCAGTCAATGTCCTGTCTACACCACAGCCGTTTCAGCCACTTCCTGCCCCAGTCAATGTCCTGTCTACACCACAGCCGTTTCAGCCACTTCCTGCCCAAGTCAATGTCCTGTCTACACCACAGCAGTTTCAGCCACTTCCTGCCCCAGTCCATGTCCTGTCTACACCACAGCCTCTCCAGTCACTTCCTGCCCCAGTCAATGTCCTGTCTACACCACAGCCGTTTCAGCCACTTCCTGCCCCAGTCAATGTCCTGTCTACACCACAGCCGTTTCAGCCACTTCCTGCCCCAGTCAATGTCCTGTCTACACCACAGCCGTTTCAGCCACTTCCTGCCCAAGTCAATGTCCTGTCTACACCACAGCAGTTTCAGCCACTTCCTGCCCCAGTCCATGTCCTGTCTACACCACAGCCTCTCCAGTCACTTCCTGCCCCAGTCAATGTCCTGTCTACACCACAGCCGTTTCAGCCACTTCCTGCCCCAGTCAATGTCCTGTCTACACCACAGCCGTTTCAGCCACTTCCTGCCCCAGTCAATGTCCTGTCTACACCACAGCCGTTTCAGCCACTTCCTGCCCCAGTCAATGTCCTGTCTACACCACAGCCTCTCCAGTCACTTCCTGCCCCAGTCAATGTCCTGTCTACACCACAGCCGTTTCAGCCACTTCCTGCCCCAGTCAATGTCCTGTCTACACCACAGCCGTTTCAGCCACTTCCTGCCCCAGTCAATATCCTGTGTACACCACAGCCTCTCCAGTCACTTCCTGCCCCAGTCAATGTCATTTATACATCACATCCGCTCCAACCACTTCCTGCCCCAGTCAAAGCTCTGTCTACACCACGGCCACTACACACACACATGCATACAATGAGGCTGGAGGGGTGGGAGGGAGGGAGGGGTGAGGAAGGGGGGTGGAAGGGGTGAAGGAGCACTCACCTCGCTGTGAAATGAGTTTGGACCTTCCCAGGATGAGAAGAGGCGGCTGTCAAATCCCTCTTCATAGTATTCCTGTCCTCCTCTTCTCCTTTTTCCCCCTCTTCAGATGAGGATCAGGCCTGGATGAGAGCCAACAGCACAGGGCCAAAGCCATCGGATTCAGGCCAGCCATTCGGCAACAGGGACCACCTGTCAATCAAACACAGCAGGGGTGTGTGTGTCTGTGTCTCATTCAGGGAACAGAGGATCGAGCAGACCACTTTCATCAGCTTAGAGAGAGAGAGATAGAAATAGAACAATAATGCTTATATTTGTCCTATTTCCCATATGTACAAGTGTGTAGTAACATGCATGTGTGAATTGGAAAGGTGTTTTTTTCTGCCATTATCAACAGTGACCCTAGAGCAATTACTGTTAAATGCCTTGCTCAAGGGCACAGACAAATTTTTCACCTTGTGGGCTCTGGGATTTGAATTTGAACTAGAAACCTCTCTAAGGGCCCAACACTCTAAGGGCCCAATCCAGGAAATGTATGCCTTTTCTACACACTTCTCAGTAGTTGTTATTCAGACTTATCTTATGCAGGAGCATAACAGGCTTTGCAGGCCTGGTTCCTTTGCACACACTGAATACATTTTATTCAACCCCTGAAAACCCTCCCACTTGCTAGCCGGTCTGTGCTGGATCCTTGGGACTTCCCTACCCAAAACCCCAACCTTAACCATTTTAAATCTCAACTTCAATAGGGTAGGGATGTCCCAAGGATCCAGCACAGACCGGCTAGCAAGTGGGAGGGTTTTCAGGGGTTGAATAAAATGTATTCAGTGTGTTCCTTTATATTTGTTGTACCTTTATTTAGAATGTTCGACAGACTCACTAGAATATATGGAGAGAACAGTTCAGAATATTAGGGATCAATGAAAAGCCATGTTTTTACAGGTATATTCCTCTCATTTTCAGCACCAATTGGTACAATAGATTTATATTATATTATCAGGGTTAGGAAAGTATTTATGAATAATACGAATACAATTTTGTGAAGACCCTTTACGCACTAAATACTGTACATTGGTGAATCAAAAATACAGTGGTTTGATTCATCATGAAAGTTGCCAAATTCGGATGTTCAAATCCATGTAATATTGGAAGGTGAGAAAAGTGTACGATATTGGATAAACCGTATTCCTATAATTCTATCCTGATGATCCTCACTAATCATGGAACTGTGATGACAACGGTCAACTCGTCATGAACCGTGCGCCAGGTTCCAGGTTTAAACTGCTACATATGGTCTCCTTTCCATAATGATTCAAGTAGGCTACATCTCCCAAAATATTGCACAACTTGTAATACGTTAGCCAAATATGATCCACTCTTGGTATCGATCCTCAGGAACAACCACACAAACGTGACAGAGGACAGAAGGGTAACTCATGATGTAATGGAATGGGGCAAAATATGAGGAAACTAACACCAGTTAAATCTCTACGTGTATGAGGCTATAACTTACGGTGGCTACCGATTGCGACTAATATTTAACACGATACAAAATGTAAAAAAAATACAGTGACAAGTCTGGGTATATAATTAAAACATTCTAGAAATCATAAATCAACTCCGTAGGTTTGGCGCTATACTGTACTGTAATTTGCGCATGGCAACAGAAGCCTATATCTTGCGTCTCCAAATTACACCCCTGCAAGTTTTAAGGCCAGCATTTCATAAACTTCACTGTGGAATAGGTGATATGTTGATATGCTTCAGTTTGCAGCCATATGACTGTTTCACGTGTCTCCAGCAATCAAAAGTTAAATATATCTAAAACAATGTATATTTACAATCCCTTTATCCAAACAGTTTACTCATTTACCTAGCGTTTTATCAATTTGTAAATGCCAGTGCATTGAGAATGGTCTTATTTTTGTTGGGAAAAGAAAGTAGATGTTGTTCCACTTGGAACCGACAGGTTGCTTGTCCATATTCATTGTTTCATCGCCCGTAAAACTAGAGGAATTATGAGGGAGTTAAGTCAAGGTCAGAATAATGTGCATCCGTAGACACACCTTCGTATTTGTTTTAGCTACACCCCAAATCAATAGCGGGTGAATAGCGTGATATTATCATGCTTAAATTCAATGTCAGAATGCGCGTAGAGGGAAAAGTGCATAAAAAGGGAATTATCATTCCATTTATGTGCGCTTTACTCGCGTCGGAATTCCTCTGTAACTGCTAGGCTGCCTGTCGCCCTAGAAGAGAGGGAGAATGTGAAATAGAAAGAGAGAGAAACAAGACAACTAGGTAGGAGAAATTAGGAGAGTTTCAGGTGAAAGAGTATAAATCAATAGCCGTTAGATGGAGACGCATGTGTGTATTGTGCATATTATATTGTGTAGTTGGGGAGTTACTGTTTGTGTGTGCGCGTGTGTGTGTGATAGGAGAGTGACCCACACAGACAGAGAGAACGAGGAGGAACTGGTATTTCCATCTGTCTCTATTGGCTGATTGACCTGGTCCTGATGGCCATCTCCTCTTCACTTCCTCTTATATCTTTAACAAAACTCTCAAGCCCTGTTTATACCTGCGGCTCACATGCGTCCTTCGTCCTGATCTCGCCCTTTTACAGTTACAAGATCTGATCATAATCAGTTCACACTGCGTCTTTTAATTGTCTACACCGGTCTAAAAATGTGGGCACAATCCTTATGTGGACAAGATCAAGAAAATAAACGCATGTTAGAACCAGGTATAAACGGGGCTTCAGACATCACACTGCAGACACAAATACAATGCCTTCAGAAAGTATTCAGGCCCTTGACTTTTTCCACATTTTGTTGTGTTACAGCCCACATTTAAAATGGATTTCTGGAGATTTGAGAACGTAATATCAAAGTGGAATTATATTTTTGAAAATAAATCAAATTCATAAAACATGAAAAGCTGAAATGTCTTGAGTCAATAAGTATTCAATCCCTTTGTTATGGCAAGCCTAAATAAGTTTAGGAGTAACAAGTCACATAATAAGTTGCATGGACTGTAATAATAGTGTTTAACATGATTTTTTAATGACTACCTCATCTCTGTACCCCACACATACAATTATCTGTAAGGTCCCTCAGTTGAGCAGTAAATGTCAAACACGGATTCAACCATAAAGACCAGGGAGGTTTTCCAATGCCTCACAAAGACGGGCATCTATTGGTAAACATGTAACATTTTTAAAGGCAGACATTGAATATCCCTTTGAGCATAGGATATTAATTACACTTTGGATGGTGTGTCAATACACCCAGTCACTACAAAGATACAGGCGTCCTTCCTAACTCAGTTACAGGAGAGGAAGGAAACTGCTCAGGGATTTCACCATGAGGCCACTGGTGACTAAAACAGTTACAGTTTAAGGCTGTGACAGGAGAAAAGTGAGGATGGATCAACAACATTGTAGTTACGCCACAATACTAGCCCAATTGCAAGAGTGAAAAGAAAGAAGGCTGTACAGAATAAAAATATTCCAAAATATGCATCCTGTTTTCAATCAGGCACTAAAGTAAAACAGCAAAAAAATGTGGATTTTTTTTTTAACCTTATGTCCTTGTCACACCCTGACCTAGGATAGCTCTGTTTTTCTATATATTTGGGTTAGGTCAGGGTGTGACTAGGGTGGGTACTCTAGTTTTTGTATGTCTAGGGTTTTCGTATGTCTAGGGGTTTTTGTATGTCTAGGTTGGCCTGATATGGTTCCCAAATCAGAGACAGCTGTTTATCATTGTCTCTGATTGGGGATCATATTTAGGTAGCCATTTTTCCTCATTTGTGTTGTGGGACCGTCTATGTCCCTGTCAGCACTATTTGTATACCGTTTTGTTCGTTGATTTTGTTGTTTTTTGTTCAGTGTTCATTCATTAAAAGAGAATGTACACATACCACGCTGCACCTTGGTCCATTCCATATGACGATCATGACAGTCCTGCATACAAAGTGTTATGTTTGGGGCAAATCCAACAGAACACATCAGGGTAGGTAATATCCAGAGAACCTGGTTCAGTCTGCTTTCCAACAGACACTGGGAGACAAATTCACCTTTCAGCAGGACAATAACCTAAAACACAAGGCCAAATAATATACACTGAAGTTTCCTACAAAGACAATATTGATTGTTCCTGAGTGGCCTAGTTACAGTTTTGACTTAAATTGTCTTGAAAATCTATAGCAAGACTTGAAAATGGCTGTCTAGCAATGATCAACAACCAACTTGAATTTTAAAAGTGTATTGTAGAATGCAGGTTTGCAAAGCTCTTAGAGATTTACCCAGAAAGACTCACAGCTGTAATCGCTGCCGAAGGTGATTCTAACATGTATTGATACAGGGCGTTGAATACTTCTCTAATCAAGATATATTACTGTTCTATTTTTCATAAATATTTTACAAATGTTAGAATTTTTCTTCCACTTTGACATTAGAGTATTTGGTGTAGATCTTTGACAAAAAAATGAGGATTAAATCCATTTTAATCCCACTTTGTAGCAAAAAATGTGGAAAAAGTCAAGGGGTGTGAATGCTTTCAGAAGGCACTGTTTACACAAACAGGTTGTGAGATAGAAGAGAGAGAGAGAGAGCGATAGAGAAAGAGACACTTATTTCCCTCAGATTACACAAATCAAATTTCGAGAAAAGGGAAACCACTGAAGCACTAACACCATTGTAAATACAAACTATATTAATCTGTCTATTTATTTTCCCTTTACATACTTCAACCATGTGCACATTGTTACAACATTGTACATAGCCGTAATATAACATTTGAAATGTCAATAAAAAAAAAAAAACTTGTGAGTAATGTTTACTGTTAATTTCTGATTATTTTGTTTATTATCTATTCCACAATGTAAACATGTTTACAATTGAACTGCATTGAGAAAGACAGAGTCCTCTAGTCTGCCAGCAGGCATACAGTTCACATAGCACAGGTCCGTTTCACAGACTGTAAATCACATTCACACTTCACTCTGCTGCAGTCCCCCACTCCCCAACACTCACCCCTGACACTCACACACAGATCAGTACCGCTCAAACTCCTTGTAGTGACAATAGGCTGAAGTGGGCTTGTGTGAGGGAGTAGAGCTATGAATAAGTGATGTCAATTAAACCACAGAACATGGAAAGCATCAAGGAGAGGCGACACACAAAGCTTGAAGAGCAGAGGTATGTGGAAAAATCAGTGTGGCCATGTGTGTGTTTGTGTGTGAGTGTATTTACTGTAAGGTAATTAGGTGAAGGATGCAGGTAATTTTCTCCTTACATTTAGTCCCATCCACTGGTGGACTATAGGCAGAACAGGCAATTATCTCAGGCCTCACATAAAGGGGCCTCGTGAGCTGGGCATGATAATACAAATAATAAAATCATTTAAAATAAATTCTGTTTGAGGCCTCCCCATGCTCCCCACGAGGCATAATAAATAAATACAAAATCACCATCAAAATCTATTTAACCTAGTGATATCTGATTAAGCTAAAGATTCATGGGCTGCATCATGATCCACCACATTCACCGATGTAGGCCTTCCGTATCTGCAGTGGAAGGTGGCAGAGCTACAGCTCTACAGCTCTGTTTGTCAGACCAGGAGACATCCCGAAAATCGGTCTTCTCGCAAAAATATCTGTAGTGTTCGAACAGTTTGGGCTACACATTAATATGGCACCCCTCTTTGGAAAGACGAGACTCACAATGGTGATCTCCACTTTGCTCTTCGAACCCCACAAGTGTCGAGACTCGTCTTAAGGTAACCCAGTATGTGAGTGAAATAGGCATTTCCATGTAGAGGTATATGGGTAATTCCACTGTAAATGATTATGTATTTTTTTCCTGAGCTTCCTTATGTCTCTCAGATATAGGACAGACACTGCAAAAGAAACTTCATTTTGATTGCATTTTTACTATCTGTTTTTCCAAGATGGCACCGACAGAGATGGTCACCTCACTTCTAGTCCTTAGGAAACTACGCAGTATTTTGTTTGTTTATGTATTATTTCTTACATTGTTACCCCAGGAAATGTTAAGTCTTATTACATACAACCAGGAAGAACATTTGGATACAAGAGCGATGCCAACTTACCAACATTATGACCAGGAATACAACTTTACAGCAGTGGATCCTCTGTTTGGACCACAACCCAGGACAATGGATCAAATCCCAGAAGCTGACCCAAAACAACAGCACCTCAGTGCCACCGTCGCGGCCCGCTAACAAGGACTGCACCCCCCTCTCCTCATCTGTGGCCGACGTGAGTAAAATCCTCACAAGGCAGCTGGCCAGTACAGGTGCATCAAAGATGGAACCGAGAGACTGAAAAACAGCTTCTATCTCAAGGCCATCAGACTGCTAAACAGCAATCACTAACTCAGAGAGGCTGCTGCCTACACTGAGACCCAATCACTGTCCACTTTAATAAATGGATCACTAGTCACTTTAAACAATGCCACTTTACAGTGCCTTGCCAAAGTATTCATCCCCCTGGGCGTTTTTCCTATTTTGTTAAGTTACAACCTGTAATTTAAATGGATTTTTAATTTTGGATTTCATGTCATGGACATACACAAAATAGTCAAAATTGGTGAAGTGAAATTTAAAAAAGAAAAAACAGAATCCCCTAAATAAGATCTGGTGCAACCAATAATTAGTTAAATAAAGAACACCTGTGTGCAATCTAAGTGTCACATAATCTGTCACATGATCTCAGTATATATACACCTGTTCTGAAAGGCCCCAGAGTCCGCAACAGGGGCGGCTAGTGGTTAGAGCGTTGGACTAGTAACCGAAAGGTTGCAAGTTCGAATCCCCGCGCTGACAAGGTACAAATCTGTCGTTCTGCCCCCGAACCCACTGTTCCTAGGCCGTCATTGAAAATAAGAATTTGTTCTTAACTGACTTGCCTAGTAAAATAAAGGTCAAATAAAAACACTACTAAGCAAGGGGCACCACCAAGCAAGCGGCACCATGAAGACCAAGGAGCGCTCCAAACAGGTCAGGGACAAAGTTGTGGAGAAGTAGAGATCAGTGTTGGGTTAGAATAAATATCCAAAACTTTGAACATCCCACAGTGCACCATTAAATCCATTATTAAAAAATGGAAAGAATATGGCACCACAACAAATGTGCCAAGAGAGCACCAAAACTCACAGACCAGGCAAGGAGGCCATTAATCAGAGAGGCAACAAAGAGACCAAAGATCTCTTTCTGAAGGAGCTGCAAAGCGCCACAGAGGAGACTGGAGTATCTGTCCATAGGACCACTTTAAGCCGTACACTCCACAGAGCTGGGTTTTACGGAAGAGTGGCCAGAAAAAAAGCCATTGCTTATCACGTTTGGTGTTCGCCAAAAGGCGAAAGGCCAAAAGGCCAAAAGACTCACCAAACATAAGGAAAAAGGTACTCTGGTCAGATGAGAATAACATTTTGCTTTTTGGCCATCAAGGAAAACACTATGTTTGGCATCACCCTGAGAACGCCATCCCCACAGTGAAGCATGGTGGTGGCAGCATCATGTTGTGGGGATGGTTTCCATCAGCAGGGACTGGGAAACTGGTCAGAATTGAAGGAATGATGGATGGTGCTAAATACTGGGAAAATCTTGAGGGAAACCTGTTTCAGTCTTCCAGAATTTGAGACTGGGATGGAGGTTCACCTTCCAGCAGGACAATGACACTAAGCATACTGCTAAAGCAACACTTGAGTGGTTAAAGGGGAAACATTTAAATGTCTTGGATTGGCCTAGTCAAAGCCCAGACCTCAATCCAATTGAGAATCTGTGGTATGACTTATAGATTGCTGTACACCAGCGGAACCCATCCGACTTGAAGGAGCTGGAGCAGTTTTGCTTTGAAGAATGGGCAAAAATCCCAGTGGCTAGATGTGCCAAGCTTAAAAAGAGACCCCAGCTGTAATTGCTGCAAAAGGTGGCTCTGCAAAGTATAGTAGTCATGTACACTCAAATTCTGTTTTTTTTTTGTCTTATTTCTTGTTTGTTTCACAATAAAACATATTTTGCATCTTCAAAGTGGTAGGCATGTTGTGTAAATCAAATGATACAAACCCCCAAAAATCCATTTGAATTCCAGGTAGGTAAGGCAACAAAATAGGAAAAATGCCAAGGGGTGTGAATACTTTCGCAAGCCACTGTAAATAATGCCACTTTAATAATGTTTACATATTTTATGTTACTCATATCATATGTATATACTCTATTTTAAACCATCTATTGCAAGTTGCCTATGCCACTTGGCCATCGCTCATCCATATACTTACATGTACATATTCTCCTTCACCCCTTTAGATTTGTGTGTATAAGGTAGTTGTTGGAGAATTGTTAGATTACTTCTTAGATATTACTGCACTGTCGGAACTAGAAGCACAAGCATTTCGCTACACTCGCATTAACATCTGCTAACCATGTGTATGTGACCAATAAAATGTGATTTTATTTGAATGCATTTCTATGGGTTCTTATATCTACAGGGGTCCTAAAATGTTTAATCAAATAGCTAAATGATCCCTAGTATGACTGTTTTAAAGCAATTCCATATGTTAGCTTAGTAGAAACCCAGCCCGGGCCCTTAGACTGGGGGATAGAAAATCCATTTATTTAGTTAAAAGACAGGTGCTGTTGATAATACTGCCGTCGTCGTTGAGGCAGAGGACATGTACAGTGTATTTTGTTACTTTAAACACTGTAGCTGTACACTCACTGTAGCTGGGGATTTTAACAAGGCTAATCTGAAAACAAGACTCCCTAAATTGTATCAGCATATCGATTGCGCAACCAGGGCTGGTAAAACCTTGGATCATTGCTATTCTAACTTCCGCAACGCATATAAGGCCCATCCCCACCCTCCTTTCGGAAAAGCTGACCACGACTCCATTTTGTTGCTTCCTGCCTACAGACAGAAACTAAAACAAGAAGCTCCCGCGCTCAGGTCTGTTCAACGCTGGTCCGACCAATCTGATTCCACACTTCAAGACTGCTTCGATCACGCGGACTGGGATATGTTCCGCATTGCGTCCAACAACAACATTGACGAATACGCTGATTCGGTGAGCGAGTTCATTAGAAAGTGCATTGATAATGTCGTTCCCAAGCAAAGTCTAAAACATTCCCAAACCAGAAATCGTGGATTGATGGCAGCATTCGAGTGAAACTGAAAGCACAAACCACTGCTTTTAACCAGAGAAAGGTGACCGGAAACATGACTGAATACAAACAGTGTAGCTATTCTCTCCGCAAGGCAATCAAACAAGCTAAGCGTCAGTATAGAGACAAAGTAGAGTCACAATTCAACGACTCAGACACAAGACGTATGTGGCAAGGTCTACAGTCAATCACGGACCCGTCACGGACCAGGGTGTCTTGCTTCCAGACAGACTAAATAACGTTTTTGCCCGCTTTGAGGAAAATACAGTGCCACTGACACGGCCCGCAACCAAAACATGCGGACTCTCCTTCACTGCAGCCGACGTGAGGAAAACATTTAAACGTGTTAACCCTCGCAAGGCTGCAGGCCCAGACGGCATCCCCAGCCACGTCCTCAGAGCATGTGCAGACCAGCTGGCTGGTGTGTTTACGGACATATTCAATCAATCCTTATCCCAGTCTGCTGTTCCTACATGCTTCAAGAGGGCCACCATTGTCCCTGTTCCCAAGAAAGCTAAGGTAACGGAGCTAAACGACTACCGCCCCGTAGCACTCACTTCCGTCATCATGAAGTGCTTTGAGAGACTAGTCAAGGACCATATCACCTACACCATACCAGACCCACTCCAATTTGCTTACCGCCCAAATAGGTCCACAGACGATGCAATCTCAACCACACTGCACACTGCCCTAACCCATCTGGACAAGAGGAATACCTATGTGAGAATGCTGTTCATCGACTACAGCTCAGCATTTAGCACCATAGTACCCTCCAAACTCGTCATCAAGCTCGAGACCCTGGGTCTCGACCCCGTCCTGTGCAACTGGGTACTGGACTTCCTGACGGGCCGCCCCCAGGTGGTGAGGGTAGGTAACAACATCTCCACTCCGCTGATCCTCGACACTGGGGCCCCACAAGGGTGCGTTCTGAGCCCTCTCCTGTACTCCCTGTTCACACATGACTGCATGGCCATGCACGCCTCCAACTCAATCATCAAGTTTGCGGATGACACTACAGTGGTAGGCTTGATTACCAACAACGACGAGACGGCCTACAGGGAGGAGGTGAGGGCCCTCGGAGTGTGGTGTCAGGAAAATAACCTCACACTCAACGTCAACAAAACAAAGGAGATGATTGTGGACTTCAGGAAACAGCAGAGGGAGCACCCCCCTATCCACATCGATGGGACAGTAGTGGAGAGGGTAGTAAGTTTTAAGTTCCTTGGTGTACACATCACGGACAAACTGAATTGGTCCACCCACACAGACAGCGTCGTGAAGAAGGCAGCAGCGCCTCTTCAACCTCAGGAAGCTGAAGAAATTCGGCTTGTCACCAAAAGCACTCACAAACTTCTACAGATGTACAATCGAGAGCATCCTGTCGGGCTGTATCACCGCCTGGTACGGTAACTGCTCCGCCCACAACCGTAAGGCTCTCCAGAGGGTAGTGAGGTCTGCACAACGCATCACCGGGGGCAAACTGCCTGCCTACACCTACACCACCCGATGTCACAGGAAGTCCATAAAGATCATCAAGGACAACAACCACCCGAGCCACTGCCTGTTCACCCCGCTATCATTCAGAAGGCAAGGTCAGTATAGGTGCATCAAAGCAGGGCCCGAGAGACTGAAAAACCGCTTCTATCTCAAGGCCATCAGACTGTTAAACAGCCACCACTAACATTGAGTGGCTGCTGCCAACACACTGACTCAACTCCAGCCACTTTAATAATGGGAATTTATGTAAATTGATGTAAAATATATCACTAGCACCGGCCGGGAGGTCCGTGGGGCGACGCACAATTGGCCTAGCGTCGTCCGGGTTAGGGAGGGCTTGGCTGGTAGGGATATCCTTGTCTCATCGCGCACCAGCGACTCCTGTGGCGGGCCGGGCGCAGTGCGCGCTAACCAAGGTCGCCAGGTGCACGGTGTTTCCTCCGACACATTGGTGCGGCTGGCTTCCGGGTTGGATGCGCATTGTGTTAAGAAGCAGTGCAGCTTGGTTGGGTTGTGCATCGGAGGACGCATGACTTTCAACCTTCGTCTCTCCCGAGCCCGTATGGGAGTTGTAGCGAAGAGACAAGATAGTAGCTACTAAACAAACAACTGGATACCAAGAAATTGGGGGGAAAAAAAATTAATAATAATAATATATATGTATCACTAGCCACTTTAAACAGTGCTACTTAATATAATGTTTACATACCTTACATTACTCATCTCATATGTACAGTGCCTTGCGAAAGTATTCGGCCCCCTTGAACTTTGCGACCTTTTGCCACATTTCAGGCTTCAAACATAAAGATATAAAACTGTATTTATTTGTGAAGAATCAACAACAAATGGGACACAATCATGAAGTGGAACGACATTTATTGGATATTTCAAACTTTTTTAACAAATCAAAAACTGAAAAATTGGGCGTGCAAAATTATTCAGCCCCTTTACTTTCAGTGCAGCAAACTCTCTCCAGAAGTTCAGTGAGGATCTCTGAATGATCCAATGTTGACCTAAATGACTAATGATGATAAATACAATCCACCTGTGTGTAATCAAGTCTCCGTAATAATGCACCTGCACTGTGATAGTCTCAGAGGTCCGTTAAAAGCGCAGAGAGCATCATGAAGAACAAGGAACACACCAGGCAGGTCCGAGATACTGTTGTGAAGAAGTTTAAAGCCGGATTTGGATACAAAAAGATTTCCCAAGCTTTAAACATCCCAAGGAGCACTGTGCAAGCGATAATATGGAAATGGAAGGAGTATCAGACCACTACAAATCTACCAAGACCTGGCCGTCCCTCTAAACTTTCAGCTCATACAAGGAGAAGACTGATCAGAGATGCAGCCAAGAGGCCCATGATCACTCTGGATGAACTGCAGAGATCTACAGCTGAGGTGGGAGACTCTGTCCATAGGACAACAATCAGTCGTATATTGCACAAATCTGGCCTTTATGGAAGAGTGGCAAGAAGAAAGCCATTTCTTAAAGATATCCATAAAAAGTGTCGTTTAAAGTTTGCCACAAGCCACCTGGGAGACACACCAAACATGTGGAAGAAGGTGCTCTGGTCAGATGAAACTTTTTGGCAACAATGCAAAATGTTATGTTTGGCGTAAAAGCAACACAGCTCATCACCCTGAACACACCATCCCCACTGTCAAACATGGTGGTGGCAGCATCATGGTTTGGGCCTGCTTTTCTTCAGCAGGGACAGGGAAGATGGTTAAAATTGATGGGAAGATGGATGGAGCCAAATACAGGACCATTCTGGAAGAAAACCTGATGGAGTCTGCAAAAGACCTGAGACTGGGACAGAGATTTGTCTTCCAACAAGACAATGATCCAAAACATAAAGCAAAATCTACAATGGAATGGTTCAAAAATAAACATATCCAGGTGTTAGAATGGCCAAGTCAAAGTCCAGACCTGAATCCAATCGAGAATCTGTGGAAAGAACTGAAAACTGCTGTTCACAAATGCTCTCCATCCAACCTCACTGAGCTCGAGCTGTTTTGCAAGGAGGAATGGGAAAACATTTCAGTCTCTCGATGTGCAAAACTGATAGAGACATACCCCAAGCGACTTACAGCTGTAATCGCAGCAAAAGGTGGCGCTACAAAGTATTAACTTAAGGGGGCTGAATAACTTTGCAAGCCCAATTTTTCAGTTTTTGATTTGTTAAAAAAGTTTGAAATATCCAATAAATGTCGTTCCACTTCATGATTGTGTCCCACTTGTTGTTGATTCTTCACAAAAAAATACAGTTTTATATCTTTATGTTTGAAGCCTGAAATGTGGCAAAAGGTCGAAAAGTTCAAGGGGGCCGAATACTTTCGCAAGGCACTGTATATACTGTACCCTATATCATCTACTGCATCTTTATGTAATACATGTATCACTAGCCACTTTAAACTATGCCACTTTGTTTACATACCCTACATTACTCATCTCATATGTATATACTGTACTCGATACCATCTACTGCATCTTGCCTATGCCGTTCTGTACCATCACTCATTCATATATCTGTATGCACATATTCTTTATCCCTTTACACTTGTGTGTATAAGGTTGCAGTTTTGGAATTGTTAGGTTAGATTACTCGTTGGTTATTACTGCATTGTCGGAACTAGAAGCACCACCATTTCGTTACACTCGCATTATTAACATCTGCTAACGATGTGTATGTGACAAATACATTTAATTTTATTTGATTTAAGATGTTTCTACAACCTGATTGGAGTCCACCTGTTGTAAATTCAATTGATTGGACATTATTTGAAAAAGACACACCTGTCTATATAAGGTCCCACAGTTGACAGTGCATGTCAGAGTAAAAACCAAGCTATGAGGTGGAAGGAATTGTCCATAGAGCTCCTAGACAGAGGATTGTGTCGAGGCACAGATCTGGGGAGGGGTACCAACACATTTCTGCAGCATTGAAGGTCCCCAACAACACAGTGGCCTCCATCATTCTTAAATGAAAGAAGTTAGAAACCACCAAGACTCTTCCTAGAGCTGGCCACCCGGCCAAACTGAGCAATCGGGGGCGGAGGGCCTTAGTCAGGGAAGTAACCAAGAACCCCATGGTCACTGACAGAGCTCCAGAGTTCTTCTGTGGAGATGGGCGAACCTTACAGAAGGACAACCATCTCTGCAGCACTCCACCAATCAGGCCTTTATTGTCGAGTAGCCAGACAGAAGCAACTTCTCAGTATAAGGCACATGACAGTCTGCTTGGAGATTGCCAAAAGGCACCTAAAGACTCTCAGACCATGAGAAACAAGATTCTCTGGTCTGATGAAACCAAGATTGATCTCTTTGGCCTGAATGCCAAGAATCCAGTGTGGAGGAAACCTTGAACCATCACTATGGTGAAGCATGGTGGTGATGTTTTTCAGCAGCAGGGACTGGAAGACTAGTCAGGATCGAGGCAAAGATGAACGGCGCACAGAGTACAGAGAGAGATCCTTAATGAAAACCTGCTCCAGATAGCAGGTAGCTCTCAGACCTCAGACTGGGATGAAGGTTACCTTCCAACAGGACAATGACTATAAGCCCACAGCCAAAACAACGTAGGAGTGGCTTTGGGAATAGTCTCAGAATGTCCTTGAGTGGGCCAGCCAGAGCCCGGACTTGAACTGGATCAAACATCTCTGGAGAGACCTGAACATAGCTGTGCAGCAACGCTCCCCATTTCAGTTTTGTATATTTAATAAATTATCTAAAATCCTGTTTTTGCTTTGTCATTATGGAGTATTGTGTGTAGATTGATGATTGTGTCAATTAGCACGGAATTTCCGGTCACAAATTGTAGACTTGTTTACATGCTGCTGTGCATTTTGTTCCTAACCTTACTTTGCGGTTTTTACTCTTTATATTTTTTGTTTTTCCCTCACTCAACTTTTTTTCATTGAACTTTTTCACTCCGGACGCTTTATCTGGACATAGTTCATCAGGACCTCCACCAGCCGAAGCTAAGTAGTAACATTTACATGATGCCTTCCCATTGCAGTCTCTGTACTCATAATATACAGGAGAACGATCGCCTTACGGTGAGGATAGCTGTGCTACAAGCCCAGTTTCAGACGCAATCGTTAGGCAAGGGTAATTTAAGTGTAAGAGAGGATGAAATAGCGTCTGTGCCACCAGTAAGTACAGATAGTAGTATAAATCCCCTCGCACATTCCCCTCAGCTGGACAACTTTCTCATGGCTTCTGGAAGGAAATGCTGTAGGAATGCTCAACCGGCGTCGCTCATTCAGCCGACAGAAACTTTCAACCGGTTCTCTCCATTAAGCAGTGTGTCGGATTCAGAGGCCGAGCATTCTCTGGTCTCTCCTCCTCCCGTTACGGAGTCTGAGACGCCAAAGCCTCCCACCATTAGCTCTGACAAATTGAAAACCCTAGTCATTGGCGACTCCATTACCCGCAGTATTAGACTTAAAACGAATCATCCAGCGATTATATACATTGTTCACCAGGTGGCAGGGCTACTGTCGTTAAGGCTAATCTTAAGATGGTGCTGGCTAAAGCTAAAACTGGCAAGTGTAGAGAGTATCGGGATATTGTTATCCACGTCGGCTCCAACAATGTTAGGATGAAATAGTCAGAGGTCACCAAGCGCAACATAGCTTCAGCTTGTAAATAAACTAGAAAGATGTGTCGGCATCAAGTAATTGTCTCTGGCCCCCTCCCAGTTAGGGGGAGTGATGAGCTCTACAGCAGTCTCACAACTCAATCGCTGGTTGAAAACTGTTTTCTGCCCCTCCCAAAAGATATAATTTGTAGATAATTGGCACTCTTTCTGGGACTCACCCAAGCCTGGTCTGTTGAGGAGTGACGGGCTCCATCCTAGCTGGAGGGGTGCTCTCATCTTATCTACAAACATAGACAAGGCTCTAACTCCCCTAGCTCCACAATAAGATAGGGTGCAGGCCAGGCAGCTTGTGGAGTCTGCCACGAGCACAGTCAGTGTAGTCAGGTCAGCTATCCCCATTGAGACCGTGTCTGTGCCTCGATCTAGTTTGAGCAAAACTCAACATGGCGGTGTTCGCCTTAGCAATCTCACTGGAATAAAGACCTCCTCCATTCCTGTCATTATTGAAAGAGATTGTGATACCTCTCATCTCATCTCTAGGGCTACTTAATGTTAGATCCCTCACTTCCAAGGCAGTTATAGTCGATTAACTAATCACTGATCATAATCTTGATGTGATTGGCCTTACTTAAACATGGCTTAAGCCTGATGAATTTACTGTGTTAAATGAGGCTTTGCCTCCTGGTTACACTAGTGACCATATCCCCCGCGCAGGTGGAGATGTTGCTAACATTTATGAAAGCAAATTTAAATGTACAAAAAAAAAAGAAACGACTGCATTTGTCTTTTGATCTTCTAGTCATGAAATCTATGCAGCGTACTCAATCACTTTTTATAGCTACTGTTTATAGGCCTCCTGGGCCATATACAGCGTTCCTCACTGAGTTCCCTGAATTCCTATCGGACCTTGTAGTCATGGCAGATAATATTCACATTTTTGGTGACTTTAATATTCACATGGAAAAGTCCACAGACCCTCTACAAAAGGCTTTCAGAGCCATCATCGACTCAGTGGGTTTTGTCCAACATGTCTCCGGACCTAGTCACTTCCACAGTCATACTCTGGACCTAGTTTTGTCCCGTGGAATAAATGTTGTGGATCTTAATGTTTTTCCTCATAATGCTGGACTATCGGAATACCATTTTATTACGTTTGCAATCGCAACAAATAATCTGCTCAGACCCCAACCAAGGATCATCAAAAGTCGTGCTACAAATTCTCGGACAACCCAAAGATTCCTTGATGCCCATCCAGACTCCCTCCGCCTACCCAAGGACCTCAGAGTACAAAAATCAGTTAACCACCTAACTGAGGAACTCAATTTAACCTTGCGCAATACCCTAGATCCCTAGAAACAAAAAACATGTCATAAGGAACTAGCTCCCTGGTATACAGAAAATACCCGAGCTCTGAAGCAAGCTTCCAGAAAATTGGAATGGAAATGGCGCCACACCAAACTGGAAGTCTTCTGCCTAGCTTGGAAAGACAGTACCATGCCGTATCAAAGAGCCCTCACTGCTGCTCGATCATCCTATTTTTCCAACTTAATTGAGGAAAATAAGAACAATCCTAAATGTATTTTTGATACTGTCGCAAAGCTAACTAAAAAGCAGCATTCCCCAAGAGAGGATTCACTTCAGCAGTGATAAATTCATTAACTTCTTTGAGGAAAAGATCATGATCATTAGAAAGCAAATGACGGACTCCTCTTTAAATATGCGTATTCTTCCAAAGCTCAGTTGTCCTGAGTCTGCACAACTCTGCCAGGACCTAGGATCAAGAGAGACCCTCACGTTTTTTAGTAGTGTATTGATAAGAGGTCTTAGTCTGCAGACCAGAATTTGTAAGATCCTGGCCGAATGAAACAGACAGAGGCCCAGCTAAATGGTCAAAAAGGTTTATTCACAGAACGTTCTCCCATCAAGAATACAAAGCAATTCATTTTATATTGACTTCTCACGCCCACACATTCACACAAACATACACACAAACATACGCCCACACATACACAAAAAACATACGCACACACATGTCCTGCTACGCACACACTGTCTGTCTCACTACCCAGCCGACAGAGATAGTGACCTTGTTCTTGAGACGTACTCCCCCCGTTCTCTCCCAAATCTCTAGTCAGGTCGGCACCAAGCTCAGACAGTCTGTATTTAAAATACCATAAAGACATTGCTTTACCCTGCACATTTATTGATTATGATTTTATACATTGTAATCAATTCCATACAATTATATGTTTCAGGGCGGAATATTCTAATCATTCAATTAACAGACAATTCTCACCTATCAATATCTCTTGACACATTGATGAAAATAATCATGACTTCTAAACCTTCAAGCTGCATACTGGACCCTATTCCAACTATTCTGCTGAAAGAGCTGCTTCCTGTGCTTGGCCCTCCTATGTTGAACATAATAAACAGCTCTCTATCCACCAGATGTGTACAAAACTCACTAAAAGTGGCAGTAATAAAGCCTCTCTTGAAAAAGCCAAACCTTGACCCAGAAAATATTTTTAAAACTATCAGCCTATATCGGCTCCTCCCCAAAAATTGAAAAAGCTGTTGCGCAGCAACTCACTGCCTTCCTGAAGACAAACAATGTATACGAAACGCTTTAGTCTGGTTTTAGACCCCATCACAGCACTGAGACTGCACTTGTGAAGGTGGCAAATAACCTTTTAATGGCGTCAGACCGAGGCTCTGCATCTGTCCTTGGGCTCCTAGACCTTAGTGCTGCTTTTGATACCATCAATCACCACATTTTTTTGGAGAGATTGGAAACCCAAATTGATCTACACTGATAGGTTCTGGCCTGGTTTAGATCTTATCTGTCAGAAAGATATCAGTTTGTCTCTGTGGATGGTTTGTCCTCTGACAAATCAACTGTAAATGTTGGTGTTCCTCAAGGCTCAGTTGTAGGACCACTATTGTTTTCACTATATATTTTACCTCTTGGTGATGTCATTCGGAAACACAATGTTAACTTTCACTGCTATGCGGATGACACACAGCTGTGTATTTCGATGAAACATGGTGAAGCCCCAAAATTGCCTTCCCTGGAAGCATGTGTTTCAGACATAAGGAAGTGGATGGCTGCAAATGTTCTAGTTTTAAACTCGGACAAAGCAGAGATGCTTGTTCTAGGTCCCAAGAAAGAAAGAGATATTCTGTTGAATCTGACAATTCATCTTGATGGTTGTACAGTCGTCTCAAATAAAACTGTGAAGGACCTCGGCATTACTCAGGACCCTGATCTCTCTTTTGACAAACATATCAAGACAGCTTTTTTCCATTTTCGTAACATTGCAAAAAATCAGAAACTTTCTGTCCAAAAATGTTGCAGAAAAATGTATCCATGCTTTTGTCACTTCTAGGTTAGATTACTGCAATGCTCTACTTTCCAGCTACTCAGATAAAGCACTAAATAGACTTCAGTTAGTGCTAAACGGCTGCTAGAATCTTGACTAGAACCCAAAAAATGTATCATATTACTCCAGTGCTAGCCTCTCCACACTGTTTTCCCGTTAAGGGTAGGGCTGATTTCGAGGTTTTACTGCTAACCTACAAAGCATTACATGGGCTTGCTCCTACCCAACTTTCCGATTTGGTCCTGCCATACATACCTACACGTACGCTACGGTCACTCGACGAAGACCTCCTTACTGTCCCTAGAATTTCTAAGCAAACAATTACAGGCAGGGCTTTCTCCTATAGAGCTCCATTTTTATAGAATGGTCTGCCTACCCATGTGAGAGACGCAGACTCGGTCTAAACCTTTAATTCTTTATTGAAGACTCATCTCTTCAGTAGGTCCTATGGTTGAGTGTAGTCTGGCCCAGGAGTGTGAAGGTGAACGGAAAGGCACTGGAGCAACGAACCACCCTTGTTTTCTCTGCCTGGTCCCTCTCTAGGTTTCTTCCTAGGTTCTGTTTCTAGGGAGTTTTTCCTAGTCACCGTGCTTCTACACTTGTATTGCTTGCTGTTTGGGGTTTTAGGCTGGGTTTCTGTACAGCACTTTGTGACATCAGCTGATGTAAGAAGGGATTTATAAAGAAATTTGATTGATTGATGTGGGGAAAAAAACTATTAAATCAATTTTAGAATGATGCTGTAACCTACCAAAATGTGGAAAAAGTCAAGGGTCTGAATACTTTCCCGAATGCACTGTATGTCTAGCCCATGTATCTGATGGTGTTTGGCATGTATATATAAATACATCAACCACATGGTTGCGTTATTTGGCGCCGGAGGAAATGACTGCTGTTTTACCGCCTCCTATCCAATTGTGCTATTGTGTGTGAGCAGTTTGGGTGGTTTGTTCTAAAGTAACTAATACAGTCGCTAACATTACTTGATCATGAATCATGTTGTTAATGTAGCTTGTGGGGGGGGGGGGGGGGGGGGGGAGAGAGAGAAGAGGAGCAGAGAGCGATCAAGAGATGGACATGGAGGGATGGAGGGTGGAGTGGCAGCATGCATGTTATTAGTTGTTATTTGTTGTGACAGGAGCAGAGTCATCAGTTTCACTGATTAAACCAATAAAGTCACCCCTCCACTCTGCCCCCCCCCCCCTGCCCCTATACTGATAATACACTACTAATGAGAGAGAGAGAGAGAGAGAGAGAGAGAGAGAGAGAGAAGAAGCATGACAAGAAAGAAAATAACACTGAGTTCCATTACGAAGAAGCATTCATCATATCACCCCCCCTGCCTACAGGGTTGGAGTAGGAGGCATAGTACCTGAACCCCCAAAAGGCACAGAGAGGAGGGTTACAGCTGGACATCTCAGCAACAACTTGACCTCTGACTTCCTTTAGGCACTGAAGCGTTAAAGTTCCCCCCTCTGGAGGAACGGCTGGGCAGGGAGGGGGACAGGGAGGGGGAGAGGAGAGGTGAGCAGGGCTGAATTAAATGTTTTATCAGGACTGTCAAGGACGCTGGCTGTGTTCAGCTCTGCTCACCTGAAACAAAGTGTTCACAGACACAGAAAGGAGCAGCCAGGTGTTCTCTCTTATGTGTGTGTGTATTTTGGAAACAGAATGGACAACAAATGTTACATCCTTTAGAATATAAAGCAGACAGGGCTCCCGAGTGGCGCAGCAATCTAAGTCACTGCAGCTCAGTGCTAGAGGCGTCACTACAGACCCTGATTTAATTCCAGGCTGTATCACAACCGGCCGTGAGTAGGAGTCGTTAGGGTTTGTCCGGTGTAGGCCGTCATTGTAAATAAGAATTTGTTCTTAACAGACTTGCCTAGTTAAATAAAATAAAATAAACGTTAGGTTCATGGTTTTGTATGCCTGAGATGCCATAGTAATGTAAGAGATGACATGAAAATGAGAGATGATTGTGTTGAAAAAGATTTGGGAAGTCATTCTCACATACGCAGTGACAGACGCAGGGATGCACACGTGTAGCAGATGGGGATCTGAGAAACTCAGCCTGAAGAGTCTCCACTTGTGCTGCCCGAATAGCTAGCTTTTCAGTGGCACGACTGGTCAAGATACTTCAGGAGGGCGGTCACATGTGTTTGCAAGGGAGAGGTCCTGGGTTTGAGCCTTGGTATGAACCGAATCAGGTGGCAGCAGTACTCGCTAAGCAAGCAGCGTGACATCCTTTACACATGCACAGATTTTCTGATATCCTCAATAGACAAGATGAAAATGTGTTCCCCACTTTCCTTCCCTCCCTCCGTCCATCCCTCCCTCCTCTTCTCTCCTCCAGGGACTACAGGGAAAAGGATCACGGGTCTGCTGCTTTGAAACATTTATGTCATTAGCACACCCATGATCCATTAGCACACCCATGTGTGTGTGTTGTTTTTGTTTCTTAGTGTGCCTTTCCGTTTAGGTGTGTCTACGTGAATGTTTACATGGGTCCCTTCTATAAAATGTCATTTTGACTGTTACAATGCCTATAATTTATGTCATTTATTTTTTTAAATGCCCCATTTGACTTGCTTCCTCAGTCAGAAAAATAATATGCGCTCATGACTCAGTCATAGTGATATCTACAGCAGAATGTCCTGTTATAATGACCAGTACAATGCAATGGCCCTCATCCATAATGACAGCTCCCTCAAAGCTTATTACAATTTCCACATTTAGATATACCAAATTGAAACAAGACTTGACTAAACCATGCCAGTACTGCTTAGACTTAAGTTACCTTGACCACAGTTGACAGGTAAGGCCTATTTGGTTTGACTGACGTACAATGCGTTGCTGGTGCCATTAGCCGCACACACACAATGTGTGATGTGGGGAAGTCTTCAAGGAACATTCTGGAACCAGCTGCCACCTGAGAGAGAGGTTGAGAGAGAGAGTGATCCCACACAAACTGCCACCTCAGCAACTCTCTCAGTGCTTTTCCACCACTTTTTCATCCTAATTTCTCTTGGAGAGTGGCAGGAGGTCACAGTGTTCCTGTCTGGACAAGTGACAGCTTGTTTTTAGGTCGTAGCTGACACTGATGTCTAGGAGACAGAAACACACATTGGGTCTTTCCAGGTAAGCAGGTCCAGTTTGGCTCTGTCCTACTCTTCAAAGTATATATTTACAATACATTTAAGTCATTTAGCAGACTCATTTACTGAGCGATTTACTTACGTACATTTTCATATTGGTCCCGTGGGAACTGAACCCACAACCCTGGCATTGCAAGCACCATGCTCTACCAACTGAGTCACACAGGACATACCCCCCCTTCCAATGGCAGCGAGGTCCCCAGTTGATTGACAGTTCACTCATCAGCAAGGACATGTGCAGCCTATTGAAATACTTATCATCAATAATTCAACCACACCTCTCTTTCCCTCCACCTCTCTCCTCCCCTCTTACCCTCCTACCCCCTCTCTCTTCAATAACATGGCAGGTGGAGGGGTGTTTGCTGTTGTGTCATGAGGAGCTCCTTTGCACTGGCCATGACTCCCTCCCTCTCTAACACTCTCGTCCAATCCCTATCCACGACCTCCTCCTCCTCCCCGTAACTCAACTCACTGTCACAGGGAAAGCTGTCTGAACATCTGAAATCCATCCATTTCAGTTATTTGTGGCAGACTTAATACAGACACATTGGTAAAAGTGAGATGTTTGTATAACCAGGGCTTTTCTTTAGATTCATGCAATGCATTAGGAATATGACATCAAATTGAGCACAACCTTAAGGTGGAAAAAAAACATGAAAAACTGGCACATTAAACTGGAGAATGGTTGGCTATGTTGTGGAATCAAATTTCACATTACTTTTTTGTCAGATTTGTGGTGAAAGGGACCTCTAGAATGAGTTAGAAGGGTTCAACAGAGGATTAGCATAATAGGCTAGCCATCCATTAGCCAAGCATTTATCACATAACCATGCTCCCATTTAACTCAAGGTTTACAGTCCTTCACCAAACCCACATCTTCTCCTCCTTACAGCCCTCTATGTCGAATTAAAGGATTTAAAACTGGTCTGGAATGGAGGACATTTTACTTTTGAAGATCATTTGGAATATTTCTTGTTTTCCCAAGGTGAAAAACATGATTCCCATCCCATATCTATCCCTCCTCCTTTCTCTATTTCTTCATTTTCTACCTTTTAACTTCTATTAACCCCTCCAAACCTGGTCCCCTGTCCGTACCCAAATCCAAGAACCAGAAATAGGACCAGAATGAAGCATCGGGCCAAGGAGGGTCGGCTGAGACGTATCATGGGACTTATCGTGGAGCACACATGGGAATTGTGGGGGATTTGATGGGGAGCGTGGCGGACACGGAGTGGATCAGCCTGTGACATCATTAACCATGTGGATCCTCTATCCGCTTGGCTTTCTGGGATCTCTGTAAGCCAGACGGGGATGGAAGGATGGGAGGGAGGGGAGCGATGGGAGAGGGCAATTGGCTGTGGTGGAGAGTGAGGAGGAAGAGAGGGGGGGGGAGGAGGGGGTGTTTGGGATGTGTTCCCCCTTGATGTACAGAGCACCAGACAGACGTGTGATCAGACAAACATCCCAGAGTCATTAGAGGACTCGGCACAAGGTTCTGTATCTACTGACACACACAAGGCCTGCTGTTAGCAAAATTATGTCTCCTCTCACACTGAACTATTTACCCTTGTCGATCATTTCTCTGTTTCACTCTCCAGTTTCTGACTTTGATAATCAAGAAGTAGGTGTACCTCTTACATTCACACACACACCTACTATACACCTTTGTCCATACTTATTGGCACCTACACACACTCCCTCACAGCGTCAGTGTTGTGTAATGTCTCTGTCAGCAGCTCCGTCCGGACCGCTTGGTTGATGGTTGGAGTTTGTTGAGGTGTTGTTTTTTCTTCCTTCCTTCGTTCGTTAGTCTCAGCGTTAATTACTAATCTCACGGTCCAGCGGCGGACGCTAACGGTGCTAACTCGCTCTCGCTAATGAGGGGGAAACCAGACAAACAGACGGTATTTACCACAAGAACACACACACTTGCACACACGCACACGAGCATGGACGGTCAAACACACATTTGTTTTACTATCCTTGTGAGGACCAAACAATTGCTTCACATTCAAAATCCAATTTTCCATAACACATAGCACTAAACTTAACCTTAAACCCAAACTCCTAACCCTAAACCTATCCCAAACCCCTAACCTTAAACCTAAACTCCTAACCTTAAACCTATCCCAAACTCCTAACCCTAAACCTATCCCAAACCCCTAACCTTAAACCCAAACTCCTAACCTTAAACCTATCCCAAACTCCTAACCTTAAACCTATCCCAAACCCCTAACCCTAAACCTATCCCAAACTCCTAACCTTAAACCTATCCCAAACTCCTAACCTTAAACCTATCCCAAACCCCTAACCTTAAACCTAACCCCAAAGCCTAAAATAGCCTTTTTCCTTGTGGGGACCAGCAAAATATTATTCTGGTCCCCACAAGAATGCTAAAACCCCCCCCCCAAAAAAACACACACAACACGCATACACACACATGGACCACTCTGTCCCTTTGAGGCATTACGTACAGTATGTACAGCATTGATAACATCAACCCAAACCAGAGCTGCCTTCCTCAGCGCTTCCCTCCCTCCCTCCCACACACACACTCCCCTGACTCCGATACACACTCCCTAAGGACGGCCCCCGACTCCGTGTCTCACCAACGCTGATTCGGTCATCAGCGGGGTCATTAATTATGGACTCCCTCGGGGAGAGGGAGGGACGGAAGAAGGAAGGAAGGAAGGGGGAAGGGAGAGAGGATGGTACAGGGCAGATGAAGTGGGTGAGTGGAATGCCCGTTAGATTCGGGTGGAGGTGCATCTGGTCTAAGGGGGTAGATTTAGCTGGTCTGGCATTTCCCCATGCTTGTGCTTATGGTGTATGCATTGTGTGTGTGTCTGTGTGCTTTTACGTACATAATATCTGGTGTGTGTGTGTGTGTGTGTGTGTGTGTGTGTGTGTTTGAGTCAGACGCAGCAGTTTGAAACCCCACGCTTCAGCATTATGGGAGCTGCGTTGGCCAATAATCAGCGTTTTACCCCCCTCCCGCTCCGAAGCGAGGGGTAGAGGGGGGTGAGGACGTTATCCATCCCATTCAGGACCTCCTCTCTCCCCCTGTTAGTTTTGGACAGAGGGTGGACAGTACACCCCTCTCCTCTGTCCTAGGGGTGCATTCAGCACCCACACTGATCAAGGAGAAGAGCCGTCACTACAAAGAGATGGAACGGTGTGATGGAGGGATGGAGGGGGTGAAACAAATAACCATCATCACTACAGCCCCCAGGCCGAGGCTTGTCTCTCTTTTTTATACATCCATCTCTCTGGCTTTCTGTAGGCTATCATTTTGTATTTCTCACTGTCTACCTTGGAGTGGCTCAAACAGACACTGTGTCTTTTATCAAAGAGACTTCAGAGAGTCCATCCTCTTCAGCGCTTTGTGCCTTTGGGTGTTTGTTGTTGGCTCAGCCTTTCTCAATGTTGTGTGTGTGTGTGTGTGTTCTGTTAAACCTGGGTGCTGCAGTGCTGACACAAGGTCTATCTGGTAAAGACACCAACCGCTGGAGGCAACATGTTACTGATGTTCGATTCCTCTGTTCACTCGAAGCTTAAAGCTTACCCTGACATCAATGCGGGGTTTAAACTAAAGTTGGAGTTGTACATAGTGAATACCTCAGTATACAGTTCGACCAGGTGTGTTAGACCCTTAGGCCCTAGCATGGATCACACAATATCAGGAGTGTATCACACAGGAACATTCAGACAAAGTGTGTGGTTTACCTCCAGGCAAATGTACAAAGTAGGATCTTAATTTGAGCCAGTTTGTTACAGCAGGAAAATAATCCTGCAGCAACAGGAAATGTGAATTATTATGTAGATTATATTTATTGTACATTTTTATAGGGGTTGATACAGTGTTCGTAAGGGAAAATTAAGTTTGAAATTTCAAACTGGAAATTACAAACTTCAAACTTTTTTAAACCATAGTTCTGTAAGTTCTCCTGCAACAGGGTGATCAAATTAACATCTGTAACTGTCCCTGTGTACTCTCCATCTCCTTCCATGTCAAAGATCAACACCCGGAAGTGAAACAGCCTCTGGACCACAGACACACAGTCAAACACTGTCAAAAAACAGGGATTTTTAGCTTGAGGAAAATGCCTCAGTCTTACACACACGCAGCGGGCGAGCTGTTAATATTAATGTGGATCTCCAAGACTGTGATTCACCTGCAAGGCTCCTCTGTCCTCTGGCTGCTTACATACAAACCCTGAAGAAAGACAAACATTGATACTGTAGTACATTCATAACAACCTAAGCGAGAAGACCAGACCAGACCAGAAAGACAGACAGACAGACAGACAGAGGAGCCTTGCAGGTAAATCACAGTCCTGGAGATCCACATTAATATTAAAATATTGCCTGCTGTGTGTTTTGAAGACTGAGGGATTTGCCTCGAGCTAAACAACACACGTTCTTGACAGTATGTTACACTGGGTGTCTGTTGTCGCCCAGAGGCTATTTCAGATTGAAAGAGAAAGAGAGAAAAAGAAAGGCAATCTAAAGAAAATGTTTTTTTTTGTGTGTGTGTGCTCTTCAGTGATAATGACACTTTGTGAATAACCTTCTGGAGATCTGCAGGTATCAAGTAAGTTAGCCAGGCCTGATGAACCTTCTGGAGATCTGCAGGTATCAAGTAAGTTAGCCAGGCCTGATGAACCTTCTGGAGATCTGCAGGTATCAAGTAAGTTAGCTAGGCCTGTTTTCTCATTTGAAGTTGCTCACATGTTCTCACTGTTCCTTGACCTTAGATGTTGCAGTTGATTAGTGTTTATGAGGCCTAATGAATGCTTATGCATTCTCCCAACAGCCTGTGTTAATATTGATGAGCTTGACTGAGTGCTGACATGCACTATTCACTGAAAGGCTTGGTTATGACCCTTGCATGTTAACACAGCGTGGCCTAAGGGGAAACAATATAGGATACTATAACATAGACAGTCTGACAACACCTCTGAGCTAAAACGCATTCACAGTCCTATGATGGTTATGAGTCTAGAATGCACTAGCTGTAATCTATCAGCTGTAATCTAGCAGCTGTAATCTTGTAAACTAGCAGCTGTAATCTTGTAAACTAGCAGCTGTAAACTAGCAGCTGTAATCTTGTAAACTAGCAGCTGTAATCTAGCAGCTGTAATCTTGTAAACTAGCAGCTGTAAACTAGCAGCTGTAATCTTGTAAACTAGCAGCTGTAATCTAGCAGCTGTAATCTAGCAGCTGTAATCTTGTAAACCAGCAGCTGTAAACTAGCAGCTGTAATCTTGTAAACTAGTAGCTGTAAATTAGCAGCTGTAAACTAGCAGCTGTAATCTTGTAAACTAGCAGCTGTTAACTAGCAGCTGTAATCTTGTCAACTAGCAGCTCTGATCTAGCAGCTCTGATCGAAATAGCATTATAAGGGCCCTGGTCTAAACTAGTGCACTATATTAGGGAAAGTAGTGCACTACATGGGAAATAGGGTACCTCTACAGACACAGATAAGATCTAAGGAGAGAACACCAGACCACTCTCTAAGGACCTCTCTGTCCACTTCCTGATCAATAGCATCTGTTACCGTGGTGATCGATAACCCTGCAGCCAATCCCAAACCACACGGTCACTTGTCCTTGCATTCTGTTGCAGTATGGTGATTGTGGTAATCAAAGATGGAGATACTGTAAATACTGACAAGATACTGGTGTCTCCGCTCTAAAAAATGGGGATAAATGTCTGCAGAGACGGAAGGCAGGCGGGAGGAGACAGGGCATTCTAGCCATTGAGGTGGCAGATTTGTATATGAACAACAGGCACAATTCTGATTAGGCCTCACGTAGGGAATGTCCAATAACATGTTATATTGACCAAATTGGACACCCTAGCATTGACCGCCATACAAAAACTCCCCACTTCCACTGCTTCACACTACAGCAGAGCCGGTAGATTTTGGGGAGGAGTCAGCTCTCTCACTCCATCTCTTCTGCTATACACACACCTGACCCACTTACCTTTACACTTTTGAACCCTGGAGCGACCTCCTTTGAATGACACCTCTCCCTCCCTCACGCTACCTTGCACACCACCCCCTGTGAAAGGTGGAATGACAGGAGCGGAAAAGGGAAGACTGAATTATTCACTGATTGGTCTGGCATGATTTAATCTCTTCTTTCTCTCTTCCTTTCCTCTATTGCTCCTTTCCTCCATCTCTTGACACCGCTTCTCTGTTGTTTCTTTTCTCTGTCCTTCGTGTTCATATGGAGAGAAGCTGATGTGGGAAAGAGTTGAAGAAATCTTGTAAACTAGCAGCTGTAAACTAGCAGCTGTAAACTAGCAGCTGTAAACTAGCAGCTGTAATTTAGCAGCTGTAATCTAGCAGCTGTAAACTAGCAGCTGTAATCTTGTAAACTAGCAGCTGTAAACTAGCAGCTGTAATCTAGCAGCTATAATCTAGCAGCTGTAAACTAGCAGCTGTAATCTAGCAGCTATAATCTAGCAGCTGTAAACTAGCAGCTGTAATCTTGTAAACTAGCAGCTGTAAACTAGCAGCTGTAATCTTGTAAACTAGCAGCTGTAAACTAGCAGCTGTAATCTTGTAAACTAGCAGCTGTAAACTAGCAGCTGTAATCTTGTAAACTAGTAGCTGTAAACTAGCAGCTGTAATCTTGTAAACTAGCAGCTGTAAACTAGCAGCTGTAAACTAGCAGCTGTAATCTTGTAAACTAGCAGCTGTAAACTAGAAGCTGTAAACTAGCAGCTGCTAGAGGCTGTGGGAAAGAGTTGAAGAAAATGAGAGATAGGTAGAGGGGGATAGAGAGAGAGAGGAGAGAAGGGGATATAGAGAGAGAGGAGAGCGAAGGGGATATATATATATATATAGAGAGAAGGGGATAGAGAGAGAGAGAAGGAGAGAGAGAGAGAAGGGGAGAGAGAGAGAGAGAGAGGGAGAGAGAGAGAGAGGGGAGAGAGAGAGAGAGAGAGAGAGAGAGAGAGAGAGAGAGAGAGAGAGAGAGAGAGAGAGAAGGAGGGAGAGAGAGAGAGAAGGGGGAGAGAGAGAGAAGGAGGGAGAGAGAGAGAGAAGGGGAGAGAGAGAGAAGGGGATAGAGAGAGAAGGGGATAGAGAGAGTGAGAGGGAGAAGGGGATAGAGAGAGAAGGGGATAGAGAGAGTGAGAGGGAGAAGGGGATAGAGAGAGAGAGAGGGAGAAGGGGACAGAGAGAGAGAGAGGGAGAAGGAGATAGAGAGACAGGGAGAGAGACAGACAGAGAGAGGAGAGAAGGGGGTAGAGAGAGAGAGAGAGAGAGAGAAGGGGGTAGAGAGAGAGAGAGAGAGAAGGAGAGAGAGAGAGAAGGGGAGAGAGAGAGAGAGAGAGGGATAGAGGGAGAGAGAGAGAGAGAGAGAGAGAGAGGGGAGAGAGAGAGAAGGAGGGAGAGAGAGAGAGAAGGAGGGAGAGAGAGAGAAGGAGGGAGAGAGAGAGAGAGAAGGGGAGAGAGAGAGAAGGGGATAGAGAGAGAGAGGGAGAAGGGGATAGAGAGAGAGAGAGGGAGAAGGGGATAGAGAGAGAGAGAGGGAGAAGGGGATAGAGAGAGAGAGAGGGAGAAGGAGATAGAGAGAGAGAGAGCGAGAAGGGGATAGATAGAGAGGGAGAAGGAGATTGAGAGAGAGAGAGAGAGAGAGAAAGGGGTAGAGAGAGAGAAGGGGATAAATAGAGAGGGAGAAGGAGATTGAGAGAGAGAGAGAGAGAGAGAGAGGGAGAAGAGGATAGAAAGTGAGAGATAGGCAGAGGGGGAGAGAGGGGGAGAAGAGGATAGAGAGTGAGAGATAGGCAGAGGGGGAGAGAGGGGGAGAATAGGATAGAGAGTGAGAGGGGGAGAGAGAGGGAGAAGAGGATAGAGTGAGAGATAGGCAGAGGGGGAGAGAGGGGGAGAAGAGGATAGAGAATGAGAGCTAGGCAGAGGAGGAGAGAGGGGGAGAAGAGGATAGAGAATGAGAGATAGGCAGAGGGGGAGAAGAGGATAGAGAGTGAGAAGAGGATAGAGAGTGAGAGATGGGCAGAGGGGGAGATATAGAGAGAAAGGGGTAAAGGAAGACACCTGCTCATGTGTGACAGACAATAAGGAGAGATCAGATGTATCCTAATGAAATCTAGTGTTTTTAGACTGCTCCACTCTTTCCTTGATTTAAAGGAAACTTTTTCCCAATCTAAGAACCTTTATAATGGGAATTTGTCAATTCCCCCCCCCCCCCTTAAAGTCCCTCAAACCATCTCACCGTCATTTATTTGACATATAATATTTACACCTCTACTCTTCCGTCGCTCTCCCATCTCCTCCTCTCCTCTTTCTCTCCCATCTCCACCTCTCCTCTTTCTCTCCCATCTCCATCCTCTCCTTTTTCTCTCCCATCTCCACCTCTCCTCTTTCTCTCCCATCTCCACCTCTCCTCTTTCTCTCCCATCTCCACCTCTCCTCTTTCTCTCCCATCTCCACCTCTCCCACCTCCATCCTCTCCTCTTTCTCTCCCATCTCCACCTCTCCTCTTTCTCTCACACCTCCACCTCTCCTCTTTCTCTCCCACCTCCACCTCTCCTCTTTCTCTCCCACCTCCACCTCTCCTCTTTCTCTCCCATCTCCACCTCTCCTCTCTCTCCCATCTCCACCTCTCCTCTCTCTCCCATCTCCACCTCTCCTCTTTCTCTCCCATCTCCACCTCTCCTATCTCCACCTCTCCTCTTTCTCTCCCACCTCCATCCTCTCCTCTTTCTCTCCCATCTCCACCTCTCCTATCTCCACCTCTCCTCTTTCTCTCCCATCTCCACCTCTCCTCTTTCTCTCCCATCTCCACCTCTCCTATCTCCCACTCTCCTCTTTCTCTCCCACCTCCATCCTCTCCTCTTCTCTCCCATCTCCACCTCTCCTATCTCCACCTCTCCTCTTTCTCTCCCACCTCCACCTCTCCTCTTTCTCTCCCACCTCCATCCTCTCCTCTTTCTCTCCCATATCCACCTCTCCTATCTCCACCTCTCCTCTCTCTCCCATCTCCACCTCTCCTCTTTCTCTCCCATCTCCACCTCTCCTATCTCCACCTCTCCTCTTTCTCTCCCATCTCCACCTCTCCTCTTTCTCTCCTATCTCCACCTCTCCTCTTTCTCTCCCATCTCCACCTCTCCTCTTTCTCTCCCATCTCCACCTCTCCTCTTTCTCTCCCATCTCCACCTCTCCTCTTTCTCTCCCATCTCCACCTCTCCTCTTTCTCTCCCATCTCCACCTCTCCTCTTTCTCTCCCATCTCCACCTCTCCTCTTTCTCTCCCATCTCCACCTCTCCTCTTTCTCTCTCAGCCCCTCACCTCTTCTTTCCTCTCCTGTGATTAATCCCCGCTGATTGTGTGTGTTTTCTCGCCAGAGCAGATACTCACTTGTGTGTGTGTGTGTGTCAGTGCGAGTGTTCTCCCTGGACAGAGCAAACACAATAGGAGCCAAGGGAAATAAACTCTTAATTGGGGAGAATGGAAACCATGGTGTTCCACAACCAGATAGAGAGAGGGAGAGTATTGTGCCCATTGAGCCTTCTTCACCCCGCCCCCATCCCCCCTCCCTCACACACACAAACACACATTCAGCACCATGGACAGTACTGGGATCAACTGGAAATGAACAGAAGACAGCTGATCACCGATTTCAGCACCACAGCCACTGAACTGGGGGATGAGAGAGCCTGAGAGGAAGACGGAGAGGGAGCGATAGAGATTAATGACATGAACACAGGGCTCCACAGGGGAACATGTTGTGGTGTTGTAGTCATTATCTCTGGAGGAGAAGAGAGTGTTTAGTGGCTTGGGGAGCTAATACCTCAGCCAGGGATAATTGAATAGGAACAGAGCGTTATGATCCGGTTAGGCTAACGAGCAGTATTCCAATCTGACTCTTTTCACACTCTCCATCAAACTTTTCTCTATCTTTTACTCTCATTTGAATCCATTTCCATCCTCTGCTCCCGTCTACCTTTCGTCTTTGCCCTCTCCTTTCCTACACCTTTCAGCCTTCTCTCTTTTCTCTCGTTACATGCAGGTGTGTCTGTGTGTTGGAGGGGTTTTGATCTCCTCTGTTGGTGGGAGACCCATCTCCACCGTAACTAGGCACCTCTCTCCTGAGATCGACCCCTGTATTCTAACAGTCCCCCACCACCGACACACACACCCCGTCGCTGCATGATTCATGAACATTTCATCAAATAGTCTTATGACATGCAGTGTCAGACCAGCAAAGAAACATCCCATCTGAGCCCCACTGCCACCCCACAGCCAGCGCACACACACCTCTGAACTGTTTGTGTGCGTGCACATATGTGTGTGTGCGTAGGTTCATGAGTGCGTGCATGTAATAATATAGTAAAATATGCCATTTAGCAGATGCTTTGATCCAAAGAGTCATTTTTGTTTAAGTGCACTTCGATAAAGTGCAATCGGACAAAGTGGACGGACGGGTTAAGGTTAACATCTCGGGTCACTATGACAATTGACATGGGTCAACATGACTACCTCTTGACACACTAGGGTTAGGTCTGCCATGTGTATGTGTTTCACACACCTAGAAGCTGTGAGTGGAACTCTAGGTTTAGAGAGAGTGGAGTCCTGAGCCAGACGGATGAAAAGTGGCTTTTAGTGTTAAGAGATGTATTTACTCATATTATATTCATCATATACTGTATATGAATAACATTGGTTCTGTGTGCTCTGACATGTGTCACTGTGTGTGCTACATCTGTTTTCTCTCAAACACTTCCCTGACAATCAATCTTTAATGGCTGCTTCATAGAAAATGTCTCAGTCCAGGAAACTGCTACTTTCACCCATCCCATACCACTCCCTCCAATACCACTCCCTCCAATACCACTCCCTCCCATACCACTCCCTCCAATACCACTCCCTCCCACACCACTCCCTCCCATACCACTCCCTCCTATACCACTCTCTCCCATACCACTCCCTCCAATACCACTCCCTCCCACACCACTCCCTCCCATACCACTCCCTCCCATACCACTCTTTCCCATACCACTCCTTCCCATACTACTCCCTCCAATACCACTCTCTCCCATACCACTCTCTCCCATACCACTCCCTCCAATACCACTCCCTCCCACACCACTCCCTCCCATACCACTCCCTCCCATACCACTCCCTCCCATACCACTCCCTCCCATACCACTCCATCCCATACCACTCTCTCCCATACCACTCCCTCCCATATCACTCTCTCCCATACCACTCTCTCCCATACCACTCCCTCCCATACCACTCTCTCCCATACCACTCTCTCCCATACCACTCCCTCCCATACCACTCTCTCCCATACCACTCCCTCCCATACCACTCTCTCCCATACCACTCTCTCCCATACCACTCCCTCCAATACCACTCCCTCCCACACCACTCCCTCCCATACCACTCCCTCCCATACCACTCCTTCCCATATCACTCCATCCCATACCACTCCCTCCCATATCACTCCATCCCATACCACTCTCTCCCATACCACTCCCTCCCATACCACTCCCTCCCATACCACTCCCTCCCATACCACTCCCTCCCATACCACTCTCTCCCATACCACTCTCTCCCATACCACTCCCTCCCATACCACTCCCTCCCATACCACTCCCTCCCATACCACTCTCTCCCATAACACTCCCTCCCATACCACTCCCTCCCATACCACTCCCTCCCATACCACTCTCTCCCATACCACTCTCTCCCATAACACTCCCTCCCATAACACTCCCTCCCATAACACTCCGCCAATGTTTCTCTATGGAGATTACATGGCTGTGTGCTCAATTTTTATACACCTGTCAGCAACGGGTATGGCTGAAATAGCCGAATCCACCAAATTGAAGGGTTGTCCACATACTTTTGGCCAAAGGGGACACCCCTTCAAATTAGTGGATTTGGCTATTTCAGCCACACAAGTCGCTGACACGTGTCCACATACTTTTGGTCATGCAGTTAATGTAGAGCAGGTGTCCACATACATTTGGTAACATAGTTTAATTAAGCACGTGTAGTAATGAGTAGGATTCTGTGTTCACATGCAAAAGTCATTGCTTTTGATTAAAACATTGTCTGCATTCCCTCCTTGCTCTCACGAATGCTTCCAGACTCTCCATTTAAATGGTCTGTCGAAATCGATGTTTTAGGAACAGGGTTCGTAGTGTAATGGTAGTGGCCTGTGGATTGTGGGTTCACCTCCTGCAGAAAACTTTTTGACCATTATTTTGTTTCTAGTTTTGCCCCCTCATGACACACACACGTATTTCCATTCACTAGGTGACTCTTATAGAGCAACTCTTAAGTGTTCCCATGTGGAGCTTACAAACGATTTATGCCAATTCAAATGCACGCAGGACACATGGTACATGGCACACTATCCATACTTATGTTCTGTTCCAAAGCTGTGAGTACTCCCCTCTGTTTTCATATTTATACTGGGAATGTATGTTCTGTTCCAAAGCTGTGAGTACTCCCCTCTGTTTTCATATTTATACTGGGAATGTATGTTCTGTTCCAAAGCTGTGAGTACTCCCCTCTGTTTTCATATTTATACTGGGAATGTATGTTCTGTTCCAAAGCTGTGAGTACTCCCCTCTGTTTTCATATTTATACTGGGAATGTACTGTATGTTCTGTTCCAAAGCTGTGAGTACTCCCCTCTGTTTTCATATTTATACTGGGAATGTATGTTCTGTTCCAAAGCTGTGAGTACTCCCCTCTGTTTTCATATTTATACTGGGAATGTATGTTCTGTTCCAAAGCTGTGAGTACTCCCCTCTGTTTTCATATTTATACTGGGAATGTATGCTCTTTTACTGAAGATGGACAGCTGTGTACCCAATTACTAAGAACATTTGTAGCAAAAGGATTTAGAGCACCTATCCAATGTCAGATCTGTAAACATGCCTTTCATTTTTCTTCAGTGTGTTTTGAACTTGTCTAATGACTTTGTATTTTACAGGTGTTTCTCAGCAGTGTTTGTATCAGGTGTTACCAAAGTGATTCAAGCCCAGTGCTACCACACCTGATTCTATTACTCAGCTGTTCATCGAGACTAAATAGTAGAATTAGGTGTGGTAGAACTGGGTTTGAACAAAAAAGCCTGTATACACCTGTAGCTTGTCAAGAGCAATTGTGGCCATCCCTGAATTGTATTTACAAAGTTGACTATATCTGATGAATGTACATTTGGTTTTAAATGGTATATTTAATGATAAGTCACTTTTGTTTACAGGTGATGTAGTACTAGGCCTTTCTTCAGTAAACTTTAAGGTACATTTTCATGTAAATAGTTAAAGGATACATGTTGATTATTTGTGTATTTTCCAGGAGCTTGCGTAATTGTCTTGATCAGGGAAAAATGTTCCAGTTTACTCTATATTGGCTTAAATGGGTTTCTGGTTTTTCACCTCCCTCTGGAAAGATCTAACAACTACATTTTTGTTGCCATTTGTCATTATTGTTTACTTTATCTTAACTTATATTGAATTGATGTGTTATGCTATATTACAATATTGTATAATAATGTTCCATAACCGCCTTCCAGTGAAAGTAAAAACAACAAAAAATATGTTATAAGTGAGAAAAGGCATTGGTCTGAAGACAAAAAAGAAAGGAAATTCACATGAGCACCACAATGTCTATTCCACTCATGCTCTACCAAGGTTATCCAGCACACAGCTTTGACCTATTACAGTAGCTATGTTGGTATATTGTACTTCAAACATTGTAGGCAGGTTGCTTAAGATTCTAACCTTCTCAAACAGACCAATTCATATGCCGCGTTCAAAACAACTGGGAACTTGGAAATCTCAGACTTCCGACTTCAGTGTGTTTAAAACAACTGGGAACTCTGGAAGAAAACGAGCTCCGACTGGGAAAAATTGATTTGAAGGTCATCCAACTCGGAATTCCAACTCGGGCCTCTTTCTTGAGTTCCGACTTTCCGACCTGAAGGTCACTAACGTCATGATTTGACCTCGTATTTTTCAGAAATCCCAGTTGTTTTGAATGTGGCAATACCCTTCAGATGGATAATGGGCTTTACATTGAACTGCTATTAAAATTATGTATATTCACATAGTCATGCTTCAGATGTAGAGTCATTCAGGTGATCTAAGCAAGGGACCTGTGATATTTCAAAACTGATAGGGAGATTGACTAACTGTGGAAATCCACAGGAGTCAGACATATAACAACACATCCAAGATCACACAACTGGGTGACAGTGTGTGTGTGTGTGTGTATATGTAGTGTCTGAGGAGAAGACAGCACTTTCAGTTGACAGAGCATCTGTAGCTAGATTAGAGGCACCAGATGGACAGAGACTCCCCCACCTCCTCTGCTCTCTGCTCTCTTACCATCAGCCCAGTCCTTTGGTCTTCAGGGCATCCTCCCTGGTGTCTTCAGACACGCACATCTCTCTGAGACTCACCTGTGACCTCCGTCAACCAGGCTACTATGCCACCACCTCCTCCACTGTGTGTGTATGAGCTCAGGGCTCTTAAGCGATAGGGTGATGATGCAACACAAGCCCTGTCACCATACTTCTACCTGTTTTCTCTCATCTCTTGTCATCTCTCACTTCTCTCTACTGTCTCCTCCAGAACTTACTTATTCAGAATGAGAGAGGAGTGAGAATGGCACGGGAGGGTTGTTGTTTTACGGGCTAACCGTTTGTGCTATTTTGTGTGTTTAATCACATTGTTTGTAACTTATTTTGTACGTAATGTTTCTACCACCGTCTCTTACAACCGAAAAGAGCTTCTGGATATCAGAACAGTGATTACTCACCTCCAACTGGATGAAGATGTTTTCTTTAATGAGTTGGACTTGAAGGACATACTGCTGCTCCCAGACCAGGCCCAAATCCCTGTCATTCTCATGAAGATGAGATGCTGATACAGGGTACGCAGATCCGGGTGCCTTGGAGAATTCGTTGACGAGTGTGTAACCCGCCTCAACCATCCGTCCTATTGACCAACGTGCAATCTTTGGAGAATAAACTGGATGAGCTCCGTGAGACTATCCTACCAACGGGGCATAAAAAAATGTAATATCTTATGATTCACCATGTCGTGGCTGAATGACAACATGGATAATATACAGTTGCCTGAATTTTTTGTGCATCGGCATGACAGATCAGAAAACTCCATTAAGACAAGGGGTGGTGGTCTATGTCTATTTGTCAATAACAGCTGGTGCTCGAAATCTAATATTAAAGAAGTCTCAAGGTATTGCTCACCTGAGGTAGAGTACCTCATGATAAGCTGTCGACCACACTATCTACCAAGAGAGTTCTCATCTATATTTTTTGTAGCCGTCTATTTACCACCACAAACCGATGTTGGTACTAAGACCACACTCAACAAACTGTATAAGGCCATAAGCAAACAAGAAAATGCTCATCCAGAGGTAGCACTTCTAGTGGCCGGGGACTTTAATAATGCAGGAAAACTTAAATCCGTTATACCTCATTTCTATCAGCATTTCACATGTGCAACCAGAGGATATACGTAAAGCTCTCCCTCACCCTCCATTTGGCAAATCTGATCATAATTATATCCTCCTGATTCCTGCTTACAAGCAAAAACTAAAGCAGGAATTACCAGTGACTCGCTCAATAGGGAAGTGGTCAGATGACACAGATGCTAAGCTACAGTACTGTTTTTCTAGCACAGACTGGAGTATACCACATCAGTCACCGGTTTCATCAATAAGTACATTCCTGATGTGACTATACGTACATACCCCAACCAGAAGCCAGAGATTACAGGCAACATCAGCACTGAGCTAATGGGTAGAGCTGCCGCTTTCAAAGAGCAGGACACTAACCCAGAAGCTTATAAGAAATCCTGCTATGCCCTCTGAAGGAACCATCAAACAGTCAAAGCGTCAATACAGGACTAGGATTGAATCCTACTACACCGGCTCTGACGCTCATCAGATGTGGCAAGGCTTGCCAATTATTATGGACTACAAAAGGAAGTCCAGCCACGAGCTGCCCAGTGACAAGCCTACCAGATGAGCTAAATGACTTCTATGCACGCTTCGAGGCAAGCAACACTGAAGCATGCATGGGAGCACAAGCTGTTCCGGACGACTGTGTGATCACACTCTCCGTAGCCGATGTGAGTAAGACCTTTAAACAGGTCAACATTCACAAGGCCGCAGGGCCAGACGGATTACCAGGATGTGTACTCAGAGCATGCGCTGACCAACTGGCAAGTGTCTTCACTTAGATTTTCAACCTGCACTTTGAAAGGCTGGTCATGTCTCACAACACCATCATCCCAGAAACCCAGGGTTTATCCCCAATTCACATACCGTCCCAACAGTTCCACAAATGACGCAATCGCCATTGGACTCCACACTGCCCTTTCCCACCTGGACAAAAGGAACACCTACGTGAGAAGACTGTTCATTGACTACAGCTCAGTGTTCAACACCATAGTGCCCTCAAAGCTCATCCCTAATCTAAAAACCCTGGGACTAAACACCTCTCTTTGCAACTGGATCCTTGGCAGGCCGCACCCAGGTGGTAAGGTTAGGCAACAACACATCTGCCATGCTGATCCTCACCACGAAGGCACCTCAGGGGTGCGTGCTTAGTCCCCTCCTGTCCTCCCTGTTCACCCACGACTGCGTGGCCAAGCACGACTCCAACACCATCAACAACCTCTCCCTCAATGTGAGCAAGACAAAAGAGAGGATCGTGGACTACATGAAAAGGTGGGCCGAGCACGCCCCCATTCACATCGATGGGGCTGTAGTGGAGCAGGTTAAGAGCTTCAAGTTCCTTGGTGTCCACATCATCAACAAACTATCATGGTCCAAACACTCCAAGACAGTCGTGAAGAGGGCACGACAACACCTATTCCCCCTCAGGAGACTGAAAAGATTTGGCATGGGTCCTCAGATCCTCAAAATGTTCTACAGCTGCACCATCGAGAGCATGGTTGCATCCCCGCCTGGTATGGCAACTGCTCGGCATCCGAGCACAAGTCGCTACAGAGGGTAGTGGGTACAGCCCAGTACATCTCTAGGGCCAAACTACCTGCCATCCAGGATGTCTATACCAGGCGGTGTCAGAGGAAGTCCCTAAAAATTGTCAAAGATTGCAGCCACCCTAGTCATAGACGGTTCTCTCTGCTACCTCACGGCAAGCGGTACTGGAGCGACAAGTCTAGGTCCAAAAGGCTCCTTAACAGCTTCTACACCCAAGCCATAAGACTGCTGAACAGTTCATCAAAAGGCTACCCGGACTATTTGCATTGACAACCATTTTCTTACGCTGCTGCTACACTGTTTACTATCTATGCATAGTCAGTCTACCCCTACGTACAGGTACATATTACCTCGACTATCCTGTACCCTCGCACATTGACTCGGTACCCCCTGTATATAGCCTCAATATTTTTATTTTGTTGTGTTACTTTTTTAGAAAATATTTTCTTAGTTCTCATTTTTCTTACAGCATTGTTGGTTAAGGGCTTGTAAGTAAGCGTTTCACGATAAGGTCTACACCGGTTGTATTTGGCACATGTGACAAATCAAATTTGAGTGAGAGAGAGGTAGAAGGATAATTGTATAATTACTATAGGTGCATAATCAGGCACTGAGTCATTATGTAATTACAGTAATTTGCCATTGTTCAGTACCTACAGCTCAGGGACAACTAGAGAGAGAATATACATCTTCCTCTAGCACCTACAGTATCTGTCTGTCCCTCCCTCCCTCCTCTACTTAGTGATGTGTATCATGAGGTACATGTATACAGAGTGCTGCTCCATCAGCCACTGTCCCTACCCAAGGTATCTCCAGCCCTGTCCAGAGCCCTGCCTCACATTACAGCACCACTTCTTTATGGGTTTTTACATCCGTTTCCCTTAAAGATCTCCACTCAGTTTTACTTTATTAATCCCAAATGGCATCAGTGAAAAACATGGGTATTTACAAAGTGACGTCAAGCAGTGGGGTGGGGCGGCAGCTAGCCTAGTGGTTAAGAGTGATGGGCTAGTAACTGAAAGATCGCTGGTTCAAATCTCCAATCCGGCAAGGTGGAAAAATCTGCCATTCTGCACTTGAGCAAGGGAGTTAACCCCTAACAACAACTGCTCCCAAATAAGGCAGCCTCCTGCACTTCTCTGATTCAGAGGGGTTGGGTTAAATGAGGAAGACACATTAGTTGAATGCATTCAGTTGTGCAACTGACTAAGTATCCCATTTCCCTTCCCTTTCCCAATGTTACAATGTGGAACTGTCAGTCATTCCCAGAACCCTTACATAACCATGGGATAGCCGGCATTCTGAGAGCCAGCATTCCGAATGAATACGGAAGATAAATCTGCCTCATCAAGGCCTGGCGTGATCCCTGTGTCCAGTCCTGACGTTCCAGGTCCAGGGAAATTTCCAGCCACAAACCTGACAGGTTTGATGAATCTCCACATTCCCCTTTCTCAGGATGCAAATCCTGGGTCTTACTCAAATACCCCGCTCTGCTCAGGGTGCAATGTGGGTCTCTCCTCTAATAAGGGGTATGATATTTCAACCCCCTCAGCCAGTTCTTATCAGCTAAGGGCACTCTATCCCATCTCCCCCTGTCTGAAGACACTGTTGGTCCTTGTGCTCAGTGGCAAATGTCTCCAGCCTGCAAGCCAACAACACGCTAAAGTCTTTGACTTTAAAATGATACAACAAAGTCTTCAAACTGTGTAATGTTTGGGCTGCCTGCTGGGTTCCTCAGATACAAACTTAGAGCACTAACAGCCAGGGCAGGTGGGCCAGACTGGGGATGAAAAACACTCCGTCATTCATATTTATAGACAACATTTCCCTTTGTATTAAACATAATGCTTTTAGGTTTTAGGAAGTGAAGGGCTTATGTGTGAGGTCTAAAAGGTGTGTGTAGATGTGTTAGTGACGTTAGATAAAGGACATGCATATTTCAGAAAGGTAAACAGGGCCAGGTGAACAGGGTGGAGGGGGAGGCTGGGGTGCTGGGCTGGGGATAACTTATTCATGTAACAGAGGCTGGGGCTACTTGTCTGCAACTGGACCATGTCCATAACTGACAATGTTGGCACACATGGGAAGCTATGGCTCTGTGTTTGTGATGCAAACTACAGGCGTACTCCTCTCCATCTCTAAAATTCACTCAAAGGAGAAAAGGAAAGAGAGAAAAATGGGGGAACGACAGGAAGTATTTTCTCTGAAGGAGAATGTCACTTTGTCTCTTTCTATGTGTGAAGGAAGGACTGGGACCCTCTTCTCCTCTCCATCTGTGTTCCTGTAAGACAGGTCCATACTGATATACTCTGTAGGAAGTACTGAGAGCACCATTGAGAGCATCCTGTCAGGCTGTATTCCCACCTGGTATGGCAATTGTACCGTCCGCAATCAAAGGGCTTTCCAGAGGGTGGTGCGGTCAGCACAATGCATCATTGGCGGCACACTGCCTGCCCTCCACGACATCTACAGTACCTGGTGTCACAGCAAGGTCAAGAAGATCATCAAGGACCTCAGCCACCTGAGCCACGGCCTGTTCACCCTGCTACCATCTAGAAGATCATCAAGGACCTCAGCCACGGCCTGTTCACCCTGCTACCATCTAGAAGATCATCAAGGACCTCAGCCACCTGAGCCACGGCCTGTTCACCCTGCTACCATCTAGAAGATCATCAAGGACCTCAGCCACGGCATGTTCACCCTGCTACCATCTAGAAGATCATCAAGGACCTCAGCCACCTGAGCCACGGCCTGTTCACCCTGCTACCATCTAGAAGATCATCAAGGACCTCAGCCACGGCATGTTCACCCTGCTACCATCTAGAAGATCATCAAGGACCTCAGCCACGGCATGTTCACCCTGCTACCATCTAGAAGATCATCAAGGACCTCAGCCACGGCATGTTCACCCTGCTACCATCTAGAAGATCATCAAGGACCTCAGCCACCTGAGCCACGGCCTGTTCACCCTGCTACCATCTAGAAGATCATCAAGGACCTCAGCCACGGCATGTTCACCCTGCTACCATCTAGAAGATCATCAAGGACCTCAGCCACGGCATGTTCATCCTGCTACCATCTAGAAGATCATCAAGGACCTCAGCCACCTCAGCCACGGCCTGTTCACCCTGCTACCATCTAGAAGATCATCAAGGACCTCAGCCACGGCATGTTCACCCTGCTACCATCTAGAAGATCATCAAGGACCTCAGCCACGGCATGTTCACCCTGCTACCATCTAGAAGATCATCAAGGACCTCAGCCACGGCATGTTCATCCTGCTACCATCTAGAAGATCATCAAGGACCTCAGCCACCTCAGCCATGGCCTGTTCATTCCGTTACCATCTAGAAGGAGGAGACAGTACAGGTGCATCAAAGCTGGAACCAAGAGACTGATAGAATCTCCAGGCCATCAGACTTAAACAGTCACCAATAGCCGGGCTCCGCCCAGTACCCACACAGTTTATGTACAGTATATAGTGTATTCTAGTCATGGCTCATCCTATATAAACACTGCTGTATGCACCTCTATTCATATACTGTCCATATTGTCTATACACACCATTATATATACTGTCCATATTGTCTATGCACACCATTATATATACTGTCCATATTGTCTATGCACACCATTATATATACTGTCCATATTGTCTATACACACCATTATATATACTGTCCATATTGTCTAAACACACCATTATATATACTGTCCATATTGTCTATACACACCATTATATATACTGTCCATATTGTCTAAACACACCATTATATATACTGTCCATATTGTCTATACACACCATTATATATACTGTCCATATTGTCTATGCACACCATTATATTTACTGTCCATATTGTCTATGCACACCATTATATATACTGTCCATATTGTCTATACACACCATTATATATACTGTCCATACTGTCTAAACACACCATTATATATACTGTCCATATTGTCTATACACACCATTATATATACTGTCCATATTGTCTATACACACCATTATATATACTGTCCATATTGTCTATGCACACCATTATATATACTGTCCATATTGTCTATACACACCATTATATATACTGTCCATATTGTCTATACACACCATTATATATACTGTCCATATTGTCTATACACACCATTATATATACTGTCCATATTGTCTATACACACCATTATATATACTGTCCATATTGTCTATACACACCATTATATATACTGTACATATTGTCTATACACACCATTATATATACTGTCCATATTGTCTATACACACCATTATATATACTGTCCATATTGTCTATACACACCATTATATATACTGTCCATATTGTCTATACACACCATTATATATACTGTCCATATTGTCTATACACACCATTATATATACTGTCCATATTGTCTATACACACCATTATATATACTGTCCATATTGTCTATACACACCATTATATATACTGTCCATATTGTCTATGCACACCATTATATATACTGTCCATATTGTCTATGCACACCATTATATATACACTGTCCATATTGTCTATGCACACCATTATATATATACTGTCCATATTGTCTATGCACACCATTATATATATACTGTCCATATTGTCTATACACACCATTATATATACTGAGCGTACAAATCACTTTAACTGGTTAAAGTAGGATTAAAGGAGGATTTTTAAGCTTTGAGACAATTGAGAAATGTATTGTGTGTGTGCCATTCAGAGGGTGAATGGACAAAACAAAAGATTTAAGTGCCTTTGAACGGGGTATGGTAGTAGGTGCCAGGCGCACCGTTTTGTGCCAAGAACTGCAACACTGCTGAGTTTTTACGCTAAACAGTTTTACGTGTGTATCAACAATGGTCCACCACCCAAAGGACATCCAGCCAACTTGACACAACTGTGGGAAGCATTGGCGTCAACATGGGCCAGCATCCCTGTGGGATGCTCTCAACACCTTGTAGAGTCCATACCCAGATGAATCAAGGCTGTTCTGAGGTCAAAAGAGGGTGCAACTCAATATTAGGAAGGTGTTCTTAATGTTTTGTACACTCAGTGTGTGTACACAGTTGGGGAGGGAAGAAAGTATGGTAAATGCCTTCCCACGTGTGGGCGTTGGATGAAGAGTGAGTATAAGGTTTTCCCAAAGTTCAAAACCATAGTGGACTGAAAATAGCAAATCACCAATAAACAGAACAACATCTGCAGAAGACTACCATATTTTCTTTCCTGACAAAGTCATGTGTATTAGGCACAGGACAGAGAGAAAGAGATGGAGGGAGGAGAGCTGGCCCCAAACTGCCAACAACTCACCACAACAAAACACTAAATGAAAAGGCAATATGTCAGAGATTCTCTCTCTCTCTCACACACACACACACACACACACACACACACACACACAGCTGAGTCTGCAGTCTTTAACCATCACACTTCCTTGTTCTGTTCGTTTCTTATCATCTGTTCTTCTGTTCCCGGAGAATCAGAATCATCCAGTTCTTGGTGCAGAACAGGGTAAATGAGGGCATTTTTTTTATAAGCTGTAAATTCAGAGTTTATCCCAGTTCTCTTGTCTGTATGTCTCTCTGCCTCTCTCTCTAATCAGCAAATGACTTCTCTGAAAGAAAGTAGCTCTAAACTCTGCTGTTGTTCAGTCAACCAACACACTCTCACTTCAGTACCACAAGACAAAGCCAACAACACCCTGTACCCAAACACAGACAAAACGTGTCACTCTGGATAGCAACACAGGAGTCCAGCTGGCACAAACACACCTCCAGGGCTAGCCATGATATCTACTGTATCCTGTTTGATCTCATCTGCCTTCTCAACACACACAGCGCTTAAGTCAGGTCAGTGTGCATCTGCCCCTGGCTTGAGTCTCGTCTCAGTGCTTCACTGTGTGTGTTGGGTCCAGTGACACCTTCTATGTGTATCTGTCTCTGGTTTGGTCAGTTTGTCACTGTGTGTGTTGGGTCCAGTGACGCCTTCTATGTGTATCTGTCTCTGGTTTGGTCAGTTTGTCACTGTGTGTGTTGGGTCCAGTGACACCTCAATCACAAAGGCTCTACCACTTCGCCATCTTTACTGCCTGCAGGCGTAGCACTTTACAGAAACACCTTGTGACAAGCTACATGACACAGGGTGGCTGCATCCTACACAACATAGCTACTGTGACACGTACTGTCACTTATCATGTAACTCTGTTTGTCAAAATATGAGGAAATACCCAGTCATGCCTCAAGGCATTGTGGGATTTGGAGTTATAAAGAGAGAGGCAGGAGACACGAGGTCTGTCATAATAGTGTAGCTGTCATTGACACCCACACTCCTTGTCACCAGTGATAGAGAGTTAGAAGGAGGGGGAGGGGAGATGGTAGACGCAGCACATGGTAGACACAGTACAGTATGTGTGCATATGAGATGAGGGGGGAGGAGCCCAGCAGACATGTGGCTTACTTTGATCTGGTGTGTGGCATGCTGTGTGACCTGGTGTGTGGCATGCTGTGACCTGGTGGCATACTGTGACAACACCCCACCACCCTTTTCCATATTTTGTTGTCTACACAGTGGGATTAAAATGTATAGAATTGTCATGTTTTTCCCCAAAGATTTACACAAAATACTGTAATGTCAAATTGGAAGAAAAATTCTAACGTTTGTCAAAAAAAAAAAAAAATAATAACAATATTTTCCACAATAATTTGCTAATAAATTCATTAAAAATCCTACAATGTGATTTTCTGGTTTTTTTCTCATTTTGTCTGTAATAGTTGAAGTGTACCTATGATGAAAATTACAGCCCTCATCTTTTTAAGTGGGAGAACTTGCACAATTGGTGGCTGACTAAATACTTTTTTGCCCCACTCTATGTGCGGGGTACAGAGATGAGGTAGTAATTCAAAAATAATGTTAAAGACTATTATTGCACACAGAATGATCCATGCAACTTATTATGTGACTTGTTAACCCCCTAGAGTTGATTGACGCATCGGTGCATCAATCTAAGCAACATAATGTTTAAAAATCCCCTTAAAATGACAAATTTAAGCTAGAGATACAGTGCCTTGCGAAAGTATTCGGCCCCCTTGAACTTTGCGACCTTTTGCCACATTTCAGGCTTCAAACATAAAGATATAAAACTGTTTTTTTTTGTGAAGAATCAACAACAAGTGGGACACAATCATGAAGTGGAACAACATTTATTGGTTATTTCAAACTTTTTTAACAAATCAAAAACTGAAAAATTGGCCGTGCAAAATTATTCAGCCCCTTTACTTTCAGTGCAGCAAACTCTCTCCAGAAGTTCAGTGAGGATCTCTGAATGATCCAATGTTGACCTAAATGACTAATGATGATAAATACAATCCACCTGTGTGTAATCGAGTCTCCGTATAAATGCACCTGCACTGTGATAGTCTCAGAGGTCCGTTAAAAGCGCAGAGAGCATCATGAAGAACAAGGAACACACCAGGCAGGTCCGAGATACTGTTGTGAAGAAGTTTAAAGCCGGATTTGGATACAAAAAGATTTCCCAAGCTTTAAACATCCCAAGGAGCACTGTGCAAGCGATAATATTGAAATGGAAGGAGTATCAGACCACTGCAAATCTACCAAGACCTGGCCGTCCCTCTAAACTTTCAGCTCATACAAGGAGAAGACTGTTTAGAGATGCAGCCAAGAGGCCCATGATCACTCTGGATGAACTGCAGAGATCTACAGCTGAGGTGGGAGACTCTGTCCATAGGACAACAATCAGTTGTATATTGCAAAAATCTGGCCTTTATGGAAGAGTGGCAAGAAGAAAGCCATTTCTTAAAGATATCCATAAAAAGTGTCGTTTAAAGTTTGCCAAAAGCCACCTGGGAGACACACCAAACATGTGGAAGAAGGTGCTCTGGTCAGATGAAACCAAAATGGAACTTTTTGGCAACAATGCAAAACGTTATGTTTGGCGTAAAAGCAACACAGCTGAACACACCATCCCCACTGTCAAACATGGTGGTGGCAGCATCATGGTTTGGGCCTGCTTTTCTTCAGCAGGGACAGGGAAGATGGTTAAAATTGATGGGAAGATGGATGGAGCCAAATACAGGACCATTCTGGAAGAAAACCTGATGGAGTCTTCAAAAGACCTGAGACTGGGACGGAGATTTGTCTTCCAACAAGACAATGATCCAAAACATAAAGCAAAATCTACAATGGAATGGTTCAAAAATAAACATATCCAGGTGTTAGAATGGCCAAGTCAAAGTCCAGACCTGAATCCAATCGAGAATCTGTGGAAAGAACTGAAAACTGCTGTTCACAAATGCTCTCCATCCAACCTCACTGAGCTCGAGCTGTTTTGCAAGGAGGATTGGGAAAAAATGTCAGTCTCTCGATGTGCAAAACTGATAGAGACATACCCCAAGCGACTTACAGCTGTAATCGCAGCAAAAGGTGGCGCTACAAAGTATTAACTTAAGGGGGCTGAATAATTTTGCACGCCCAATTTTTCAGTTTTTGATTTGTTAAAAAAGTTTGAAATATCCAATAAATGTCGTTCCACTTCATGATTGTGTCCCACTTGTTGTTGATTCTTCACAAAAAAATACAGTTTTATATCTTTATGTTTGAAGCCTGAAATGTGGCAAAAGGTCGCAAAGTTCAAGGGGGCCGAATACTTTCGCAAGGCACTGTATCTGTTTTTACATTGGATGCATCTCAATCCACTGTACCCACCTATCTCGCACTTCCGCATCTGCAGTGGAAATTGGCAGAGCTAGAGTGATATTTGTCAGAACATGAGAATCCCGAAAATTGTAGCGTCTGAACGGTTTGACCTACACACTAATATTACCACTTTTTGTGTGCAGAACGAATACGATGGTGTTCTCTGTTTTGCTCTACGACCCCCACAAGTGTCACGGGACTGGTCTAAAGGTAACCTGTACTGGTTTTAAAAAATGAATGTAAGTATGAAGGTAGTTTTTGTGCCTACTCAAAAAAAGGGTTATTTTTTAACGTGTTATTCAATGCGTTTCTCTGGGCTTTAGTAGTAAAGGTCAATATGTTTCTCTGGGCTATAGTAGTAAAGGTCAATGCGTTTCTCTGGGCTATAGTAGTAAAGGTCAATGCGTTTCTCTGTGCTTTAGTAGTAAAGGTCAATGCGTTTCTCTGGGCTTTAGTAGTAAAGGTCAATGCGTTTCTCTGGGCTATAGTAGTAAAGGTCAATGTGTTTCTCTGGGCTATAGTAGTAAAGGTCAATGCGTTTCTCTGGGCTATAGTAGTAAAGGTCAATGCGTTTCTCTGGGCTATAGTAGTAAAGGTCAATGTGTTTCTCTGGGCTTTAGTAGTAAAGGTCAATGCGTTTCTCTGGGCTATAGTAGTAAAGGTCAATGCGTTTCTCTGGGCTATAGTAGTAAAGGTCAATGCGTTTCTCTGTGCTTTAGTAGTAAAGGTCAATGCGTTTCTCTGGGCTTTAGTAGTAAAGGTCAATGCGTTTCTCTGGGCTATAGTAGTAAAGGTCAATGTGTTTCTCTGGGCTATAGTAGTAAAGGTCAATGCGTTTCTCTGGGCTATAGTAGTAAAGGTCAATGCGTTTCTCTGGGCTATAGTAGTAAAGGTCAATGCGTTTCTCTGTGCTTTAGTAGTAAAGGTCAATGTGTTTCTCTGGGCTATAGTAGTAAAGGTCAATGCGTTTCTCTGGGCTTTAGTAGTAAAGGTCAATGTGTTTCTCTGGGCTATAGTAGTAAAGGACAATGCGTTTCTCTGGGCTATAGTAGTAAAGGTCAATGTGTTTCTCTGGGCTTTAGTAGTAAAGGTCAATGTGTTTCTCTGGGCTTTAGTAGTAAAGGTCAATGCGTTTCTCTGGGCTATAGTAGTAAAGGTCAATGCGTTTCTCTGGGCTATAGTAGTAAAGGTCAATGCGTTTCTCTGGGCTTTAGTAGTAAAGGTCAATGTGTTTCTCTGGGCTATAGTAGTAAAGGACAATGCGTTTCTCTGGGCTATAGTAGTAAAGGTCAATGTGTTTCTCTGGGCTTTAGTAGTAAAGGTCAATGTGTTTCTCTGGGCTATAGTAGTAAAGGTCAATGCGTTTCTCTGGGCTTTAGTAGTAAAGGTCAATGTGTTTCTCTGGGCTTTAGTAGTAAAGGTCAATGTGTTTCTCTGGGCTATAGTAGTAAAGGACAATGCGTTTCTCTGGGCTTTAGTAGTAAAGGTCAATGTGTTTCTCTGGGCTATAGTAGTAAAGGACAATGCGTTTCTCTGGGCTTTAGTAGTAAAGGTCAATGTGTTTCTCTGGGCTATAGTAGTAAAGGACAATGCGTTTCTCTGGGCTTTAGTAGTAAAGGTCAATGCGTTTCTCTGGGCTTTAGTAGTAAAGGTCAATGCGTTTCTCTGGGCTATAGTAGTAAAGGTCAATGCGTTTCTCTGGGCTTTAGTAGTAAAGGTCAATGCGTTTCTCTGGGCTATAGTAGTAAAGGTCAATGCGTTTCTCTGGGCTATAGTAGTAAAGGTCAATGCGTTTCTCTGGGCTATAGTAGTAAAGGTCAATGCGTTTCTCTGGGCTATAGTAGTAAAGGTCAATGCGTTTCTCTGGGCTATAGTAGTAAAGGTCAATGTGTTTCTCTGGGCTATAGTAGTAAAGGTCAATGCGTTTCTCTGGGCTATAGTAGTAAAGGTCAATGCGTTTCTCTGGGCTTTAGTAGTAAAGGTCAATGCGTTTCTCTGGGCTATAGTAGTAAAGGTCAATGCGTTTCTCTGGGCTTTAGTGGTAAAGGTCAATGCGTTTCTCTGGGCTATAGTAGTAAAGGTCAATGTGTTTCTCTGGGCTTTAGTAGTAAAGGTCAATGTGTTTCTCTGGGCTATAGTAGTAAAGGTCAATGTGTTTCTCTGGGCTATAGTAGTAAAGGTCAATGTGTTTCTCTGGGCTTTAGTAGTAAAGGTCAATGTGTTTCTCTGGGCTTTAGTAGTAAAGGTCAATGTGTTTCTCTGGGCTATAGTAGTAAAGGCCAAATTCAATGTTATATAAAATTCTAAATCAAATAGCTAAAATAAATCAGTGGTCAAGCACAGTTTTACTCCTGCACTTATTTAGGCGTGCCATAACTTTGGGGTTAAATACTTATTTATTCAAGCCATTTAAATGTTTTAATTTTTTAAAATTAATTTGTAATACATTTAAAAAACATGATTCCACTTTGACATTATGGGGTATTGTGTGTAGGCCAGTTACAAAATCTCATTTAAATGCATTTTAAATTCGGACTAACACAAAATGTTGTAAAAGTCAAGGGGTGTGAATACTTTCTGAAGGCACAGTATGTGTGTTTGCATGCTGTGTGTTTGCAAGTGTGTCTCGGTGTATATATGTGCAATTGTGTGTGTGCCTGCATGTGGAGGCACTGTTGCACAGGTGCGTGCTATATGATTAGTGAACATTGGGCCTCTGTGTTCACTATAGGGAAACTGAGTGGTGTTGGCCCATATACTGACGATGAGCAATTGTATTGTCACAAACCGCCTGCGCAGCACTGCTCCTCTCCCACATGCTCTCCCTTCATCAACCCTATATTCTGTTCTTCTGACCTATTGGCTACACAGAGCCAGTGAGAGAAGCTAGAGTATTCAGACAGACAGACAGGTTACCGTTAGACCAGGTCATACACACAACTTTCTAAACACAACTCGACTACCCCTTATGTGTGTGTGTGCATGTATCACGAGAAAGTGACTTTGAAAGTGACTGTGGAAGTGACTGAAATTGAATGGTGAATGTGTGTGTGGTGCGTGTGATAGAGGGTGGCCAGGATGTGTTGAATAATTGACCGTCCACTACTGCATCACTCCACATTAATTTGGTCTACAGTGTGTGTGTGTGTGTGAGTGTGAGGGGATTCTAGGTGGCTATACCATCGATCTCTTTAGACATCCACTATATGAATGGCATTTGAGGAACATGACTGCACAGAATAGTGTTAACCAATCAGTAAAGTGCTGGCTCACACTCACACACATCACACATGGGGGTAGAAGTGAAAGCTGGGGAGGAGTGAGAAGGTCATGATCTGATGGTGAGTCAGCAAAAACTTGACCCTTCACCAAAAAGTCACTATCAGTCATACAGCTCAGATATGAATGATGACAATGATCAGAAAAATTACCAATCAATGGACCGATATCTTCATACAGTATGGCATTTTGAAATAGCCAGGCACGAGCCTCATCATGGATATAGTGCATATGAAAAGACCAACACTAGATTAATTTTATTCAAGGTATAGTCCTTAGTCAGCAAAGTTTAAAATCACACAGTACTACTAGTTGTTGTTCCTCTAGCAGTCAGATGTCCACTCCCTGAGCACAAGGAAACAGGACAGCAGCACGATATCCTACTGCTGACCCTCAAACTATTTGTTCCTCCTAGTGTGTGTGCAACATTTCACTAATCATGACAACACTTTTTTATAGACTTCCAAAGAAACAGGAGAAGATGTAGCAAATTCAGATTGAATAATAATTTACATTTGTGTAAATAAACTCCAATGGATCAACTGTTTTACTGATAAAGTGTTTGCTGAAGAGCAGGGAAACTACCCTACTAGGGCAGAGCTGAGTTTTGTAGAGGAGAATTGCATGAGGGATGTGCAGTCTAATTGGTTTTAAAAAGTATATTTCCCCCAAACACTAAACTAGGCCTAGCTGCATCAACTCATTACTCCTTTTCCTATTTAATAATTACTTCCTCTCCATTATGTCTTCTGTGTTTGCTGGTTTGTTTATTTTCAGAGCAAAAACGCTGCTGGGGCATATTTTTCCCCTTGTCCTTGTGATAGCATGTTGTGATTTGTCTACTCAGCAGGGCGCATGTCAGAGAGTGTGTGTGTGACAATGCGAAGCCGGTGGAGGCGTGGCAGGGATCGGCTGCGGCGCACGCTCCTTCTCCAGTGGTAAATTACTTTTTTTCTCTCCGCTGGGGCTCGGGTGGGACTGCGGCGAGGCGCGAGGCCCAGGCCACGGTGTGGGAAACCGTTCCACGATAATGACTTCGCCACGTTTGGGAATCGTGCACGGTGCACTCCCCCAGGCCAGTGACTCAATCACGAGATCAGCGTAATAATTATTAATACCCTGTGAGCATTAACAGCACTTCATGGGCGATTTATCAAACTGTCGATTTGTTTGCGTGGGGTAACGGTTCGAACTGTTCAAATCTAAAGCTACCTCTGGGAATAACAGAAAAAATACCAACCCAAAACAAACACACACAGTACTGCAGGCATAGGCCTTACTTGTTAGAATTTTTTTTAATGTATGCCTAGGGGGGGTATGTAATTTCTCAAACAATGAAATACAAAACGTTATTATCGCCTACTAGACCTACATGGTTTTACTGAGTTTTATATCACTGGCGTTAGGCTGTCCAAAATAAGTAACCAGTAGGTAGGCCTACAGAAAAGTTAAATGGAAATCATTATGAAAAGGTAGCCTAAATATAACCTCATTTTAGACACTACACAGACGGTAGTCTTGTTTCACTGTGCCAACTTAAGCCTTACTATGTGGCGGCCAAATGTAGATATCTCTCTCTGACGCTGACTATGGGGAATCGCGGAAGCAGTAGTAGTGGAAGCAGTAGTAGTAGCAGCAGTAGTAGTAACAGTAGCTCAGAGACACAGCACCTGCGCTTTCATCCCTAGCTTTCTCTCTATCACTCTACTTCGTTTTCATTACCTCTATTTTTCCAAGTCTATCGCTCCCTTTATCTCTTTCACGTGTGTCTTGGGCCGTAAGTAACCGTACACCGGGAAGCAAACACGTATTGTACACTGTACATACCCATAATAAAAACACACAATGCCACACACATTTACACACCGATATAAATAGTGTATCTATAAAATGTGTGCATGCATGTTTATACTATATCGTTAAGTTATGTTAGAGATTGGAGTGTGTAGTAGCAGCAGCAGTGGCAGGGGGAAGTGATGGCTGTCAGGCCACCCAGAGAATACACTGAGTCAGCAAAAACCAGAGGAAGAGGGGGGATAGAGGAAGGGGAGTGGGGAAGGAGAGAGCAGAGAGGGAAGAGACTGAAATGTGGCCTATTGAGAAAATTGATTTGGCAAATTCAATCATTACGTTCATACTCAAAGCAAAACCATTTAACAAATTGTTTAGCTTCAGTTGTTGAACACGTATAACTTTATAGATGAAAATGCAAGTACGGATAAGCAAGTGTGAAATTTGTAAATAATATGTAAACAATATCCAATGAAATGTAACTTACTGATTTTAAAGCGTGCCAACTACTAACTGAGGTCAAAAGCAGCAATAGCATAGACTATAAACCAAAGAAAATTATAATTTAATTAGGATCATTTCCCTATAAATATAACCAGCATGGAGGGGCGAAGAAAACAACACGCATACATAGCATGCATGTAAAAACGCACGCACCTGCACACACACATCCCGAGTGTGGGGGCTGGCATGCAGGTGTTTCAGGGATTATTTAGCTGATTGGGATCTTATTACAGGACAATACAGACAGAGAGAGGCCTGTTGTAACTTCTAGTCACACCCACTTATACCAGCATAGTTCAATTATGACCGGAGTTTTTGTACAGCATAGCAGTGGTGGCAACGCCTGGTCTTGGTGGTGCTGAGCTCTTCATTCTCTCAGTGTACAACACACTTACTCGGAGTCCCTCTCCCTGCATCTTCAGTGTTGTGTGTTAGCGATGTGTTTCTTGCTTGTCCTAAACCCAATAATAGCAAGCCGCCTGCATGAGACGTACTCTGAGTTCTGGTGTCTGGTGTAATATTGTGCCTGATGTAATTGACCCTGCAGGAATGGTCTGGGTGGATGTTATATCGCCACCTCACCCCTCACTGACTGCTCACCCTGAGAGGAAAAACAAATGCATTTGAAATGAGTGGCACGTACACACACACCGTGCACGGGCGAGCACACACAAATACACACACAAACTGACCCAAATAAAAAATAGGCTTGGCTCTAAAAACAGCTAAACCAGAGCATCACTGAACCATGGCAGAAAAAAACGTGTTTACTGTTTACACATTACAAACAAGCATGCAGCACACAACTAGACTGCGGTTAGAGAGAGGCGTCGGCTCTCCTACCTTTCATACCCGCCTCGTCTCAGAACCTCCTCCGCTGCTTCGAAAGCCTCGCCGGCCCACCAGCAGCAAACACGCACCAAGTCCCTGAGAGGCCCGCTGAGTGACGGGCTATCCCGGGACAGTATACAAGCTCGTGGCAGGGGGAGAATGGGCTGCACGAAGAGTAGCCTACGCGGCTGTATGGAAAGACAAATTGGTCCAGTAATGTTACTGGATACGGAGCAGGGGGACTAGGACTGCGGTTAAATGAGACTAATGTGCGTCATTACAGAAATCTAAACAAACACCTCTCTCTTATCGCCTAAGATTAATCACAACGCAAAGTTCCCACTGTTTCTAAGGGAAAAAAAAACATAATATTCAAGTGATTGCGGTTGATGTGTGATAATAGGCTACACTGTTCGTTTGAGATAAGAATTATGAAAGTAGTTCAAGTGTAGCCTAAAATACATCACAATGTAAACAAGAAAGTCAGGATAATGATGAAATTGTAATAATAATAACAATAAAAGCCTAATAATAAGAATAAATAGCTAATACTTTACCATTTTAAATAAGACAAACGTGAGTATTGTTGTTTCGTTTCTGTATGCTATAGCCTACCTTTTGCAACAGATTGCTTCAATTATTGTTGACGCTCAGTTGCCTTATTTAGAAGGACAATCGTTGCAGAACCTAAAATGTATAATCATCCACAAACATATCTAAAATATTAGCTTTTCGTTGATTTATTTTACCATGTGGACTATAGGCTAAGTAATATCAGTACGTTTTGCCTGATTCATTAATAGTTTTGGTAATATTACGCGAATGGATGCTTCTTAAATTGCCCGGTTATTACAACATCCGCCTGCGTTTTACTGGATATTTTCAAATTATGAATAATATAATTGAACATAAGTTACTCGTTCTGTAAAGGCAATCCAGGTGTCGTTACTGTTGCAAACAGCGGAGAACTTCAAGCGAGAGGAGAATAATTCATAGGCTAAGCCTATTTAAGAAAACCTGCTATTTATTTTGTTATTAGGCTACTGTAAATGTTTAGAGTCTTTGTTTGCAGGCCTACTGAATAAACATTATTTTTACGGCGTACATTTTCAATGCTTGATGGTACATTTAAACGAAAGACATGGGAAGAGATGAACAGATTTTGGACATAACTTTTTATTAAACATTATGAAAGCAAGATTCTCAATAACATTCCATCTTGAAACATTTAATTGCCTTGAGTTATTGACACGTTCGGACATTTAAATGTTTCTCGAATAAATATATAGAAATCATATAGGCTATACAGGTAGGCTATACATTGACAGCACTGTGCAGAAGATACTTCGCCATGTTGCCGGGATGCGAGAGTGTTTACGTCACTTTGGAATTCTAAAAATTCTAACTTCAAGACCATAAATACAGGTTCAATCTCGGTGGCCAACAACATAACTCTGCTCTATATTGACGGATTGAGTAATTGATGAATTGATTGAAAGATAATTGATCCATATTGATTTTTTTCACTAAAACATGACTAAATTTGTCAAACCAGAAAAAGCACCCAAATAAATTATTTCGTTGAAAGTTAAGACTAATTGATTTTGCATCACAAGGATATATATATATATATATATATATATATATATATATATATATTTTTTAAACTAAACAGTATCTTGGGAGGGTAGAAAACAACATCTCTCTCCCACTCCATTTTGATCCGATTTGCAAACACCTCTCATAATTCTCCTTGTCTTGTCAACCTAGCTGTATTCCTGCATATGTCGCCATCAGCCTTGCACTAACTGGCATTGGCAAGGTGGTTCAGTACTTCTGCACAATATTGCACATCATATATCTAGGCAGCAGGTAACACATGAACCAGGGATTTCTTGTTGACAGAATAATGATTTTTGACTTAATCACACCCTCAGAGAAAAAGATAATCATTGACAATCCAAGCATCCACCAGGCATCTTTCTACACATCAGATAAAACAGAATAGGCTATATTGAGCTATAAGACACCGGACTGCGGAATTATTTAATTATTATTCACAAGCCATTAGATCACCTTTATTGTTCTTATACCTCAAATTGTACACTTTTTAAAAAGTAGAAAATCAATTTATTAAGAGTTTAGTTAGGTTGGTGCATAGAGTTTTAGCAGCGAATGCAGTCCTTATATTTGTAGCTACATTAAGTAAATCACCTCATCGAATGTTTCTATTCACCTTATTATCATAACAGTAATACGCAACAAAGGTCCTATCAATATAAAAAATCCCAAATGTTTCTCATCTTAGTACAGTTAGACATCATACATGTCTAGTAGAAGTAGGAAGTTATCGTAGACTATTTGCATGCTGTAAGATAGTCCTAAAACATTGCATTAAGACGTTCTGAATCATCATCATCACTATCATCAAGCAACAAAAGTTTTAAAAGGTAACACAATAACTGTTCTATACACATATACACGTGGGAATAAATAGTCTCAAATCTGGCTCAGTTAATCATCTATTTTTGTTTAGTTTTTCTTTTAATTTAAAACAATAGAAAAATCGATTGAAAATAGCGGGTAAAACGCATCCATTTTGTAATAGCAGATTACTAGTTCTGGTCGCAGGTTATTCTGCATTCTTTATTACATCTCTCAGGGTTATAGGGGGATAAAGTTGTGTTTTTGCATACCCAGGCCTTACTGTAGAGAGCGATGAGAGAGGCGTAGCAAGAGAAGAGGAAAGAACCATGGGCCATGCTTTCCATAACATATAGGGGTGAGAGGATTGGAGGTTTGGGGTACCATACATGTCCTGCATGCAGGGTTGCTAAAAGGGATGGAAACTAGACTTGCAATATTCAAAAGGTTGCCTTTTCGTTAACGGGGAAGAAAGGCTATATCTTGTGCCCCTCCATCATCACAGTCGGATCCGTCGACGGAGCCTGCAGGAGCGGCAAAGGTGTAGGCTATTGCTTTTTCTGTGGTTCGCCCTCTTTCATTTCAGTCCCAATATGATAAATACCGGTTTCTCTTCCTTGATTCCCCCCAGTTTTAAGACGCTGGAGTCTCTCTTTTAAGACACCAAATAAGGAATCAAAACAGTTTTCAGTTTAGTTTTTCTGTCTGGTATACTTTGACAAGTTTGATTCATATTTTTCATTAAGACTTCAAACGTTAATCAGGGTTTCTCTGAGATATATTGCATCATAAAATAATAATCAGTCTATTGATTTGACAGAGTTTGTGATCCAATGTCCATATCAAGAGGTGTTGGTGTATTGAAGTTAATCCAAAACACAATCCAACAATTATATCCGCGCACATTGATTACTTACTGTATGTGCGCATCCACCTTGCTTATTTCTTTAAATAAATATAAAGCATTATGTTATGTTGTACATTTAAAATGTACACTGATAGCCCCCCCCAAAAAAGGAATAACTGTAATAAAAAAAAATGTAAACTGAGAAAAATACAAATAATAGTAATTACAAATATTTAAATAAGTTTGAAGGGGGCAAAAGTCTTATGCCATGATTCAGTCTCTTACATGAAGAATTCCGTGGAGGCCGGTTTCCCGTGGTTTCCGTTAGAGGGGTCTCTGTTATTGTTACCGGGCCCGCCACCGTTGTAGCTTCGGCTCGCGAGCTTCTCGTACTTCTCCTTGTAGAGATCTCGCTCTTTGGCCAGGCGCGCGACGTCCTGCTTCAGCTGTTCCACCTGGCTCAGGAGCGTGCACTTCTCGCTCTCCAGCATGTGCCTCTGCTGCACCCGCTTGTAGCGGCAGGACTGTGCGTAGCCCCGGTTCTTAAGCGTGCGCCTCTTCTGCTTCAGGCGGATCACCTCTTCTTTGCTGAACCCCCTTAGTTGCCGATTGAGCTCGCGCACCGTCATGCTGACCAGCTGGTCGTCCGAGAAGCGGTCCTCGAGGCGGTGTCCATGGTGGTGGTGGTGATGGTGGGTCTGGTGATGGTGGCCGGCCGAGGCCGTGGACAGGTCCTCCCCTACATACTGCTGGCCGCGGAATCCCTCGTAGCCCTGGTGGTGGTGATGGTGGTGGTGGGCGTTGCCGATGAGTGCCTCCACGGCGTCCTCGGGGGTCAGATTGAGCGCTTCGGGGTTAATGTGGTGCTGGTAGTTGGGGATCCAGTACAGGTCCTCCAGGTGGGGTTTTCCGCCCGAGCTCTGGGGGTTGCTGCTTCCGCTGTTGTTGCTACTGTTGACGCCGTTGGCCAGGTTTTGGCCCGACTGGCCACCGGGGCTGGGGGCACAGAAGCTGGGCGAGGAAGGCACGGAGGAGCAGGGCGTGCTGAGAGGGGTAGAGGAGAGTGATCCCGGGGGGAGGCGGTGGCAGTAACGGTCAGCCTCTGGAGGCTCCTTCTTTACTTCGAACTTCATAAGGTCGAAGTCGTTGACATACTCGATGGCCAGGGGGCTATTGGGCAACTCTGCGCTCATGGCGAGGTCGGTGGCCATGTCAGTCCATGCGACGACTCCCGCCCTCACAGCCAAACCGACACCGGGCAGGACAACGGGCAGTCCTCGCGGATGCAGATTGCTTCTTCGAATCGAAGAAGTCTGTGTGGCGTATATATAGGCACGCGCACACGCCCGGTCCCTATGCGTGGGGTTGTGAGATTGGATAGAAGAGGGGAGTAGACTACTTCGTATTAAACTGCTAGTCCTTAAAACAACTGCTATTTATAGCGGCGCATATGTAAGCGTGTAAATGAACTTGTACACCTGCCAGTTCGCCGCTTCTCTTGTTGACAACTTATCCCAGGTCAAATGCACGCTTTAATACCATGGGCCAGAGCCAGTTGAAACTGGAGCCCCCGGTGAAATTTGTCGACACCAACCTGTCTTGTCCTCGCTTCACCTCTGGACCTGCTCGCGCCCTCTGATTGAATGTCCTTGAGTGAGCAGATGATAAAGCAAGCAGCACTGTGGATGGATTGTAAATTCTCTACTGTTCTGGCTGCTCCTTTTCTGCTGTTATTGTGGTCAAGTATCTTACTGTATCCTTCTTCGCCTCCACTGGCGCGAGGACAGTGTTTGCTACAGTCATTAGAGGGTGAGAAAGCAGCAGGCTCGCGGTTGAAATTACTGCAGCATGTGTTACACAGGACCAGAATAAAACTTTCCACACATGACACGGGCCCACGACAGCCCAGAACAAGAGACACGCACGTGTAAAAGATGCGTAAACATGTGCCAAAGTCACTTTCTGCATCTGCAGGAATCCACAATGGAATGGTTCGGAGGAAAATACGTTCTCAGAGTTCTTACAATCAAAAAAATAGGTGTAGATATTAAAAATATATATTTCCTTAAGTGGTGTTAAGATACTGGAGAGTGGTCCAGTTTCTGAATGGTCAGTCCAGATTTATCAGGTTGCGCTTTACTTACGAATGCGCCCGTCCCTACGCAACACGGTCCTTCCCTTCACTCTGGGAACCTTGCGCCGGTCCTCGCCGTCCTTCCCTTCACTCTGGGAACCTTGCGTCGGTCCTCGCCGCGTTTCCCTTCACTCTTGGAGCATTGCGTCGGTCCTCGCCGTCATTCCCTTCACTCTGGGAGCCTTGTGTACTGCGTGTGAGAGAGAGAGATGAGTGTGTGTGTATGTGCGTGAGGCGATAAATTCCTGTCACAGTTTGTTTTCTCTATCGGGCAGATAGTCGTTACTTTGAGTTCTGCGGTGCAGCGCAAGCAAGCAGTTTCACTAAGACGCTGGGAAAGGCAATGTGCACTTTTAAAAGACACCACGCATCCGACCGCCCACCTCGAGGTGTGACGGACCAATGGGAGAAGATGAAAGCAGAGGATTTGCATTTTCCTATAGCAACCTCTCGAGCTGACCAGCCGGCAGCTGAACTGACAACGCAGGCTTGCGGAACAGGTGCATCTCCCCCTCTAGTGACGGAGCTTGTGCTACTGCACAGAGAGGAGAGAGGCAGGCACAGGGAAAGTACGCGCAAGGCGCACTGGATGGAAAGGCGATAGCTGTGCTGCTTTCTCTGAGAAATACATGTTTACTTGGAACTGTGTGAACCCTTACTACATTAGATACATATACGTTATTATTAAATGTGCCTTTGCACGACATGTCTCAGACGAATAGTGCCCAATAGCTTTAGTAGCTTGGATTGTAGGTGAAAAGTCTAATTTGAACACTCCTGGAGTGTAGGCCTATATCTTAATGTGCCATTCATCAAAGACATCTATTCTATTAAGTGCATGCACTATTCAATCAAAACTAAGTTAGGAAACATTTATCTCCATGTAAACCATGTTACTTTGTGACAAAACTCTGAATAATAAAGTATCCGAGTAGGCTAATAAAATCACTATTTACATACCAAACTAGACTAATACTTTCAGCAAGCAACGAAAAAATAATAGAAACGAATTGTGCTAATAGATCAACTCCAGTCTATAACTGAATGATCAAATATAGCGCACACTCACAAAATCAAACAAAATAGTTCTCTCAGGTTTCACTTCAAAATCGAATGAAATATGAAATTCAAATCGAATAGAAAACAAGTATGCAAAAATACTGAGCTAAAGTGGAAAGCTCTGATTATAGTCTTCTTATTTTATGTAAATGATGCAACATTATTCGGTTAAAACAAAGACACTGCCATCCTTTCTATGAAGTTGTGGTCTGAGGGGTAAAGAAGACCCTGACATCCCCAGGCCGGCCCCCCCCAAATCACTACCCTACCCTCTGCAATGGATTCAGCGCCACACGCTCCTATCCAGAAAATCAAACCACATTTCCTTCGGGCGGAGGGGACCGCGAGAAGGGTGCGAGGGGGTTAATTATAATTAGGCTATTCCACGCGATGGCCCTCGCGCAGGTTTTTTTTTATTCATAATTAACCACAAATTGCATCCCGACCCACCTCCGCAGATCAACAAATGATTAAGTAATGCGCAGTCTGCGTCGTGGAGACACAGGACGCTCTCTTCATCTGGTGAGGCACGCAGGTTAAAGAAAATCAAAACGGAAGGTTGAGCAGAACGTCGATACCCGTGATGTGTCTTGACGGAGGGCAGGACTTTATACTGCATGAACACAGATTCTGCTCACTTGTATTTTCTCTTGAGATTAGGTTAGGCTGTTAAGCCTGGGGCAATGAATGCTATAATCATGGCAGTCTAGTTCATTGTCAATTTAAATCAAGGGTACAACTTTCACTGGGGACATGTCCACCCCCCAAATTCTGAAATTGCATTTTGTCCCCCAGTTGTATCATTGGAATGTGATACAAAACCAGGCAACGGTGTGCTTTAGGACCATGCTGATGCCTCCGAGCAGTCGGGTAGGCTGTTTCTAGTGTTAATCCAACTGGATAGATAGATATACCTATATATAATGTCCACCCCATGTCTAAAACTAAAATTGCGCCCCTGATTTAAATTAATGGAAAATATTTTTTAAAAACTTTAAGACATAGGCTCTACATAGAGACTGGTGTGGTCTAGTGATGTTGAGATAAATAACAGGTGGTGGGCACTCAGTAAATTATAATATAAGAGGATAGGGCAGCAGAGTAACCACCATGCAACCTGCACCTGATCCTGACAAGGTGCTGAGCTCAACTTCCTGTCCAACACTTCAGCCATGAAATACATACACTGTGTGCATCCCAAATTACACTTTACTCCCTATGTAGTGCACTACTTTTGACCAGGGCCCATAGGGATATAGTTAAAAGTAAAGCACTAAATTGGGAATAATATGTCATTTGGAACACCACCTCTCTTCCTGGCTCAAATCTGCTGGCTAGGATGAAAATAAAAAGTACCCTACTGTAAGATGAAGAGGGACAGAAATCATATCAAGGTATTTGAAGTTTAAGATGCGCTAAGTCATTATAAAAGGGGGCTGGGCTTTTATCAAATAAGCAGGAGCTGGACCCCAAACGCCAAGCTAAGCAATCCACATTGAAATGCCACATTTAAGCAGATCTGCCATGAGGTCCATTCATTGTGAGAGGGAAGAGGGCAGTGTGTGTGTGGCCGAGGGCTTGAGACACATATTTAGAAGAAGTCAGGATTTTCATTGTGCCTTTGCATATTGGGAGTTTGCTGCTGGTGCAGTTCTTACCGATTTAAGCAAAACGGACATCAGCATGCGGGAGATCCACAGAGCGAGCGGGAGGTCCTTTATTTGAGCCGGGTTGGCACAAGCACAAGCTTTGAGGCTAAGTTAACCCTCTTCTATCCAATGTCTTCTCCTGGGCCTGTGGGGGTGCTTTAAGATTATCAGAGACCCAGAGAGGTTTTGTGGTCCCCTTAAAGTCTTAAATGCTGGTCTTAAGGAATCAGCTTCAGTTGTCAGGGAGACACGCTGGCACATGCACACACACTTTATGAAGTCAAGAGAACGTCAACAGAAAGAGGCAACATGTTAAAAAGCAGCTTTGACAGAAAGATCTACATACTTGCCTACTACTACTACTATGTTTGCCAAGCTTAAGTAGTTGAGTCAGTGAAAAAAACAGAATGCTTCATCCTAACACTCCCACCCTGAATCTATAAGACACGGAGAGAATTGAGGGAGAGTGGTAAAGACCGAAGAAAATAATTGGATGAGTGAGGAGAGAGAGAGTGAGGAGAGAGAGAGTGATGAGAGAGAGTGAGGAGAGAGAGAGTGAGGAGAGAGAGAGTGAAGAGAGAGAGAGTGAGGAGAGAGAGAGTGAGGAGAGAGAGAGTGAGGAGAGAGAGAGTGAAGAGAGAGAGAGTGAGGAGAGAGAGAGAGTGAGGAGAGAGAGAGAGTGAGGAGAGAGAGAGAGTGAGGAGAGAGAGAGTGAGGAGAGAGAGAGTGAAGAGAGAGAAAGTGAGGAGAGAGAGTGAGGAGAGAGAGCTAATGAATACTTTCTCACTAAGGAACTGTGATCTTTATTGTTGGACCAGTCAATCTGCTTATAATCATTTTGTATTTTACTGCAATCAGCTGGGAAGAAGAAACACAGTTCACCTTTCTGTTTGTGCTCAGGGAAACTTCTGGAAAGAAGAGTTTTCTTCTATTTTCTCTCTCTCCACCTCTGGCGGTTAGAGTAGAGCCTGGCGGTTAGAGTGTTGGGCCAGTAACCGAAAGGTTGCTGGATCGAATCCCCGACCTGACAAAGGTAAAAATCTGTCGTTCTGCCTGAGCAAGGCAGTTAACCCATTGTTCCCTGGGCACTGAAGACGTGGATGTCGATTATGGCAGCCCCCCGCACCTCTCTGATTCAGAGGGGTTGGGTTAAATGCGGAAGACACATTTCAGTTGAATGCATTCAGTTGTACAACGGACTAGGTATCCCCCTTTCCCTCTCTTCTTGTGCGCTTTTACAAAAACATTGAAATATTGATCTTAATTAGGCCTTGCCGAGCTCAGCAGCCAGCGTTGAGGATTTGAGACAAACAGCAGCAGACATCCGTCTGAGGTACTTCCATCTTCAGTGAGAGAGGGAGTGGGGCAGGAGGAGAAAAAAAGAAGGGAGGATAGAAGAGCGTGATAGCTCCCTGTCTCCTACCTTCTCTGAGAATCATGTCCAGCTCTCATCCCTCACCCTACACTTTCAATAGATTACATAGATATTCAGGTGGATTAGACCCCCCCATAGGTACATTGATGGCTACAGTGGGAAGAACTGGTGTACACTTTTCTGCATCTAGATATATTGATAATGAAAAAGATGGGGAAAGAGAGGGTAGTCTCCATTTTCTTTGATCATCCAATCATGTCCTTATGCGTCTTGTAAGATACATAGTACATATTAACCCTTCCCCCCATAAGCCTGCCAGCGTGGTAATGAGACATGGACCCCCAACACGCTGACAGAGGGAGAGGATATACAGCAGTGTGTGTGGTGTGGGTCTGTTTGTGTGGTGTGTGTCTCTACACTGTGTGTGTCTACTCTCTCTCTGTGTGTGTGGTGTGTGTGTCTACTCTGTGTGTGTGTGTTGTGTCTACACTGTGTGTTTGAGCTCCTTAGCATGTATTAATGCTCTGCATTGCTGTGGTGAGCTTCGCAGCGTGAACACGCTCCCCAGGGCGACACGATGGTAGTTTGTCACCGTCACGACGCCTTGGCTAAATAGCGTATTAATGGTCTAAATATCAGGAGCTGTACACACACACACATATACATGAGCCACACACACACTTACACAGAGCATATTAATAGTTGTATTATCAGGGGTCTGCTCTGGGCTCGACAGCCAGGTAATGGATGGATTACACATCCCAACATCCTCTCTGCGCTACTCTTCATCTCCCTACACACTAATTATATTACACACGAGATGAAGAGAAGAGGGAGGGAGGATGACAGAGCGGGATCTTGGAGAAGAGAGATCTTAGGGAGGGATGGAAGAAGAGTGAATGTATGAGGGAGAAGGATGTGGATATTAGCTTTCTTATCAAAAGGCTGCTCTTTTCTCAATACATATGGAACGCCGTTTGGGTCTTTGCGTGTCAAAAAAGATAGACATCAAATAACACTATTTGACGGTCAAATAATATTTTAATTTGACGTCAAATAACACAGTTCTATTATAGAATGTTGTGTGTTCTGAATTTGCACGTGCAAGCCAAGCGCCACCATCACAGTCAAAGCTGTAGAATACGGCATTGGGTAATATGGCATTATTTGTTCAACCAAATGGGAAAAACGTCTGTGTGAGCATTTGAAATTAGACCAGGATCAAACGAGCAGGATCAGAAATGTTTGCAAATATCTTTGATACAGAAGTTATTAGCAACTTCTGGGGTAGTTAGCTAGCACCAATGCAACCAGCCTGAAAACAATAACCAGTAGAAACTGCAGTCATTTTCAATATTCTTAGCAATGGTTTAGGAATCCATGTGAGTAAGTATTAGCTAGGTAGCCACTTGTTGTTCTCCTATTGAAATAAATAGCCAGCCAGCTACTTAACCCTGTTGCCCAAAACAAACGTTATAAACAGCCAGCTAGCTTCACCTGACTACTTTACTATGGCTTGACCAGACCAGGTTGTGTTGTGAAGCTAGCCACAATAAAGATTAGCCACAATAGTGGAATTTGCAGTTCGCCTTTAAAATAAAAGTCCCTCTTTGAAAGTCATGCCATATTTAGACTTGATAATGTGGAGCAATGAAATGGGCTGTCAGCCTATTCGGTGACACGCAGACAACACAACTGTGAAGCGTTTATGGAGATATTAGCGTCGTAGCTCTTATTGCAGGACTTTGACTGTGGGAAATCACCTCCCCAGTTTATTTAACTAGGCAAGTCTGTTAAGAACAAATTCTTATTTTCAATGACAGCCTAGGAACAGTGGGTTAACTGCCTTGTTCAGGGGCTGAATGACAGATCTTTACCTTGTCAGCTCGGGGATTCCATCTTGCAATCTTTCGGTTACTAGTTCAACGCTCTAACCACTAGGCTACCTGCCGCCACAACTGTGCGTATTGACATTCATATTGCACTGTACAGCCATACCTAATGATTGGGGATCAATGAAATGGGATGTCAGTCTACTCAGTACCCAAGTGCTTTTTCCCCAAAGTCCTCCTCAGAGTTATCAGGCTCCAAAACATCCAGGTCATATTGTTTTTCCTCTGGAATGGTGTTCAATACACATAGTAGGTTGACTGGTACAATAAATGTGTCTCAATTCACAACTGTTTCAGAGTCCTGCAATAAAATCTACGACACTAATGTTCTCTGGGTGTCACTGACTAGACTGATACCCCATGTCATTGATCCACATTCCATAGGTAAAGCTGTACAGTGAAATAAGTATGCCCCCAATGCAATTCTAAAGTATAATACATCCAGTGTGATTTCAACAGATTTTTGTTGAATTTATACAAGAACATTCCAACCTCGTTTAGCATGATCTATTCCATTATGACATGATTCCACTGTTTGTATTATTTGCAGCACTTTCAATTAGATACCTTTATTTTGAAGGCAACCCGCAAATTCCACTATTGTGGCTAACTTCACGTAGGTGGGTCCGACCACGATTAATCAAATAAGAACTGTCTTGTAAATTAGGGGTATTTTGGGTGATGACACGTGCTAACTATAGCTACTAAAACAGATTATGTAGTTTTGCTATGTTTTTGGGGAAGAACATTGTTTGCATCCATCAGCTAGCTAGCTTTTTTCTAACCAGCACGGTCCAGTTTGGGGAAGTGTGTCTGCGCTCGTGCAGTAGTGGCAGGTGCACGAGACAAGACTTTACCAGGGTCATAGCATACGTTTCCGCGAATCGTTGTGACATGAAATACGAGTGATAGTGTAATTATTGTGTAATAACTAGGTCAAATTTGTGAACGTCTTAAAAGATTGTGACGTACAGTCATATTCGGGTCCTGATTGGTCAACAAGCTTATTTGACACGTTAAATAGTGTTTTTTGACACGCAAAGACCCAAACAACGTTCTATAAATACACAGATAGTCACACACACTTGGTATGGTGATGTCACTGTACTCAAGTGTCTCTTCTCCATGACCTGGTCTCAGGGCACTGCTGCTCCTGTCATCACCTCGCATGCAAGCGCACGCACAAACGCACGCATGCACACAGACACACACACAACCTGACCTAAGAGCACAACAAAGGCATGTACAGTAATAACATTCGTTTTATTCAAAATTATTCAATCTCCAATTTACAAAGAACCAAAACATGTTCACATATCAATCAAATCTGTATTAAAAACATCATTGCTATATGAAATGTATGAGTCCACAGAACAACTTTAACAAGAGCACGACATTATAGACCCTGAGTATGGTAGAGGTGAGATATATATGTGAGTCAGAAACCTCAGCGCTGCCATTAGCATTCAATACATACGTCTCTGTAGTATTTTCAAAGTTAATTTGGTGATGTTCAGGCAGAATCCATTCTAGCTCCTGTAGTTCTGGAGTCGAGGCATGAGCTGCAGTGTTCTCTCTGTGGAGGACGACAGAAAGGCAGGCAGACAGACCGTCAGACAGACAGGCAGACAGACAGGCAGACAGACAGGCAGACAGGCAGGCAGGCAGGCAGGCAGGCAGGCAGGCAGACAGGAAGACAAATAGGCAGGCAGACAGACAGGCAAACAGGCAGGCAGACAGACAGACAGAGACAGACAGGCAAACAGACAGACACAGACAGACAGACAGACAGACAGGCAGACAGACAGACAGACAGGCAGGCAGACAGACAGACAGACAGACAGACAGACAGACAGGCAGACAGACAGGCAGACAGACAGGCAGACAGAAGACAGAAACAGATTGAGATTAAAGACACCAACAAAACTAAACATGTCAGACAGCAGAGAGATAATTCTACAACCACCATTGGTGTGCGAAATGACAAGGCTGTGTGTGTGTGTGAGAGAGAGAGAGAGAGAGAGAGAGAGACTGATGGTGTGTCTGAGGATGTGAATGGGTGAAAAACGTAGGGCTCTCTGTCCTACTGAAAGGCTGAGTGATGGCATCACCGCTGATGAGCAAACTGGGAACTGAATGAATGGGAGAACAGTGATATGTGTGTGTGCGCGCGCCCTGGAAGTGATGCATAGCGTCTGGGCAAATTTATGTAAAGTGGAGAGGAGCTCATTTGGCTGCTCTCCACCCTTAACGAGCCACAGGGGTGTGAGTGTCTGAGTGAGGAGTGAGTGTGTATTGGGGGGTAAACCAGCGGTCATTAGTAACACTTAACTGCACTGGACATAGAGAAAGGGTGGTGGTGTGTGTGTAAGGACAGACCCCTTGCTGTGGCTCAGGAGGGCTGTGTGTCTGTATGCCTATATAAGTGTGTGTGTATATATATATATATATAGTATACGTGTGTGTATATGAGTGTATATTGTGTGTATGTGTATATAGTGAGTTTACATAGTGTGTATGTGTGTCTATATAGTGTGTGTGTGTGTATAGTGTGTGCGTATATAGTGTGGGTGTGTGTATATATATATATATATGGTGTGTGTGTGTGTGTATGTATATACATACACTGCTCAAAAAAATAAAGGGAACACTAAAATAACACATCCTAGATCTGAATGAATGAAATATTCTTATTAAATACTTGTTTCTTTACATAGTTGAATGTGCTGACAACAAAATCACACGAAAACTATCAATGGAAATCAAATTTATCAACCCATGGAGGTCTGGATTTGGAGTCACACAAAATTAAAGTGGAAAACCACACTACAGGCTGATCCAACTTTGATGTAATGTCCTTAAAACAAGTCAAAATTAGGCTCAGTAGACTAAAGCACATACATACATATATATATACATACACATATGTATGTATGTATATATATATGTATATATATATATATATATATATGTATATATATATATATATATGTATATATATATGTATATATATATATATATATATATATATATGTATATATATATGTATATATATATATATATATATATATGTATATATATATATATATATATATGATACAATCTTCGGCAAAATCATTCGCAAGGAGATTCCTGCATAAAAAAGACACCGTTCAGATCGCGTTTATATATATAGAGGGTCTTTCAGCATGACAATGATCCCAAACACACCGCCCGGGCAACGAAGGAGTGGCTTCGTAAGAAGCATTTCAAGGTCCTGGAGTGGCCTAGCCAGTCTCCAGATCTCAACCCCATAGAAAATCTTTGGAGGGAGTTGAAAGTCTGTGTTGCCCAGCAACAGCCCCAAAACATCACTGCTCTAGAGGTGATCTGCATGGAGGAATGTGCCAAAATAACAGCAACAGTTTGTGAAAACCTTGTAAAGTCTTTCAGAAAACGTTTGACCTCTGTTATATACCCTTTGTTGGCAATGACAAAGTATTGAGATAAACTTTTGTTATTGACCAAATACTTATTTTCCACCATAATTTGCAAATAAATAAATTAAAAATCATACAATGTGATTTTCTGGATTGTTTTTCTTCTCATTTTGTCTGTCATAGCTGAAGTGTACCTATGATGAAAATTACATCTCTCATCGTTTTAAGTGGGAGAACTTGCACAATTGGTGGCTGACTAAATACGTTTTTGCCCACTGTATATATGTGTGTATATATATACACACATACATATATAATATATATATACCATGTGTGTGTATATGGTGTGTATATAGTGTATATATATATATATATGTATAGTGTGTACACACACACACACACCCCTAGCATCCACCCCTAGTGTCCACCCCAGTCAGCATGTACTACGGCCAACCCAGCCAGGAATAACCAATGACGCAGGCAAGGCCCCAAAGACCTACTAGAGACTAGAGCTGGGATGAAGTGAGGGTTGAGGGAGAGGAAAGAAAGAGAGAAGAGGAGAAAGAGAGAATGAGACAGAGAGGGGGGGGGGTGAAAGAGAGAGTCAATGTCCTCGGATGGGGCCCCAGTGTCTCCTGACCCCTCCTGTCTCAGCCTCCAGTATTTATGCTGCAGTATTTTATGTGTCGGGGGGCTAGGGTCAGTTTGTTATATCTGGAGTACTTCTCCTGTCCTATTCGGTGTCCTGTGTGAATTTAAGTGTGCTCTCTCTAATTCTTTCTTTCTCTCTCTCGGAGGACCTGAGCCCTAGGACCATGCCTCAGGACTACCTGACATGATGACTCCTTGCTGTCCCCAGTCCACCTGGCCGTGCTGCTGCTCCAGTTTCAACTGTTCTGCCTTATTATTATTGGACCATGCTGGTCCTTTATGAACATTTGAACATCTTGGCCATGTTCTGTTATAATCTCCACCCGGCACAGCCAGAAGAGGACTGGCCACCCCACATAGCCTGGTTCCTCTCTAGGTTTCTTCCTAGGTTTTGGCCTTTCTAGGGAGTTTTTTCTAGCCACCGTGCTTCTACACCTGCATTGCTTGCTGTTTGGGGTTTTAGGCTGGGTTTCTGTACAGCACTTTGAGATATCAGCTGATGTACGAAGGGCTATATAAATACATTTGATTTGATTTGAATGTAAAGGGAGAAAGATACACTGAGATGGATGGAAAGAGACTAAGTCCATGTGTGTGACATGTGTGGTATGATAGCTAGCGTTAAGGGAGCGCCAGGCAGGCTGTCTAGACGACACAGCGTCAGGTCAAAGGTCATAGTTGTTTCCTGGAGAAGAGCAACTTAATATGAACCAAGACAGACGTCGAGAGAGAGATGGCAGACGAAGAGAAAGTGAGGTTATGGTGTATTTTATAGTTGTTATTTTCCTGCTATTTATTCAGAAATGTCATGGTACTATGTAATAATGATATAATAACCATCTATTTGGCATTAGGAAGATAGATTGTGTTGACATTGTTAACATAAACCCTTACTGAAAGACAATATGGAGGAGGGAAAAAGGGAATTGAAGTGGTAAATTAGTTTGTGGTGTCTGTTCACGGATTCATCGTTGGGTTTCATAACTGGACAGTGAAAGTAAACGTGTGTGTGAGTGTGAGATCGGGGGATCCTCTCTGTCAGGGAGGGGCAGAGATAGAGGGGGAGACAGGGAGAATGAGAGGCCCTTGCCTAATCCTGTATCTATCAGTCTGTCAACAGAGAGTTCAGCTGTGCCTCCCTCTCGCCCCAAACCAAAATATTATTACCCCTCTACCACTACACATTATTACCCTCCCAGTTAAGTATTATCAAATCTTATATTCTACTGCAGCCAGTACCACCCTCCTAAAACATTAACAAGTACACCAATATCAAGGGGTTCCACATCCTTATTTTCCCCTTCACTAATATTTACCTCATGGCAATTTGTGTTTGTTTATTTATAATTTTATTTGAATAATTCATTAACCATCCTGGATTAGCGGTGGGCTATATCTGAGCTATGTCTTAAACAATTGGGCCAGCTGGATGAATCCCTGTGCTTACAATGATCACCACAATGTTCCAACGTTCTGTTTGATGAACCCTCCAGGTCAGGTTGTGTTCCATAGGAGCCAACATGGCATCCACAGAGACGGTTTCCTGACCTCTGTAGGACACAACCCTGAACTGGACCATAACCTTCCTGATCACTGTATGCCCTCTCACCTGTGACCTTTGACGTGTCGGCGGGGGGCGTGTCGGGAGCATCTGCATCCTCTGGGGAGCTGGAAAGGGAGATGAAGGATGGCAGCTTGGTGTTGTGACGACCTGAGGACGAGGGTGTCGATGGATCTGCCTGAGCAGAACCCTGAGGGAGAAGCACTGACAGGCTGGTCCTGGAGGGAGGAGAAAACATCCGCTGTGATTCATTCAATCTGTACATATCTGAACAAAACATATTTTGTATATTGTATTACTTTTGTCTATTAAAACCTCTTGAAACTAGGGGGCACTATTTTCATTTTTGGAAAAATAACGTTCCCAAAGTAAAACGGGCTATTTTGTCAGGACAAGATTCTAGAATATGCATATAATTGACATCCTAGGATAGAAAACACTCTAAAGTTTCCAAAACTGTAAAAATATTGTCTGTGAGTATAACAGAACTGATATTTCAGGCGGAAGCCTGAGAAAAATCCAATCAGGAAGTGACTCATGTTTTGAAAGCTCTGCGTTCCGATGCGTCCCTATTGAGCAGTGAATGGGCTATCAACCAGATTCCTTTTTCTACGTATTCCCCAAGGTGTCGACAGCATTTTGACGTAGTTTCACGCCTTTATGTTGAAGAATGAGCGTAAACGACTACATTACGTAAGTGTCTGGCTGAGGGCTCTTAGAGTAATTCCTGCGTAATAGACATGCTGTTGTGCAAATGGAATAGACAACAGGTGGAAATTATAGGCTATTAGCAAGACACCCCCAATAAAGGAGTGGTTCTGCAGGTGGGGACCACAGACCACTTCTCAGTTCCTATGCTTCCTGGCTGATGTTTTGGTCACTTTTGAATGCTGGCGGTGCTTTCACTCTAGTGGTAGCATGAGATGGAGTCTACAACCCACACAAGTGGCTCAGGTAGTGCAGCTCATCCAGGATGGAACATCAATGCGAGCTGTGGCAAGAAGGTTTGCTGTGTCTGTCAGCGTGTCCAGAGCATGGAGGTGCTACCAGGAGACAGGCCAGTATATCAGGAGACGTGGAGGAGGCCATAGGAGGGCAACAATCCAGCAGCAGGACCGCTACCTCTGCCATTGTGCAAGGAGGAGCAGGAGGAGCACTGCCAGAGCCCTGCAAAATGACCTCCAGCAGGCCACAAATGTGCATGTGTCTGCTCAAACGGTCAGAAACAGACTCCATGAGGGTGGTATGGGGGCTCGACGTCCACAGGTGGGGGTTGTGCTTACAGCCCAACACCGTGCAGGATGTTTGGCATTTGCCAGAGAACACCAAGATTGTCAAATTCCCCACTGGCGCCCTGTGCTCTTCACAGATGAAAGCAGGTTCACACTGAGCACGTGACAGAGTCTGGAGACGCCGTGGAGAACGTTCTGCTGCCTGCAACATCCTCCGGTTTGGCGGTGGGTCAGTCATGGTGTGGGGTGGCATTTCTTTGGGGGGCCGTACAGCCCTCCATGTGCTCACCAGAGGTAGCCTGACTGCCATTAGGTACCGAGATGAGATCCTCAGACCCCTTGTGAGACCATATGCTGGTGCGGTTGGCCCTGGGTTCCTCCTAATGCAAGACAATGCTAGACCTCATGTGGCTGGAGTGTGTCAGCAGTTCCTACAAGAGGAAGGCATTGATGCTATGGACTGGCCCGCCCGTTCCCCAGACCTGAATCCAATTGAGCACATCTGGGATATCACGTCTCGCTCCATCCACCAACGCCACGTTGCACCACAGACTGTCCGGGAGTTGGCGGATGCTTTAGTCCAGGTCTGGGAGGAGATCCCTCAGGAGACCATCCGCCACCTCATCAGGAGCATGCCCAGGCATTGTAGGGAGGTCATACAGGCACGTGGAGGCCACACACACTACTGAGCCTCATTTTGACTTGTTTTAAGGACATTACATCAAAGTTGGATCAGCCTGTAGTGTGGTTTTCCACTTTAATTTTGAGTGTGACTCCAAATACAGACCTCCATGGGTTGATAAATTTGATTTCCATTGATAATTTTTGTGTGATTTTGTTGTCAGCACATTCAACTATGTAAAGAAAAAAGTATTTAATAAGAATATTTCATTCATTCAGATCTAGGATGTGTTATTTTAGTGTTCCCTTTATTTTTTTGAGCAGTGTATTATCGAATAGATATTTGAAAAACACCTTGAGGATTGATTATAAACAAAGTTTGCCATGTTTCTGTTGATATTATGGAGATAATTTGGAATATTTTTCGGCGTTATCGTGACCACAATTTCCGGTCGAATTCTCAGCCAAACGTGAAGAACTAACGAGCTATTTCGGAAAAAAGGAACATTTGCTATTTAACTGGGAGTCTCGTGAGTGAAAACATCCGAAGCTAATCAAAGGTAAACGATTTAATTTGATTGCTTTTCTGATTTTCGTGACCAGGTTGCCTGCTGCTAGCTAGGCATAATGCTATGCTAGGCTATCGATAAACTTACACAAATGCTTGTCTTGTTTTGGCTGTAAAGCATAATTTCCAAATCTGAGATGACAGGGTGATTAACAAAAGGCTAAGCTGTGTTTCAATATATTTCACTTGTGATTTCATGAATATGAATATTTTCTAGTAATATTTTTTGTCTGTTGCGTTATGCTAATTAGTGTCAGTTGATGACAATTCTCCCGGATCCGGGAGAGGGAGTTCCAAGACTTATTGTTACATTTCAAATGTTCATTACATTTATTCCATTCCACTTTCTAATGGGTAAAACTGGTTGAAATGACATTGGGTTTATTGCTTGATTATCTTGACCGAGAGCCTGTGTCCTGACCTCTTGGTACGGGCCTTCTTGGCCGGGGTGGCGGAGGGGCCTGTAGTTGCCCTGGCATTAGGAGTGGTGCGTTTGGCCCTCTGACGGTGCTGGAGCTTACAATGGGCCCCTTGGGGACAGGAGCCAGTACTGGAGAAGTCTGGACACACCAGGGTGTGCTTCTTCTTACACTGAGGAGGTCAGAGGAGAGGACAGAGGAGAGGTCAGAGGAGAGGTCAGAGGAGAGGATAGACATAAAACACAGCCTAACAGATCACAGGAAGCGGACATGGGATGTGTGTGGTGAGTTACTCTGTGTTTCAGGTGTGTGTGTGTAGCGGTCATAGTGTGTGTGTGTAGCGGTCAGAATGTGTGTGTGTAGCGGTCAGAGTGTGTGTGTGTGTAGCGGTCAGAGTGTGTGTGTGTGTAGCGGTCAGAGTGTGTGTGTGTGTAGCGGTCAGAGTGTGTGTGTGTGTAGCGGTCAGAGTGTGTGTGTGTGTAGCGGTCAGAGTGTGTGTGTGTGTAGCGGTCAGAGTGTGTGTGTGTGTAGCGGTCAGAGTGTGTGTGTGTGTAGCGGTCAGAGTGTGTGTGTGTGTGTAGCGGTCAGAGTGTGTGTGTAGCGGTCAGAGTGTGTGTGTAGCGGTCAGAGTGTGTGTGTGTGTAGCGGTCAGAGTGTGTGTGTGTAGCGGTCAGAGTGTGTGTGTAGCGGTCAGAGTGTGTGTGTGTAGCGGTCAGAGTGTGTGTGTAGCGGTCAGAGTGTGTGTGTGTGTGGCGGTCAGAGTGTGTGTGTGTGTGGCGGTCAGAGTGTGTGTGTGTGGCGGTCAGTGTGTGTGTGTGTGGCGGTCAGAGTGTGTGTGTGTGGCGGTCAGAGTGTGTGTGTGTGGCGGTCAGAGTGTGTGTGTGTGTAGCGGTCAGAGTGTGTGTGTGTAGCGGTCAGAGTGTGTGTGTGTAGCGGTCAGAGTGTGTGTGTGTAGCGGTCAGAGTGTGTGTGTGTAGCGGTCAGAGTGTGTGTGTAGCGTCAGAGTGTGTGTGTGTAGCGGTCAGAGTGTGTGTGTGTAGCGGTCAGAGTGTGTGTGTGTAGCGGTCAGAGTGTGTGTGTGTAGCAGTCAGAGTGTGTGTGTAGCGGTCAGAGTGTGTGTGTGTGGCGGTCAGAGTGTGTGCGTGTGGCGGTCAGCGTGTGTGCGTGTAGCGGTCAGAGTGTGTGCGTGTAGCGGTCAGAGTGTGTGCGTGTGGCGGTCAGAGTGTGTGTGTGTGGCGGTCAGAGTGTGTGTGTGTAGCGGTCAGAGTGTGTGTGTGTAGCGGTCAGAGTGTGTGTGTGTAGCGGTCAGAGTGTGTGTGTGTAGCGGTCAGAGTGTGTGTGTGTAGCGGTCAGAGTGTGTGTGTGTGTAGCGGTCAGAGTGTGTGTGTGTGTGTAGCGGTCAGGGTGTGTGTGTGTGTGTAGCGGTCAGAGTGTGTGTGTGTGTGTAGCGGTCAGAGTGTGTGTGTGTGTAGCGGTCAGAGTGTGTGTGTGTGTAGCGGTCAGAGTGTGTGTGTGTGTAGCGGTCAGAGTGTGTGTGTGTAGCGGTCAGAGTGTGTGTGTGTAGCGGTCAGAGTGTGTGTGTGTAGCGGTCAGAGTGTGTGTGTGTAGCGGTCAGAGTGTGTGTGTAGCGGTCAGAGTGTGTGTCTGTAGCGGTCAGAGTGTGTGTGTCTGTAGCGGTCAGAGTGTGTGTGTAGCGGTCAGAGTGTGTGTGTAGCGGTCAGAGTGTGTGTGTGTGTAGCGGTCAGAGTGTGTGTGTGTGTAGCGGTCAGAGTGTGTGTGTGTGGCGGTCAGAGTGTGTGTGTGTGTGGCGGTCAGAGTGTGTGTGTGTGGCGGTCAGAGTGTGTGTGTGTGGCGGTCAGAGTGTGTGTGTGTAGCGGTCAGAGTGTGTGTGTGTAGCGGTCAGAGTGTGTGTGTGTAGCGGTCAGAGTGTGTGTGTGTAGCGGTCAGAGTGTGTGTGTGTAGCGGTCAGAATGTGTGTGTGTAGCGGTCAGAGTGTGTGTGTAGCGGTCAGAGTGTGTGTGTAGCGGTCAGAGTGTGTGTGTGTAGCGGTCAGAGTGTGTGTGTGTAGCGGTCAGAATGTGTGTGTGTAGCGGTCAGAGTGTGTGTGTAGCGGTCAGAGTGTGTGTGTAGCGGTCAGAGTGTGTGTGTGTAGCGGTCAGAGTGTGTGTGTAGCGGTCAGAGTGTGTGTGTAGCGGTCAGAGTGTGTGTGTGTAGCGGTCAGAGTGTGTGTCTGTAGCGGTCAGAGTGTGTGTGTGTAGCGGTCAGAGTGTGTGTGTGTAGCGGTCAGAATGTGTGTGTGTAGCGGTCAGAGTGTGTGTGTAGCGGTCAGAGTGTGTGTGTGTAGCGGTCGAGTGTGTGCGTGTAGCGGTCAGAGTGTGTGTGTGTAGCGGTCAGAGTGTGTGTGTGTAGCGGTCAGAGTGTGTGTGTGTAGCGGTCAGAGTGTGTGTGTAGCGGTCAGAGTGTGTGTGTAGCGGTCAGAGTGTGTGTGTAGCGGTCAGAGTGTGTGTGTGTAGCGGTAAGAGTGTGTGTGTGTGTAGCGGTCAGAGTGTGTGTGTGTAGCGGTCAGAGTGTGTGTGTAGCGATCAGAGTGTGTGTGTGTAGCGGTCAGAGTGTGTGTATGTAGCGGTCAGAGAGTGTGTGTGTGTAGCGGTCAGAGTGTGTGTGTGTAGCGGTCAGAGTGTGTGTGTAGCGGTCAGAGTGTGTGTGTAGCGGTCAGAGTGTGTGTGTAGCGGTCAGAGTGTGTGTGTGTAGCGGTCAGAGTGTGTGTGTGTGTAGCGGTCAGAGTGTGTGTGTGTAGCGGTCAGAGTGTGTGTGTAGCGATCAGAGTGTGTGTGTGTAGCGGTCAGAGTGTGTGTGTGTAGCGGTCAGAGAGTGTGTGTGTGTAGCGGTCAGAGTGTGTGTGTGTAGCGGTCAGAGTGTGTGTGTGTAGCGGTCAGAGTGTGTGTGTGTGTAGCGGTCAGAGTGTGTGTGTGTGTAGCGGTCAGAGTGTGTGTGTGTGTGTAGCGGTCAGAGTGTGTGTGTGTGTGTAGCGGTCAGAGTGTGTGTGTGTGTAGCGGTCAGAGTGTGTGTGTAGCGGTCAGAGTGTGTGTGTGTAGCGGTCAGAGTGTGTGTGTGTAGCGGTCAGAGTGTGTGTGTAGCGTCAGAGTGTGTGTGTGTAGCGGTCAGAGTGTGTGTGTGTAGCGGTCAGAGTGTGTGTGTGTAGCGGTCAGAGTGTGTGTGTGTAGCAGTCAGAGTGTGTGTGTAGCGGTCAGAGTGTGTGTGTGTGGCGGTCAGAGTGTGTGCGTGTGGCGGTCAGCGTGTGTGCGTGTAGCGGTCAGAGTGTGTGTGTGTAGCGGTCAGAGTGTGTGTGTGTGGCGGTCAGAGTGTGTGTGTGTGGCGGTCAGAGTGTGTGTGTGTAGCGGTCAGAGTGTGTGTGTGTAGCGGTCAGAGTGTGTGTGTAGCGATCAGAGTGTGTGTGTGTAGCGGTCAGAGTGTGTGTATGTAGCGGTCAGAGAGTGTGTGTGTGTAGCGGTCAGAGTGTGTGTGTGTAGCGGTCAGAGTGTGTGTGTAGCGGTCAGAGTGTGTGTGTAGCGGTCAGAGTGTGTGTGTAGCGGTCAGAGTGTGTGTGTGTAGCGGTCAGAGTGTGTGTGTGTGTAGCGGTCAGAGTGTGTGTGTGTAGCGGTCAGAGTGTGTGTGTAGCGATCAGAGTGTGTGTGTGTAGCGGTCAGAGTGTGTGTGTGTAGCGGTCAGAGAGTGTGTGTGTGTAGCGGTCAGAGTGTGTGTGTGTAGCGGTCAGAGTGTGTGTGTGTAGCGGTCAGAGTGTGTGTGTGTAGCGGTCAGAGTGTGTGTGTGTGTAGCGGTCAGAGTGTGTGTGTGTGTAGCGGTCAGAGTGTGTGTGTGTGTGTAGCGGTCAGAGTGTGTGTGTGTGTAGCGGTCAGAGTGTGTGTGTAGCGGTCAGAGTGTGTGTGTAGCGGTCAGAGTGTGTGTGTGTAGCGGTCAGAGTGTGTGTGTGTAGCGGTCAGAGTGTGTGTGTAGCGTCAGAGTGTGTGTGTGTAGCGGTCAGAGTGTGTGTGTGTAGCGGTCAGAGTGTGTGTGTGTAGCGGTCAGAGTGTGTGTGTGTAGCAGTCAGAGTGTGTGTGTAGCGGTCAGAGTGTGTGTGTGTGGCGGTCAGAGTGTGTGCGTGTGGCGGTCAGCGTGTGTGCGTGTAGCGGTCAGAGTGTGTGTGTGTAGCGGTCAGAGTGTGTGTGTGTGGCGGTCAGAGTGTGTGTGTGTGGCGGTCAGAGTGTGTGTGTGTAGCGGTCAGAGTGTGTGTGTGTAGCGGTCAGAGTGTGTGTGTGTAGCGGTCAGAGTGTGTGTGTGTAGCGGTCAGAGTGTGTGTGTGTAGCGGTCAGAGTGTGTGTGTGTGTAGCGGTCAGAGTGTGTGTGTGTGTGTAGCGGTCAGAGTGTGTGTGTGTGTGTAGCGGTCAGAGTGTGTGTGTGTGTGTAGCGGTCAGAGTGTGTGTGTGTGTAGCGGTCAGAGTGTGTGTTAGCGGTCAGAGTGTGTGTGTGTGTAGCGGTCAGAGTGTGTGTGTGTAGCGGTCAGAGTGTGTGTGTGTAGCGGTCAGAGTGTGTGTGTGTAGCGGTCAGAGTGTGTGTGTGTGTAGCGGTCAGAGTGTGTGTGTGTGTGTAGCGGTCAGAGTGTGTGTGTGTGTGTAGCGGTCAGAGTGTGTGTGTGTGTGTAGCGGTCAGAGTGTGTGTGTGTGTAGCGGTCAGAGTGTGTGTGTAGCGGTCAGAGTGTGTGTGTGTGTAGCGGTCAGAGTGTGTGTGTGTAGCGGTCAGAGTGTGTGTGTGTAGCGGTCAGAGTGTGTGTGTGTAGCGGTCAGAGTGTGTGTGTGTAGCGGTCAGAGTGTGTGTGTAGCGGTCAGAGTGTGTGTGTGTAGCGGTCAGAGTGTGTGTGTCTGTAGCGGTCAGAGTGTGTGTGTAGCGGTCAGAGTGTGTGTGTAGCGGTCAGAGTGTGTGTGTGTGTAGCGGTCAGAGTGTGTGTGTGTGTAGCGGTCAGAGTGTGTGTGTGTGGCGGTCAGAGTGTGTGTGTGTGTGGCGGTCAGAGTGTGTGTGTGTGGCGGTCAGAGTGTGTGTGTGTAGCGGTCAGAGTGTGTGTGTGTAGCGGTCAGAGTGTGTGTGTGTAGCGGTCAGAGTGTGTGTGTGTAGCGGTCAGAGTGTGTGTGTGTAGCGGTCAGAATGTGTGTGTGTAGCGGTCAGAGTGTGTGTGTAGCGGTCAGAGTGTGTGTGTAGCGGTCAGAGTGTGTGTGTGTAGCGGTCAGAGTGTGTGTGTGTAGCGGTCAGAATGTGTGTGTGTAGCGGTCAGAGTGTGTGTGTAGCGGTCAGAGTGTGTGTGTAGCGGTCAGAGTGTGTGTGTGTAGCGGTCAGAGTGTGTGTGTAGCGGTCAGAGTGTGTGTGTGTAGCCGTCAGAGTGTGTGTGTAGCGGTCAGAGTGTGTGTGTGTAGCGGTCAGAGTGTGTGTGTGTAGCGGTCAGAGTGTGTGTGTAGCGGTCAGAGTGTGTGTGTGTAGCGGTCAGAGTGTGTGTCTGTAGCGGTCAGAGTGTGTGTCTGTAGCGGTCAGAGTGTGTGTGTGTAGCGGTCAGAATGTGTGTGTGTAGCGGTCAGAGTGTGTGTGTAGCGATCAGAGTGTGTGTGTGTAGCGGTCAGAGTGTGTGTGTGTAGCGGTCAGAGAGTGTGTGTGTGTAGCGGTCAGAGTGTGTGTGTGTAGCGGTCAGAGTGTGTGTGTGTAGCGGTCAGAGTGTGTGTGTGTGTAGCGGTCAGAGTGTGTGTGTGTGTAGCGGTCAGAGTGTGTGTGTGTGTGTAGCGGTCAGAGTGTGTGTGTGTGTGTACCGGTCAGAGTGTGTGTGTGTGTAGCGGTCAGAGTGTGTGTGTAGCGGTCAGAGTGTGTGTGTGTAGCGGTCAGAGTGTGTGTGTGTAGCGGTCAGAGTGTGTGTGTAGCGTCAGAGTGTGTGTGTGTAGCGGTCAGAGTGTGTGTGTGTAGCGGTCAGAGTGTGTGTGTGTAGCGGTCAGAGTGTGTGTGTGTAGCAGTCAGAGTGTGTGTGTAGCGGTCAGAGTGTGTGTGTGTGGCGGTCAGAGTGTGTGCGTGTGGCGGTCAGCGTGTGTGCGTGTAGCGGTCAGAGTGTGTGTGTGTAGCGGTCAGAGTGTGTGTGTGTGGCGGTCAGAGTGTGTGTGTGTGGCGGTCAGAGTGTGTGTGTGTAGCGGTCAGAGTGTGTGTGTGTAGCGGTCAGAGTGTGTGTGTGTAGCGGTCAGAGTGTGTGTGTGTAGCGGTCAGAGTGTGTGTGTGTAGCGGTCAGAGTGTGTGTGTGTGTAGCGGTCAGAGTGTGTGTGTGTGTGTAGCGGTCAGAGTGTGTGTGTGTGTGTAGCGGTCAGAGTGTGTGTGTGTGTGTAGCGGTCAGAGTGTGTGTGTGTGTAGCGGTCAGAGTGTGTGTGTAGCGGTCAGAGTGTGTGTGTGTGTAGCGGTCAGAGTGTGTGTGTGTAGCGGTCAGAGTGTGTGTGTGTAGCGGTCAGAGTGTGTGTGTGTAGCGGTCAGAGTGTGTGTGTGTGTAGCGGTCAGAGTGTGTGTGTGTGTGTAGCGGTCAGAGTGTGTGTGTGTGTGTAGCGGTCAGAGTGTGTGTGTGTGTGTAGCGGTCAGAGTGTGTGTGTGTGTAGCGGTCAGAGTGTGTGTGTAGCGGTCAGAGTGTGTGTGTGTGTAGCGGTCAGAGTGTGTGTGTGTAGCGGTCAGAGTGTGTGTGTGTAGCGGTCAGAGTGTGTGTGTGTAGCGGTCAGAGTGTGTGTGTGTAGCGGTCAGAGTGTGTGTGTAGCGGTCAGAGTGTGTGTGTGTAGCGGTCAGAGTGTGTGTGTCTGTAGCGGTCAGAGTGTGTGTGTAGCGGTCAGAGTGTGTGTGTAGCGGTCAGAGTGTGTGTGTGTGTAGCGGTCAGAGTGTGTGTGTGTGTAGCGGTCAGAGTGTGTGTGTGTGGCGGTCAGAGTGTGTGTGTGTGTGGCGGTCAGAGTGTGTGTGTGTGTGGCGGTCAGAGTGTGTGTGTGTAGCGGTCAGAGTGTGTGTGTGTAGCGGTCAGAGTGTGTGTGTGTAGCGGTCAGAGTGTGTGTGTGTAGCGGTCAGAGTGTGTGTGTGTAGCGGTCAGAGTGTGTGTGTGTAGCGGTCAGAATGTGTGTGTGTAGCGGTCAGAGTGTGTGTGTAGCGGTCAGAGTGTGTGTGTAGCGGTCAGAGTGTGTGTGTGTAGCGGTCAGAGTGTGTGTGTGTAGCGGTCAGAATGTGTGTGTGTAGCGGTCAGAGTGTGTGTGTGTAGCGGTCAGAGTGTGTGTGTAGCGGTCAGAGTGTGTGTGTGTAGCGGTCAGAGTGTGTGTGTAGCGGTCAGAGTGTGTGTGTGTAGCCGTCAGAGTGTGTGTGTAGCGGTCAGAGTGTGTGTGTGTAGCGGTCAGAGTGTGTGTGTGTAGCGGTCAGAGTGTGTGTGTAGCGGTCAGAGTGTGTGTGTGTAGCGGTCAGAGTGTGTGTCTGTAGCGGTCAGAGTGTGTGTCTGTAGCGGTCAGAGTGTGTGTGTGTAGCGGTCAGAATGTGTGTGTGTAGCGGTCAGAGTGTGTGTGTAGCGGTCAGAGTGTGTGTGTAGCGGTCAGAGTGTGTGTCTGTAGCGGTCAGAGTGTGTGTGTGTAGCGGTCAGAATGTGTGTGTGTAGCGGTCAGAGTGTGTGTGTAGCGATCAGAGTGTGTGTGTGTAGCGGTCAGAGTGTGTGTGTGTAGCGGTCAGAGAGTGTGTGTGTGTAGCGGTCAGAGTGTGTGTGTGTAGCGGTCAGAGTGTGTGTGTGTAGCGGTCAGAGTGTGTGTGTGTGTAGCGGTCAGAGTGTGTGTGTGTGTAGCGGTCAGAGTGTGTGTGTGTGTGTGTAGCGGTCAGAGTGTGTGTGTGTGTGTAGCGGTCAGAGTGTGTGTGTGTGTAGCGGTCAGAGTGTGTGTGTAGCGGTCAGAGTGTGTGTGTGTAGCGGTCAGAGTGTGTGTGTGTAGCGGTCAGAGTGTGTGTGTAGCGTCAGAGTGTGTGTGTGTAGCGGTCAGAGTGTGTGTGTGTAGCGGTCAGAGTGTGTGTGTGTAGCGGTCAGAGTGTGTGTGTGTAGCAGTCAGAGTGTGTGTGTAGCGGTCAGAGTGTGTGTGTGTGGCGGTCAGAGTGTGTGCGTGTGGCGGTCAGCGTGTGTGCGTGTAGCGGTCAGAGTGTGTGTGTGTAGCGGTCAGAGTGTGTGTGTGTGGCGGTCAGAGTGTGTGTGTGTGGCGGTCAGAGTGTGTGTGTGTAGCGGTCAGAGTGTGTGTGTGTAGCGGTCAGAGTGTGTGTGTGTAGCGGTCAGAGTGTGTGTGTGTAGCGGTCAGAGTGTGTGTGTGTAGCGGTCAGAGTGTGTGTGTGTGTAGCGGTCAGAGTGTGTGTGTGTGTGTAGCGGTCAGAGTGTGTGTGTGTGTGTAGCGGTCAGAGTGTGTGTGTGTGTGTAGCGGTCAGAGTGTGTGTGTGTGTAGCGGTCAGAGTGTGTGTGTAGCGGTCAGAGTGTGTGTGTGTGTAGCGGTCAGAGTGTGTGTGTGTAGCGGTCAGAGTGTGTGTGTGTAGCGGTCAGAGTGTGTGTGTGTAGCGGTCAGAGTGTGTGTGTGTGTAGCGGTCAGAGTGTGTGTGTGTGTGTAGCGGTCAGAGTGTGTGTGTGTGTGTAGCGGTCAGAGTGTGTGTGTGTGTGTAGCGGTCAGAGTGTGTGTGTGTGTAGCGGTCAGAGTGTGTGTGTGTGTAGCGGTCAGAGTGTGTGTGTGTGTAGCGGTCAGAGTGTGTGTGTGTAGCGGTCAGAGTGTGTGTGTGTAGCGGTCAGAGTGTGTGTGTGTAGCGGTCAGAGTGTGTGTGTGTAGCGGTCAGAGTGTGTGTGTAGCGGTCAGAGTGTGTGTGTGTAGCGGTCAGAGTGTGTGTGTCTGTAGCGGTCAGAGTGTGTGTGTAGCGGTCAGAGTGTGTGTGTAGCGGTCAGAGTGTGTGTGTGTGTAGCGGTCAGAGTGTGTGTGTGTGTAGCGGTCAGAGTGTGTGTGTGTGGCGGTCAGAGTGTGTGTGTGTGTGGCGGTCAGAGTGTGTGTGTGTGGCGGTCAGAGTGTGTGTGTGTAGCGGTCAGAGTGTGTGTGTGTAGCGGTCAGAGTGTGTGTGTGTAGCGGTCAGAGTGTGTGTGTGTAGCGGTCAGAGTGTGTGTGTGTAGCGGTCAGAGTGTGTGTGTGTAGCGGTCAGAATGTGTGTGTGTAGCGGTCAGAGTGTGTGTGTAGCGGTCAGAGTGTGTGTGTAGCGGTCAGAGTGTGTGTGTGTAGCGGTCAGAGTGTGTGTGTGTAGCGGTCAGAATGTGTGTGTGTAGCGGTCAGAGTGTGTGTGTAGCGGTCAGAGTGTGTGTGTAGCGGTCAGAGTGTGTGTGTGTAGCGGTCAGAGTGTGTGTGTAGCGGTCAGAGTGTGTGTGTGTAGCCGTCAGAGTGTGTGTGTAGCGGTCAGAGTGTGTGTGTGTAGCGGTCAGAGTGTGTGTGTGTAGCGGTCAGAGTGTGTGTGTAGCGGTCAGAGTGTGTGTGTGTAGCGGTCAGAGTGTGTGTCTGTAGCGGTCAGAGTGTGTGTCTGTAGCGGTCAGAGTGTGTGTGTGTAGCGGTCAGAGTGTGTGTGTAGCGGTCAGAGTGTGTGTGTGTAGCGGTCAGAGTGTGTGTGTAGCGGTCAGAGTGTGTGTGTGTAGCCGTCAGAGTGTGTGTGTAGCGGTCAGAGTGTGTGTGTGTAGCGGTCAGAGTGTGTGTGTGTAGCGGTCAGAGTGTGTGTGTAGCGGTCAGAGTGTGTGTGTGTAGCGGTCAGAGTGTGTGTCTGTAGCGGTCAGAGTGTGTGTCTGTAGCGGTCAGAGTGTGTGTGTGTAGCGGTCAGAGTGTGTGTCTGTAGCGGTCAGAGTGTGTGTCTGTAGCGGTCAGAGTGTGTGTGTGTAGCGGTCAGAATGTGTGTGTGTAGCGGTCAGAGTGTGTGTGTAGCGGTCAGAGTGTGTGTGTGTAGCGGTCGAGTGTGTGCGTGTAGCGGTCAGAGTGTGTGTGTGTAGCGGTCAGAGTGTGTGTGTGTAGCGGTCAGAGTGTGTGTGTGTAGCGGTCAGAGTGTGTGTGTAGCGGTCAGAGTGTGTGTGTAGCGGTCAGAGTGTGTGTGTAGCGGTCAGAGTGTGTGTGTGTAGCGGTAAGAGTGTGTGTGTGTGTAGCGGTCAGAGTGTGTGTGTGTAGCGGTCAGAGTGTGTGTGTAGCGATCAGAGTGTGTGTGTGTAGCGGTCAGAGTGTGTGTATGTAGCGGTCAGAGAGTGTGTGTGTGTAGCGGTCAGAGTGTGTGTGTGTAGCGGTCAGAGTGTGTGTGTAGCGGTCAGAGTGTGTGTGTAGCGGTCAGAGTGTGTGTGTAGCGGTCAGAGTGTGTGTGTAGCGGTCAGAGTGTGTGTGTGTGTGTAGCGGTCAGAGTGTGTGTGTGTAGCGGTCAGAGTGTGTGTGTAGCGATCAGAGTGTGTGTGTGTAGCGGTCAGAGTGTGTGTGTGTAGCGGTCAGAGAGTGTGTGTGTGTAGCGGTCAGAGTGTGTGTGTGTAGCGGTCAGAGTGTGTGTGTGTAGCGGTCAGAGTGTGTGTGTGTGTAGCGGTCAGAGTGTGTGTGTGTGTAGCGGTCAGAGTGTGTGTGTGTGTGTAGCGGTCAGAGTGTGTGTGTGTGTAGCGGTCAGAGTGTGTGTGTGTGTAGCGGTCAGAGTGTGTGTGTAGCGGTCAGAGTGTGTGTGTGTGTAGCGGTCAGAGTGTGTGTGTGTAGCGGTCAGAGTGTGTGTGTGTAGCGGTCAGAGTGTGTGTGTGTAGCGGTCAGAGTGTGTGTGTGTAGCGGTCAGAGTGTGTGTGTCTGTAGCGGTCAGAGTGTGTGTGTAGCGGTCAGAGTGTGTGTGTAGCGGTCAGAGTGTGTGTGTGTGTAGCGGTCAGAGTGTGTGTGTGTGTAGCGGTCAGAGTGTGTGTGTGTGGCGGTCAGAGTGTGTGTGTGTGTGGCGGTCAGAGTGTGTGTGTGTGGCGGTCAGAGTGTGTGTGGCGGTCAGAGTGTGTGTGTGTAGCGGTCAGAGTGTGTCAGAGTGTGTGTGTGTAGCGGTCAGAGTGTGTGTGTGTAGCGGTCAGAGTGTGTGTGTGTAGCGGTCAGAGTGTGTGTGTGTAGCGGTCAGAGTGTGTGTGTGTAGCGGTCAGAGTGTGTGTTTGTAGCGGTCAGAGTGTGTGTGTGTAGCGGTCAGAGTGTGTGTGTGTGTAGCAGTCAGAGTGTGTGTGTAGCGGTCAGAGTGTGTGTGTGTGGCGGTCAGAGTGTGTGTGTGTGGCGGTCAGAGTGTGTGTGTGTAGCGGTCAGAGTGTGTGTGTGTAGCGGTCAGAGTGTGTGTGTGTGTAGCGGTCAGAGTGTGTGTGTAGCGGTCAGAGTGTGTGTGTGTAGCGGTCAGAGTGTGTGTGTGTAGCGGTCAGAGTGTGTGTGTGTAGCGGTCAGAATGTGTGTGTGTAGCGGTCAGAGTGTGTGTGTAGCGGTCAGAGTGTGTGTGTAGCGGTCAGAGTGTGTGTGTGTAGCGGTCAGAGTGTGTGTGTAGCGGTCAGAGTGTGTGTGTGTAGCCGTCAGAGTGTGTGTGTAGCGGTCAGAGTGTGTGTGTGTAGCGGTCAGAGTGTGTGTGTGTAGCGGTCAGAGTGTGTGTGTAGCGGTCAGAGTGTGTGTGTGTAGCGGTCAGAGTGTGTGTGTGTAGCGGTCAGAGTGTGTGTGTGTAGCGGTCAGAGTGTGTGTGTGTAGCGGTCAGAGTGTGTGTGTAGCGGTCAGAGTGTGTGTGTAGCGGTCAGAGTGTGTGTGTGTAGCGGTCAGAGTGTGTGTGTGTAGCGGTCAGAGTGTGTGTGTAGCGATCAGAGTGTGTGTGTGTAGCGGTCAGAGTGTGTGTGTGTAGCGGTCAGAGTGTGTGTGTGTAGCGGTCAGAGTGTGTGTGTAGCGGTCAGAGTGTGTGTGTAGCGGTCAGAGTGTGTGTGTAGCGGTCAGAGTGTGTGTGTGTAGCGATCAGAGTGTGTGTATGTAGCGGTCAGAGTGTGTGTGTAGCGGTCAGAGTGTGTGTGTGTAGCGGTCAGAGTGTGTGTGTGTGTAGCGGTCAGAGTGTGTGTGTGTAGCGGTCAGAGTGTGTGTGTGTAGCGGTCAGAGTGTGTGTGTGTAGCGGTCAGAGTGTGTGTGTAGCGGTCAGAGTGTGTGTGTAGCGGTCAGAGTGTGTGTGTAGCGGTCAGAGTGTGTGTGTAGCGGTCAGAGTGTGTGTGTAGCGGTCAGTGTGTGTGTGTAGCGGTCAGAGTGTGTGTGTAGCGGTCAGAGTGTGTGTGTAGCGGTCAGAGTGTGTGTGTAGCGGTCAGAGTGTGTGTGTAGCGGTCAGAGTGTGTGTGTAGCGGTCAGAGTGTGTGTGTAGCGGTCAGAGTGTGTGTGTAGCGGTCAGAGTGTGTGTGTGTAGCGGTCAGAGTGTGTGTGTGTGTAGCGGTCAGAGTGTGTGTGTAGCGATCAGAGTGTGTGTGTGTAGCGGTCAGAGTGTGTGTATGTAGCGGTCAGAGTGTGTGTGTAGCGGTCAGAGTGTGTGTGTGTAGCGGTCAGAGTGTGTGTGTGTAGCGGTCAGAGTGTGTGTGTGTAGCGGTCAGAGTGTGTGTGTGTAGCGGTCAGAGTGTGTGTGTAGCGGTCAGTGTGTGTGTGTAGCGGTCAGAGTGTGTGTGTAGCGGTCAGAGTGTGTGTGTAGCGGTCAGAGTGTGTGTGTAGCGGTCAGAGTGTGTGTGTGTGTAGCGGTCAGAGTGTGTGTGTGTAGCGGTCAGAGTGTGTGTGTAGCGGTCAGAGTGTGTGTGTAGCGGTCAGAGTGTGTGTGTGTAGCGGTCAGAGTGTGTGTGTGTGTAGCGGTCAGAGTGTGTGTGTGTGTAGCGGTCAGAGTGTGTGTGTGTGTGTAGCGGTCAGAGTGTGTGTGTGTGTGTAGCGGTCAGAGTGTGTGTGTAGCGGTCAGAGTGTGTGTGTAGCGGTCAGTGTGTGTGTGTAGCGGTCAGAGTGTGTGTGTAGCGGTCAGAGTGTGTGTGTAGCGGTCAGAGTGTGTGTGTAGCGGTCAGAGTGTGTGTGTAGCGGTCAGAGTGTGTGTGTAGCGGTCAGAGTGTGTGTGTAGCGGTCAGAGTGTGTGTGTAGCGGTCAGAGTGTGTGTGTAGCGGTCAGAGTGTGTGTGTAGCGGTCAGAGTGTGTGTGTAGCGGTCAGAGTGTGTGTGTAGCGGTCAGAGTGTGTGTGTGTAGCGGTCAGAGTGTGTGTGTGTAGCGGTCAGAGTGTGTGTGTGTAGCGGTCAGAGTGTGTGTGTAGCGGTCAGTGTGTGTGTGTAGCGGTCAGAGTGTGTGTGTAGCGGTCAGAGTGTGTGTGTAGCGGTCAGAGTGTGTGTGTAGCGGTCAGAGTGTGTGTGTGTGTAGCGGTCAGAGTGTGTGTGTGTAGCGGTCAGAGTGTGTGTGTAGCGGTCAGAGTGTGTGTGTAGCGGTCAGAGTGTGTGTGTGTAGCGGTCAGAGTGTGTGTGTGTGTAGCGGTCAGAGTGTGTGTGTGTGTAGCGGTCAGAGTGTGTGTGTGTGTGTAGCGGTCAGAGTGTGTGTGTGTGTGTAGCGGTCAGAGTGTGTGTGTAGCGGTCAGAGTGTGTGTGTAGCGGTCAGTGTGTGTGTGTAGCGGTCAGAGTGTGTGTGTAGCGGTCAGAGTGTGTGTGTAGCGGTCAGAGTGTGTGTGTAGCGGTCAGAGTGTGTGTGTAGCGGTCAGAGTGTGTGTGTAGCGGTCAGAGTGTGTGTGTAGCGGTCAGAGTGTGTGTGTAGCGGTCAGAGTGTGTGTGTAGCGGTCAGAGTGTGTGTGTAGCGGTCAGAGTGTGTGTGTAGCGGTCAGAGTGTGTGTGTAGCGGTCAGAGTGTGTGTGTAGCGGTCAGAGTGTGTGTGTAGCGGTCAGAGTGTGTGTGTGTAGCGGTCAGAGTGTGTGTGTAGCGGTCAGAGTGTAGGTAACCATTAAACCAACGGTTATAGATAATGAAAATAAAATATATCAAAAAAAAAAAGGTGTGGGGCGAACAGCTGACTGAAGACGGGACGGCCAGGCATTTGTGCGGTTGGCAATGTAACTGGTAAACTCATAGGTACACTCGCAATGGCGGCCTGCCAGAAATAGAGCAAGGATCGGGGGGCGGAGGGGTCTGCAGATCGAGTTTCCGGGAACACTTTGGACTCCAGGTCACCCCATGATCCCTGCAGCTCTGGCACCCCTCTCCTCTCCCTGATGAGGCACCTTACCTTCTGCTACCCTCACCGCCACCAACCCCAACCCCCATCACATCCATGTCCTGCACCCAAAGGACCAGGCCAGGTTAGATCTTAGACTCAGCTCACTTTCAGGAAGAGGCAAACCAAAACACAAATGCATGGGAAGTGTTGATTTTGACAAATTCTATATGTTTTTATGCCCTAACGTAAACATTGGCGCTATTTGGAAAATGTAGCAAGGCCTGTCTGTCTCTATTACAGTATCGGTCTGTTCCAATTCAACAGTCTGAGTGGAGGGGCAGATTTTCAACCCTTTACATTCTAACTGATTTCCACCCAGGGGCTATAGTGCTGGTCTATAGACCAGGGAATGGGACCATACAAAGACTTACAACAGTTTAGGTCCTTTCTCCAGTAGAAGGAGATGGAGGGGGGGGGGGGATTGAGCTAAAAGCCAAGTCCACTAAGACTCACAGCTGTCTCATACATTGTCATTTTCATAAAACACTGAAGAGAGAGAGAGAGCGCGAGAGAACGAGCCGAGAAATGGAAGATTTAAAAAAAAGTGAAAGTGGACAGAACATCTTTATTCCACACCAAGTTAACAATTTTCCACTTGATTTAAGGAATGCTGGGATGTCTCAGGTCTATTAGAAGAGCTCTCTCCACTGGGCCCCAAACCAGGACGAGTCAGCACATTTACCATTACAGAGAGAGAAGAAGAGGGAAAGAGGGAGGGAAGGGGGAAAGAGGGAGGAGAAGGGGAAAGAGGGAGAGAGGCTATAAGAAAATAGACACAGAGGAGGGTGGAGAGACACAGAAGAGGGTGGACAGACACAGAGGAGGGTGGAGAGACACAGAGGAGGGTGGAGAGACACAGAGGATGGTGGAGAGACACAGAGGAGGGTGGAGAGACACAGATGAGGGTGGAGAGACAGAAAGAAGGTTAGGCATCACAGAGGAGGGTGGAGAGACACAGAGGAGGGTGGAGAGACACAGAGGAGGGTGGAGAGACACAGAGGAGGGTGGAGAGACACAGATGAGGGTGGAGAGACAGAAAGAAGGTTAGGCATCACAGAGGAGGGTGGAGAGACACAGAGGAGGGTGGAGAGACAGAGGAGGGTGGAGAGACACAGAGGAGGGTGGAGAGACAGAAAGAAGGGTGGAGAGACAGAGGAGGGTGGAGAGACACAGAGGAGGTTGGACAGACAGAAAGAAGGGTGGACAGACACAGAGGAGGGTGGTGAGACAGAAAGAAGGGTGGAGAGACAGAGGAGGGTGGAGAGACAGAAAGAAGGGTGGAGAGACAGAGGAGGGTGGAGAGACACAGAGGAGGTTGGACAGACAGAAAGAAGGGTGGACAGACACAGAGGAGGGTGGAGAGACACAGAGGAGGGTGGTGAGACACAGAGGAGGGTGGAGAGACACAGAGGAGGGTGGAGAGACAGAAAGAAGGGTGGAGAGACAGAAAGAAGGGTGGACAGACACAGAGGAGGGTGGAGAGACACAGAGGAGGGTGGAGAGACAGAAGAGGGTGGAGAGACACAGAGGAGGGTGGAGATACAGAGGAGGGTGGAGAGACAGAGGAGGGTGGAGAGACAGAGGAGGGTGGAGAGAAACAGAGGAGGGTGGAGAGAGACACGGAGGAGGGTGGAGAGAGACACGGAGGAGGGTGGAGAGAGACACGGAGGAGGGTGGAGAGACACACGGGGGGGTGGAGACACACACGGGGGGGTGGAGAGACACAGGGGGTGGAGAGACACAGCGGGGGTGGAGAGACACAGGGGGGGTGGAGAGAGACACAGATGAGGGTGGAGAGACACACGGGGGGGTGGAGAGACACACGGGGGGGTGGAGAGACACACGGGGGGGTGGAGAGACACACGGGGGGGTGGAGAGACACACGGGGGGGTGGAGAGACACACGGGGGGGTGGAGAGACACGGGGGGGTGGAGAGACACGGGGGGTGGAGAGACACGGGGGGTGGAGAGACACGGGGGGTGGGGAGACACGGGGGGTGGGGAGACACGGGGGGTGGGGAGACACGGGGGGGTGGAGAGACAGGGGGGGTGGAGAGACAGGGGGGGTGGAGAGACACGGGAGGTGGAGAGACACGGGGGGTGGAGAGACACGGGGGGGTGGAGACACGGGGGGGTGGATTGGGGTTGAAAAGAGAGGAAGGGAAGTTGAAAGAGTTGTGGAGATGGAGAAAGGTGGGAGATCAGGGGGATGAGAGAAGGAGAGACCAAGAAAGAGACCGAATTGGAGGAAATGAGAAAGAGAGGAGCAAAATAACAAAAAAGTGAAAGAGACAAGAAAACGGGGAGAAGAGGAATAAGGATGGAGAATGAAAGTGAAGGTGGTTACTGGTGGGGGGTAGATAGAGAAGAGAGGGACGGATAAGGGAGCGGGAGACAAAGTGAGAGATGGAATGAGAGAGAGAGAGAAGAGAGGGACGGATAAGGGAGCGGGAGACAAAGTGAGAGATGGAATGAGAGAGAGAGAGAGAGAGAGAGAGAGAGAGAGAGAGAGAGAGAGAGAGAGAGAGAGAGAGAGAGAGAGAGAGAGAGAGAGAGAGAGAGAGAGAGAGAGAGAGAGAGAGAGAGAGAGAGAGAGAGAGAGAGAGAGAGAGAGAGAGAGAGAGAGAGAGAGAGAGAGAGAGAGAGAGAGAGAGAGAGAGAGAGAGAGAGAGAGAGAGAGAGAGAGAGAGAGAGAGAGAAAAGCAGGGTTAACCCCTGAACTGCTGGAGTGTCTATCTGCCCCATACAGCCATCATCAGCACTTTCTCCATCTATAATTACTGCCTGCTATCCATCACGCAGCCGCCAGCTAGCACGCTGCAATACACACACACACACACACACACACACGAAAAATCACAGACCTAAGCACTTCAGCTAATAGAATAAATATTAATATCCTTTTTGTTTTATATACTCATTTCTCTGTGCAATATTTAAATGAGGCCTGACAGTGTGAAAAAGCATGTGCTACACAGACAATCAGAAACAACAGAGAGCGAGACAGAGAGAGCGAGACAGAGAGAGCGAGACACAGAGCGAGACACAGAGCGAGACACAGAGCGAGACACAGAGCGAGACACAGAGAGAGCGAGCGCGAGACAGAGCGAGCGAGCGCGAGCGCGAGACAGAGCGAGCGAGCGCGAGACAGAGCGAGCGAGCGAGACAGAGAGAGCGAGCGAGACAGAGAGAGCGAGCGAGACAGGAGAGCGAGCGAGACAGGAGAGCGAGCGAGACAGAGAGAGCGAGCGAGACAGAGAGAGCGAGCGAGACAGAGAGAGCGAGCGAGACACAGAGCGAGACACAGAGCGAGACACAGAGCGAGACACAGAGCGAGACACAGAGCGAGACACAGAGCGCGAGACAGAGAGAGCGAGCGCGAGACAGAGCGAGCGAGCGCGAGACAGAGCGAGCGAGCGCGAGACAGAGCGAGCGAGCGCGAGACAGAGCGAGCGAGCGCGAGACAGAGCGAGCGAGCGAGACAGAGAGAGCGAGCGCGAGACAGAGCGAGCGAGCGAGACAGAGAGAGCGAGCGAGCGAGACAGGAGAGCGAGCGAGACAGAGAGAGCGAGCGAGACAGAGAGAGCGAGCGAGACAGAGAGAGCGAGCGAGACACAGAGCGAGACACAGAGCGAGACACAGAGCGAGACACAGAGCGAGACACAGAGCGAGACACAGACCGAGACACAGACCGAGACACAGACCGAGAGACAGACCGAGAGACAGACCGAGAGACAGACCGAGAGAGAGCGAGCGCGAGACAGAGAGAGCGAGCGTGAGACGGAGCGAGCAAGACAGAGCGAGCGAGTGAGCGCGAGACAAAGCGAGCGAGCGAGAGCGAGACAGAGCGAGCGAGGTTGCAACACTCACTACAGAGTTCCAAAATCCTTCTGAAAGCAACGTCAGCACAAGATCTATTCGTTGGGAGCTTCATGAAATGGGTTTCTATGTGAGAGCAGCCACACACAAGCCTAAAATCACCATGCACAATGCTAAGCGTCGGCTAGAGGGGTGTAAAGGTCACTGCCATTAGACTCTGGAGCAGTGGAAACACGTTCTCTAGGGTGATGAATCACGCTTCACCATCTGGCAGTTCGACGGACAAATCTAAGTTTGACGGACGCCAGGAGAATGCTACCTACCCCAATGCATAGTGCAAACTGTAAAGTTTGGTGGAAGAGGAATAATGGTCTGGGGATGTTTTTCATGGTTCGGCCTAGGCCTCTTAGTTCCAGTGAAGAGAAATCTTTACACTACAGCATACAATGACATTCTAGACGATTCTGTGCTTCACACTTTGTGGCAACAGTTTGGGGAAGGCCCTTTCCTGTTTCAGCATGACAATACCCCTGTGCACAAAGTGAGGTCCATACAGAAATCCTTTGCCAAGATTGGTGTGGAAGAACTTGACTGGCCTGCACAGAGTCCTGACCCCAACCCCATCGAACACCTTTGGGATGAATTGGAACACCGACTGCGAGCCAGGCATAATCGCCCAACATCAGTGCCCGACCTCACTAATGCTCGTGGCTGAATGGAAGCAAGTCCCCGCAGCAATGTTCCAACATCTAGTGGAAAGCCTTCCCTGAAGAGTGGAAGTTGTTATAGCAGCAAAGGGGGGACCAACTTCATATTAATGCCCATGATTTTGGAATGAGATGTTCGATGAGCACATACTTTTGGTAATGTAGTGTATATCTGTGTAGAGGATGTACATGAGTGTGAATGTACCTTTTCTGCCACAGGGCAGTAGATCATGATAAAGAGAGAGATGGAGAGAATGTTTGTGACTGACTGTATGTGTGTGTTATACCTTCTGACCCTGAGGGCAGTACCCCCTGATGAAGTCCTGGCACACAGCAGCTTTGCAGGACACGTATACATGGCTGTAGGGACAGCTACTGTTGTTACATATACCCTTCAGGAAGTACGAACACACAGGCATCTAGAGAGAGAAGTTGTTGTTACAATATATCTACAGGAATGACATACGAATAAAACATTTGAAATTGATTTGAACATTTAATTAAGAGAGAGAACGAGAGACGCAAAACAGAGAGAGAGAGAGAGAGTAAAGGGAGAAAGACAGAGAGTAAAGAGAGAGAAAGAGAGAGAGAGAGTAAAGAGAGAGAAAGAAAGAGAGAGAGTAAAGAGAGAAAAAGACAGAGAGAGAAAAGAGAGAGTAAAGAGAGAAAGACAGAGAGAGAGTCGAGAGAGAGAGACAGAGAGAGAGTCGAGAGAGAAAGACAGAGAGAGAGAGTCGAGAGAGAAAGACAGAGAGAGAAAGACAGAAAGAGAGAGAGTAAAGAGAGAAAGACAGAGAGAGTCGAGAGAGAGAGTAAAGAGAGAGAAAGACAGAGAGAGAGTAAAGAGAGAAAGACAGAGAAAGAGAGTAAAGAGAGAAAGACAGAGAGAGAGTAAAGAGTGAGAAAGACCGAGAGAGAGTAAAGAGAGAGAAAGAGAGAGAGAGTAAAGAGTGGGAAAGACAGAAAGAGAGTAAAGAGAGAGAAAGACAGAGAGAGAGTAAAGAGAGAAAGAGAGAGAGAGAGTAAAGAGAGAAAGACAGAAAGAAAGACAGAGAGAGAGAGTAAAGAGTGAGAAAGAGAGAGAGTAAAGAGAGAGAAAGAGAGACGAGAGTAAAGAGTGGGAAAGACAGAGAGAGAGTAAAGAGAGAGAAAGACAGAGAGAGAAAGTAAAGAGAGAGAAAGACAGAGAGAGAGAGTAAAGAGAGAAAGACAGAGAGAGAGTAAAGAGAGAGTCGAGAGAGAGAGAGTAAAGAGAGAGTCGAGAGAGAGTCGAGAGAGAAAGACAGAGAAAAGAGAGTCGAGAGAGAGTCGAGAGAGAGTCAAGAGAGAGTCAAGAGAGAGTAAAGAGAGAGTAAAGAGAGAGTAAAGAGAGAGTAAAGAGAGAGTAAAGAGAGAGGAGAGAGAAAGAGAGAGAGAGAGAAAAGAGAGAGTCGTGAGAGAAAGACAGAGAGAAAAGAGAGAAAGACAGAAAGAGAGAGAGTAAAGAGAGAAAGACAGAGAGTCGAGAGAGAGAGTAAAGAGAGAAAGACAGAGAGAAGAGAGAGAAAGACAGAGAGAGAGAAAAGAGAGAGAAAAGAGAGAGAGAGTCGAGAGAGAGTCGAGAGAGAAAGATGGCCTTAATTGCAGTCAACAGAGAAAGTGTGTGTGACAGAATGCGCACAGGTGTGTGAGAAATGTCCTGTTGTGTGTGTGTTTGAGTGAGCGACACTGTGTGAGAGTAGTGCAGTCTAAATATACTCCACAAACACACTGATCTAGAGAGAGAAAATGAGCTACAGAGAGAGAGAGAGATAGAGAGAAAAGGAGCTAGAGAGAGAGAAAATGAGCTAGAGAGAGAGAGAAGAGGAGTTAGAGAGAGAGAGAAAAGGAGCTAGAGAGAGAGAGAAAAGGAGCTAGAGAGAGAGAAAAGGAGCTAGAGAGAGAGAAAAGGAGCTAAAGAGAGAGAGAGAACAGGAGCTAAAGAGAGAGAGAGAGAGAGAGAGAGAGAGAGAGAGAGAGATAGAGAGAGAGAGAGAGAAAAGGAGCTAGAGAGAGAGAAAGGGAGCTAGAGAGAAAAGGAGAGGGGTGGGGTGAGGGGAAGGAGAGGGCCGGGGTGGGGTGAGGGGGAAGGAGAGGGCCGGGGTGGGGTGAGGTGAAGGAGAGGGCCGGGGTGGGGTGAGGGGGAAGGAGAGGGCCGGGGTGGGGTGAGGGGAAGGAGAGGGCCGGGGTGGGGTGAGGGGGAAGGAGAGGGCCGGGGTGGGGTGAGGGGGAAGGAGAGGGCCGGGGTGGGGAGAGGGGGAAGGAGAGGGCCGGGGTGGGGTGAGGGGAAGGAAAGGGCCGGGGTGGGGTGAGGGGAAGGAGAGGGCCGGGGTGGGGTGAGGGGGAAGGAAAGGGCCGGGGTGGGGTGAGGGGGAAGGAGAGGGCCGGGGTGGGGTGAGGTGAAGGAGAGGGCCGGGGTGGGGTGAGGGGGAAGGAGAGGGCCGGGGTGGGGTGAGGGGAAGGAGAGGGCCGGGGTGGGGTGAGGGGGAAGGAGAGGGCCGGGGTGGGGTGAGGGGGAAGGAGAGGGCCGGGGTGGGGAGAGGGGGAAGGAGAGGGCCGGGGTGGGGTGAGGGGAAGGAAAGGGCCGGGGTGGGGTGAGGGGAAGGAGAGGGCCGGGGTGGGGTGAGGGGAAGGAGAGGGCCGGGGTGGGGTGAGGGGGAAGGAGAGGGCCAGGGTGGGGTGAGGGGGAAGGAGAGGGCCAGGGTGGGGTGAGGGGGAAGGAGAGGGCCAGGGTGGGGTGAGGGGGAAGGAGAGGGCCAGGGTGGGGTGAGGGGGAAGGAGAGGGCCGGGGTGGGGTGAGGGGGAAGGAGAGGGCCGGGGTGGGGTGAGGGGGAAGGAGAGGGCCGGGGTGGGGTGAGGGGGAAGGAAAGGGCCGGGGTGGGGTGAGGGGGAAGGAAAGGGCCGGGGTGGGGTGAGGGGGAAGGAAAGGGCCGGGGTGGGGTGAGGGGGAAGGAAAGGGCCGGGGTGGGGTGAGGGGGAAGGAGAGGGCCGGGGTGGGGGGAGGTGAAGGAGAGGGCCGGGGTGGGGTGAGGGGAAGGAGAGGGCCGGGGTGGGGTGAGGGGGAAGGAGAGGGCCGGGGTGGGGTGAGGTGAAGGAGAGGGCCGGGGTGGGGTGAGGGGGAAGGAGAGGGCCGGGGTGGGGTGAGGGGAAGGAGAGGGCCGGGGTGGGGTGAGGGGGAAGGAGAGGGCCGGGGTGGGGTGAGGGGGAAGGAGAGGGCCGGGGTGGGGAGAGGGGGAAGGAGAGGGCCGGGGTGGGGTGAGGGGAAGGAAAGGGCCGGGGTGGGGTGAGGGGAAGGAGAGGGCCGGGGTGGGGTGAGGGGGAAGGAAAGGGCCGGGGTGGGGTGAGGGGGAAGGAAAGGGCCGGGGTGGGGTGAGGTGAAGGAGAGGGCCGGGGTGGGGTGAGGGGGAAGGAGAGGGCCGGGGTGGGGTGAGGGGAAGGAGAGGGCCGGGGTGGGGTGAGGGGGAAGGAGAGGGCCGGGGTGGGGTGAGGGGGAAGGAGAGGGCCGGGGTGGGGTGAGGGGAAGGAGAGGGCCGGGGTGGGGTGAGGGGGAAGGAAAGGGCCGGGGTGGGGTGAGGGGGAAGGAGAGGGCCGGGGTGGGGGGAGGTGAAGGAGAGGGCCGGGGTGGGGTGAGGGGAAGGAGAGGGCCGGGGTGGGGTGAGGGGGAAGGAGAGGGCCGGGGTGGGGTGAGGGGGAAGGAGAGGGCCGGGGTGGGGAGAGGGGGAAGGAGAGGGCCGGGGTGGGGTGAGGGGGAAGGAGAGGGCCAGGGTGGGGTGAGGGGGAAGGAGAGGGCCAGGGTGGGGTGAGGGGGAAGGAGAAGGCCAGGGTGGGGTGAAGGGATGAGGGGGCCAGGGTGAGGTGAAGGGAAGGAGAGGGCCAGGGTGGGGTGAGGGGGAAGGAGAGGGCCAGGGTGGGGTGAGGGGGAAGGAGAGGGCCGGGGTGGGGTGAGGGGAAGGAGAGGGCCGGGGTGGGGAGAGGGGGAAGGAGAGGGCCGGGGTGGGGTGAGGGGAAGGAAAGGGCCGGGGTGGGGTGAGGGGAAGGAGAGGGCCGGGGTGGGGTGAGGGGAAGGAGAGGGCCGGGGTGGGGTGAGGGGGAAGGAGAGGGCCAGGGTGGGGTGAGGGGGAAGGAGAGGGCCAGGGTGGGGTGAGGGGGAAGGAGAGGGCCAGGGTGGGGTGAGGGGGAAGGAGAGGGCCAGGGTGGGGTGAGGGGGAAGGAGAGGGCCGGGGTGGGGTGAGGGGGAAGGAGAGGGCCGGGGTGGGGTGAGGGGAAGGAGAGGGCCGGGGTGGGGTGAGGGGAAGGAGAGGGCCGGGGTGGGGTGAGGGGGAAGGAAAGGGCCGGGGTGGGGTGAGGGGGAAGGAGAGGGCCGGGGTGGGGTGAGGTGAAGGAGAGGGCCGGGGTGGGGTGAGGGGAAGGAGAGGGCCGGGGTGGGGTGAGGGGGAAGGAGAGGGCCGGGGTGGGGTGAGGGGGAAGGAGAGGGCCGGGGTGGGGAGAGGGGGAAGGAGAGGGCCGGGGTGGGGTGAGGGGGAAGGAGAGGGCCAGGGTGGGGTGAGGGGGAAGGAAAGGGCCAGGGTGGGGTGAGGGGGAAGGAGAAGGCCAGGGTGGGGTGAAGGGATGAGGGGGCCAGGGTGAGGTGAAGGGAAGGAGAGGGCCAGGGTGGGGTGAGGGGGAAGGAGAGGGCCAGGGTGGGGTGAGGGGGAAGGAGAGGGCCGGGGTGGGGTGAGGGGAAGGAGAGGGCCGGGGTGGGGAGAGGGGGAAGGAGAGGGCCGGGGTGGGGTGAGGGGAAGGAAAGGGCCGGGGTGGGGTGAGGGGAAGGAGAGGGCCGGGGTGGGGTGAGGGGAAGGAGAGGGCCGGGGTGGGGTGAGGGGAAGGAGAGGGCCGGGGTGGGGTGAGGGGGAAGGAGAGGGCCGGGGTGGGGTGAGGGGGAAGGAGAGGGCCAGGGTGGGGTGAGGGGGAAGGAGAAGGCCAGGGTGGGGTGAAGGGATGAGGGGGCCAGGGTGAGGGGAAGGGAAGGAGAGGGCCAGGGTGGGGTGAGGGGGAAGGAGAGGGCCAGGGTGGGGTGAGGGGGAAGGAGAGGGCCAGGGTGGGGTGAGGGGGAAGGAGAGGGCCAGGGTGGGGTTAAGGGAAGGAGAGGGCCAGGGTATGGTGAGGGGGAAGGAGAGGGCCAGGGTATGGTGAGGGGGAAGGAGAGGGCCAGGGTGGGGTGAGGGGGAAGGAGAGGGCCAGGGTGGGGTGAGGGGGAAGGAGAAGGCCAGGGTGGGGTGAAGGGATGAGGGGGCCAGGGTGAGGTGAAGGGAAGGAGAGGGCCAGGGTGGGGTGAGGGGGAAGGAGAGGGCCAGGGTGGGGTGAGGGGGAAGGAGAGGGCCAGGGTGGGGTTAAGGGAAGGAGAGGGCCAGGGTATGGTGAGGGGGAAGGAGAGGGCCAGGGTGGGGTGAGGTGAGGGGGAAGGAGAGGGCCAGGGTGGGGTGAGGGGGTAGGAGAGGGCCAGGGTGGGGTGAGGGGGAAGGAGAAGGCCAGGGTGGGGTGAAGGGATGAGGGGGCCAGGGTGAGGTGAAGGGAAGGAGAGGGCCAGGGTGGGGTGAGGGGGAAGGAGAGGGCCAGGGTGGGGTGAGGGGGAAGGAGAGGGCCAGGGTGGGGTTAAGGGAAGGAGAGGGCCAGGGTATGGTGAGGGGGAAGGAGAGGGCCAGGGTGGGGTGAGGGGGAAGGAGAGGGCCAGGGTGGGGTGAGGGGGAAGGAGAGGGCCAGGGTGGGGTGAGGGGGAAGGAGAAGGCCAGGGTGGGGTGAAGGGATGGAGGGGGCCAGGGTGAGGTGAAGGGAAGGAGAGGGCCAGGGTGGGGTGAGGGGGAAGGAGAGGGCCAGGGTGGGGTTAAGGGAAGGAGAGGGCCAGGGTATGGTGAGGGGGAAGGAGAGGGCCAGGGTGGGGTGAGGGGGAAGGAGAGGGCCAGGGTGGGGTGAGGGGGAAGGAGAGGGCCAGGGTGGGGTTAAGGGAAGGAGAGGGCCAGGGTGGGGTGAGGTGGAAGGAGAGGGCCAGGGTGGGGTGAGGTGAGGGGGAAGGAGAGGGCCAGGGTGGGGTGAGGGGGAAGGAGAGGGCCAGGGTGGGGTGAGGGGGAAGGAGAAGGCCAGGGTGGGGTGAAGGGATGAGGGGGCCAGGGTGAGGTGAAGGGAAGGAGAGGGCCAGGGTGGGGTGAGGGGGAAGGAGAGGGCCAGGGTGGGGTGAGGGGGAAGGAGAGGGCCAGGGTGGGGTTAAGGGAAGGAGAGGGCCAGGGTATGGTGAGGGGGAAGGAGAGGGCCAGGGTGGGGTGAGGTGAGGGGGAAGGAGAGGGCCAGGGTGGGGTGAGGGGGAAGGAGAGGGCCAGGGTGGGGTGAGGGGGAAGGAGAAGGCCAGGGTGGGGTGAAGGGATGAGGGGGCCAGGGTGAGGTGAAGGGAAGGAGAGGGCCAGGGTGGGGTGAGGGGGAAGGAGAGGGCCAGGGTGGGGTGAGGGGGAAGGAGAGGGCCAGGGTGGGGTTAAGGGAAGGAGAGGGCAAGGGTGGGGTGAGGGGGAAGGAGAGGGCCAGGGTGGGGTGAGGGGGAAGGAGAGGGCCAGGGTGGGGTGAGGGGGAAGGAGAGGGCCAGGGTGGGGTTAAGGGAAGGAGAGGGCCAGGGTGGGGTGAGGTGGAAGGAGAGGGCCAGGGTGGGGTGAGGTGAGGGGGAAGGAGAGGGCCAGGGTGGGGTGAGGGGGAAGGAGAGGGCCAGGGTGGGGTGAGGGGGAAGGAGAAGGCCAGGGTGGGGTGAAGGGATGAGGGGGCCAGGGTGAGGTGAAGGGAAGGAGAGGGCCAGGGTGGGGTGAGGGGGAAGGAGAGGGCCAGGGTGGGGTGAGGGGGAAGGAGAGGGCCAGGGTGGGGTGAGGGGGAAGGAGAGGGCCAGGGTGGGGTGAGGGGGAAGGAGATGGCCAGGGTGGGGTTAAGGGAAGGAGAGGGCCAGGGTATGGTGAGGGGGAAGGATAGGGCCAGGGTATGGTGAGGGGGAAGGAGAGGGCCAGGGTGGGGTGAGGGGGAAGGAGAGGGCCAGGGTGGGGTGAGGGGGAAGGAGAGGGCCAGGGTGGGGTGAGGGGGAAGGAGAGGGCCAGGGTGGGGTTAAGGGAAGGAGAGGGCCAGGGGGAAAGGAAGGAGAGATCCAGGCCGTCTTGTTGGAATGGGATCAGTTCTATCTAATTAACTGCTACAGAAATATTTATCCAGGCTGCAGCTTGTCCAGCTATCATGATGTGTTTATGTGCTGGCTGTGTGTACGGTCGCCAGGGAACGGGGGGTTGGGACGGGCAAAGGTGGGGGTACAGGGGGTCTAGTTTCAGGGTGTTATTTGTGAGGAGCACAGGATTGGGGCTCCTCGCCTATCCCCAGCCCCCAGTAGCGCCAGGATAAAGTTCAGATGGATACCCCCCCACTCCCCTCCAGTGGTGGAAATTACCCAATTGTCATACTTGAGTTTAGAAAATAGAAAATGACTCAAGAAAAAGTGAAAGTCACCCAATACAATACTACTTAAGTAAAAGTAAGGTTTTAAATATACTTAAGTATCAAAAGTAAATGTAATTGCAATAATATACTTAAGTATCAAAAATCTAATTAAAAGTATACCTCATTTCAAACTCCTTATATTAAGCAAACCAGACGACACCATTTACTTTCTTCCCATCTATAGATAACCAGGGGAACACTCCAACACTCAGACATCATTTACAAACAAAGCCTTTGTGTTTCGTGAGTCCGCCAGATCAGAGGCAGTAGGGATGATCAGTGATGATCAAAATGCACTTTTGGGTGTCTGGGAAAATGTATGGAGTAAAAAGTACATAATTTTCTTTAGGAATGTAGCGAAGTAAAAGTTGTCAAAAATATAAATAGTAAAGTACAGACCCCCCAAAAAATTTACACCACAACTCCCCTCTATCCCGACCCCCGTCCGCTTCACCCTTTCTACTTACCCCCTCACCCTCTCTACCCCCCCCTACCCCCACTCCTTCTACCCCCCCCCCTACCCCCACCCACCCCCACCTCTCTACTCGCCCCTACTCCCACCTCTCTACTCGCCCCTACTCCCACCTCTCTACTCGCCCCTACCCCCACCTCTCTACTCGCCCCTACCCCCACCTCTCTACTCGCCCCTACCCCCACCTCTCTACTCGCCCCTACCCCCACCTCTCTACTCGCCCCTACCCCCACCTCTCTACTCGCCCCTACCCCCACCTCTCTACTCGCCCCTACCCCACCTCTCTACTCACCCCTACCCCACCTCTCTACTCAACCCCTACCCCCATCTCTCTACTCACCCCTACCCCCATCTCCCCCCTACCCCCACCTCCCCCCACCTCTCTACTCACCCCTACCTACACCTCTCTAGTCCCTCCCTCCCTACTCCCCCCCACCTCCCTACTCGCCCCTACCCCCACCTGTCTAGTCCCCCCCACCTCCCTACTCGCCCCTACCCCCACCTCTCTACTCACCCCTACCCCCACCTCTCTAGTCCCCCCTCCCTACTCCCCCCCACCTCCCTACTCGCCCCTACCCCCACCTCTCTACTCACCCCTACCCCCACCTCTCTAGTCCCCCCCTCCCACCTCTCTACTCACCCCTACCCACACCTCTCTACTCACTCCTACCCACACCTCTCTAGTCCCCCCTCCCACCTCCCTACTCACCCCTACCCCCACCTCTCTACTCACCCCTACCCACACCTCTGTACTTCTCCCTTCCCACACCTCTCTACTCACTCCTACCCACACCTCTCTAGTCCCCCCTCCCACCTCCCTACTCACCCCTACCCCCAGCTCTCTACTCACCCCTACCCCCAGCTCTCTACTCACCCCTACCCCCACCTCTCTAGTCCCCCCTACTCCCACCTCTCTAGTCCCCCCCCCCCTCCACTCCCCCTTAATTTCTCTGCCCCTGTAAGATAAACGGACAGCTGGCCTCTAGGCACTCTGGGACCACAGCATGACAGCCAACACAGGTGCACAGAATTGCGCGTGTGTGTGTGTCTCAGTGTGTGGGTGGGTATGTGACTGCGCGTGTGTGTCTCAGTGTGTGGGTGGGTGTGGATGTGACTGTGCGTGTGTGTCTCGGTCTGTGTGATTGACTGTGTGTATGTGTGTGAGTGTGTGTGCGTGCGTGCGTGCATGCATGTCTTGGTCTTTTTGTGTGTGTGTGTTGGATGGCGAGCCTGGACTGGACACCTGTCTGTGGGTTGTTTTTCTAGAGCAAAACATCTTTCCCTATTTAGTGTCACCACTTTCCTTTCCCCTGAACCAGGATTCCCCAACTGGCACCCATGGTTGACTTTATTTGGCTCCCCAAGTTTTCAGAGCAAAAATAAATACATTTTAAAAAAAGCTGTAATTTGTATTTTAGTTTCATTGCTGTACATAAAAGATTGTAAACATAACAGGAAATCTATTCCCCTGTAATCTCACACATAATAGAGAGACATGTCTATAAATGTGAGCAAGGTTTGAAATGATTATGTTTTAGTCTAACATACCTGTTTGGGCTTCTGAAGGACAATTTGCAGTCTAGAAATGATTTGTAATTATGCCCCCCCCACATTTCCACTCAAGAGAAAAAAAATTGGCCCGCACCTGAATCTAGTTTATGATCTCTGCCCTATACGGACTGGCCTAGTTATACTCTGATAAAAAAAACAACTACATTACTTAATTCTGCGCTGTGGGCCATACACAACCGAATATCCAAGATGGCGTAGCAGTCGGATGTCTTTGTCTTGTCTTATGTATATATATATATGCTTTTATATATTTTTCTTCTGATTCTTTTTAATATTTTTCTTAAACCGCAACTTCAAAATACTCTCCGGCAACCCGCCCCACCCAATGTGGTGTGGATCTCTTTTTTTCTAAAGTATTTCTACTTAAATTGGAGCTGGAATCCCTCAACTGAAGCTAGCTAGCTGCTAGCGGTCATTAGCTAACCTTTAGCTCGGAAAGCTCTCACCAGTTCGCACAACACGTTTCAAACCAGAGCACACCGGACCTGTTTTTCTCTCCATATCCCCGGATTCCTATCGCAGCTAGCTAACCGCAACTCGGGTTGACTACTCCTAGCTAACGTTTCCATCCCGGAGCAAGCACCAATTAGCCTGGAGTTAGCCCATGCTAGGCCAATCTCCAAGCGAGGGCTCTTCGGCTTTCCAGGTGGAAAGCATGGCCAGCCGTAGAAAAATGCTTGTTGAAACTCTCAATTATAGTGGATTTATTGGTGGTGACAGAGTTTCCTATCCTCAATGCAGTGGGCAGCTGGGAGGAGGTGTACTTATTCTCCATGGACTTTACAGTGTCCCAGACCTTTTTTGAGTTTGTGTTGCAGGAAGCAAATTTCTGCTTGAAAAAGCCTTGGCTTTTTTAACTGCCTGTGTATATTGGTTTCTAGCTTCCTTGAAAAGTTGCATATCACGGAGGCTGTTCAATGCTAATGCAGAACGCCCTATGATGTTTTTGTGTTGGTTAAAGGCAGTCAGGTCTGGAGTGAACCAAAGGCTATATCTGTTCCTGGTTCTAAATTTCTTGAATGGAGCATGCTTATTTAAGATGATGAGGAAGGCATTTAAAAAAATAAATAACCAGGCATCCTCTACTGACGGGATGAGGTCAATATCCTTCCAGGATACTCGGGCCAGGTCGATTAGAAAGGCCAGCTCGCTGAAGTGTTTCAGGGAGCGTTTGATAGTGATGAGTGGAGGTCGTTTGACTGCTGACCCATTACGGATGCAGGCAATGAGGAAGTGATCGCTGAGATCTTGGTTGAAAACAGCAGAGGTGTATTTAGAGGGCAAGTTGGTTAGGATGATATCTATGAGGGTGCCCGTGTTTAAGGCTTTGGGGTGGTACCTGGTAGGTTCATTGATAATTTGTGTGAGATTGAGGGCATCAAGTTTAGACTGTAGGATGGCTGGGGATAGATGGGGGGGCAATCCGTTCACATATGGTGTCCAGAGCACAGCTGGGGGCAGAGGGTGGTCTGTAGCAGGCGGCAACGGTAAGAGACTTGTTTTTAGAGAGGTGGATTTTTACAGTAGAATTTCAAATTGTTTGGGTACAGGCCTGGCTAGTAGGACAGAACTCTGCAGGCTATCTCTGCAGTAGATTGCAACACCGCCTCCTTTGGCCGTTCTATCTTGTCTGAAAATGTTGTAGTTAGGGATGAAGATTTCAGAATTTTTGGTGGTCTTCCTAAGCCAGGATTCAGACACGGCTAGAACATTAGGAACCAAATCAAACTGTTTTGAAACGAGCAGGTGTCCTACTTTTAACTGCTGACCTATTTGAGATGGATCCAGTTCAGGTGTGTTTGTCTCAGGCCTTTCACAAGAGTAATGAGTGTGTGTGACTGACTGTGAACATATGGGCATGTGTAACCGTCTGTGTGCACATGTGTGTGTGTGTGAGTGTGTGGTCTAGTTAGTTAGGGGGGTTGTGTACCCTTGCCTTTTAAGGTGTTACATGCTAAGGTGTGAACCATATTGGGACATCTGAAACCCTGGACAGGGATAGCCATTTTGGTCATGATAGCACCACAGTACCCCTTCTCAACACGTAACCCTTACCCCAGAATCAGGTCACGTGTCTGAGTGGCTCTCGGTGTGTATACTGCCAGTGTGTATAGCGTGTGTATATTTCTATCTCAATACTGACAGTGGGAGCACAGAGACAGGAGATGTGCCAATAGTGTGAACATGACTCTAAGCTGTATCTCTATAAAGCCCCTCTTCTACCAGCCATAACTCTATACAGTCCCTCTTCTACCAGCCATAACTCCATACAGCCCCTCTTCTACCAGCCATAACTCTACTCTATACAGCTCTTCTTCTACCAGCCATATCTCTACTCTATACAGCTCGTCTTCTACCAGCCATAACTCTATACAGCACCTCTTCTACCAGCCATAACTCTATACAGCTCTTCTTCTACCAGCCATAACTCTATACAGCTCTTCTTCTACCAGCCATAACTCTATACAGCTCTTCTTCTACCAGCCATAACTCTATACAGCCCCTCTTCTACCAGCCATAACTCTATACAGCTCTTCTTCTACCAGCCATAACTCTATACAGCCCCTCTTCAACCAGCCATAACTCTACTCTATACTGCTCTTCTTCTACCAGCCATAACTCTATACAGCCCCTATTCTACCAGCCATAACTCTATACATCCCCTTTTCTACCAGACATAACTCTATACAGCACCTCTTCTACCAGCCATAACTCTATACAGCTCTTCTTCTACCAGCCATAACTCTATACAGCTCTTCTTCTACCAGCCATAACTCTATACAGCACCTCTTCTACCAGCCATAACTCTATACAGCTCTTCTTCTACCAGCCATAACTCTATACAGCCCCTCTTCAACCAGCCATAACTCTACTCTATACTGCTCTTCTTCTACCAGCCATAACTCTATACAGCCCCTATTCTACCAGCCATAACTCTATACATCCCCTTTTCTACCAGCCATAACTCTATACAGCACCTCTTCTACCAGCCATAACTCTATACAGCTCTTCTTCTACCAGCCATAACTCTATACAGCACCTCTTCTACCAGCCATAACTCTATACAGCTCTTCTTCTACCAGCCATATCTCTACTCTATACAGCTCTTCTTCTACCAGCCATAACTCTATACATCCCCTATTCTACCAGCCATAACTCTATACAGCTCTTCTTCTACCAGCCATAACTCTATACAGCCCCTCTTCTACCAGCCATAACTCTATACAGCTCTTCTTCTACCAGCCATAACTCTATACAGCTCTTCTTCTACCAGCCATAACTCTATACAGCCCCTCTTCTACCAGCCATAACTCTATACAGCTCTTCTTCTACCAGCCATAACTCTATACATCCCCTATTCAACCAGCCATTACTCTATACAGCTCTTCTACCAGCCATATCTATATACAGCCCATGTTCTACCAGCCGTAACTCTATACAGCCCCTCTTCTACAAGCCATAACTCTATACAGCCCCTCTTCTACAAGCCATAACTCTATACAGCCCTCTTCTACCAGCCATAACTCTATACAGCCCTCTTCTACCAGCCATAACTCTATACAGCACCTCTCCTACCAGCCATAACTCTATACATCCCCTTTTCTACCAGCCATAACTCTATACAGCTCTTCTGCTACCAGCCACAACTCTATACATCCCTTCTTCTACCAGCCATAACTCTATACAGCCCCTCTTCTACAAGCCATAACTCTGTACAGCCCTCTTCTACCAGCCATAACTCTATACAGCACCTCTCCTACCAGCCATAACTCTATACAGCTCCTCTTCTACCAGCCATAACTCTATACAGCCCTCTTCTACCAGCCATAACTCTACCTCTTCTACCAGACATAACTCTATACAGCTCTTCTTCTACCAGCCATAACGCTATACAGCACCTCTTCTACCAGCCAAAACTCTATACAGTACCTTTCCTACCAGCCATAACTCTATACAGCTCTTCTTCTACCAGCCATAACTCTATACAGCTCTTCTTCTACCAGCCATAACTCTATACAGCCCCTCTTCTACCAGCCATAACTCTATACAGCTCTTCTTCTACCAGCCATAACTCTATACAGCCCCTCTTCTACCAGCCATAACTCTATACAGTCCCTCTTCTACCAGCCATAACTCTATACAGCTCTTCTTCTACCAGCCATAACTCTGGGTGCAAAACTAACAGCTATATCTCTATATATCCCCTCTTCTACCAGCCATAACTCTATACAGCACCTCTTCTACCAGCCATAACTCTAGGTGCAAAACTAACAGCCGGTCCTAATTCAATTCCCGTTCTGTAATCTTCCTGGTTATGTAACTGACGGGGCCAAATGTTAACTGTCTAACTACAGTAGTACACTCCAACCCAGCTGGTGTGAGGGAGACATTGACGTTTCACATATTCTCACCTTCTCAAGGATTATTGTGTGTGTGTGTGTGTGTGTGTAGTGTGTCCAGTTTCACCTTCTCCTTGGCCACCTTGTGCGAGAATGGACAGGTCCCATCCGTCTGCTTACATGTACCCCTCACGAACCTGCAATGGGAAGAGTCTTCAGGTCATAGAGCAGCCAATCAGAGAGCCAACACAGCTGTACATGGTTGTTTTTAGGTGTGTGTTACCTGGTACAGAGCAGCCAATCACAGAGCCAACACAGCTGTACATGGTTGTTTCTAGGTGTGTTTTACCTGGTACAGACGGCAACCTTATCAGGATCATGGATATAGGGGCAGGTGTTGCCACGGTTACACTTTCCAAAGCGGTTGAAGTACATGCAGTACTGTTTCTGGGTCTTCTTCTGACGAGCATGTCTGATGATGGCTAGACTCCTCTGAACCGCACGACTGGGGGACAGAACACACACAATCAACGGTCATGTTACAAACAGATCAGAGCGGTAGATCTCGGCTTGCATTTTGACTCAGAAAATTGATCTTGACTCAGAGAAGTGATCTTGACTCAGAAAAGTGATCTTGACTCAGAAAAGTGATCTTGACTCAGAAAAGGTTGGTGACCACTGGTATACACCATCCAACCAAATGCTTACTTGCAGGTTCATTCTCCACAAGCCAACAACAATAAGAAATGATAAAATATAAGAATATGAACATAAAATAAATGGCTCAGTAGAATATAATAAACATGTTAGCATCAGTATAATACATGAAGGCACAATTCATAGTCCAGGATTTACACTTGTTCTGGGGAAGGGGGGATTGGAGGGAGCAAGTGGTTTTTCTATTGTGCAATATTTAGCAATCATAGTACGAGTCTTGTAGCAGCAGTGTGTGCTAAAGTGCCTACCTGGCCACAAAACGTGTGCTGGATGGCCGGAAGAAAGTACTCGAGGTGGGGGAAATCTCCTGTGGATTAGACCATCTCACTGTTCGGGAAAATAGACAATGGAATCAGAGAAAAGACAGCCTTTATAAAGACCAAAACATAACCAACTCAAATTGGGTCAAATGGAGTTATTAATACACCATTGTGACTGACACATTTTGTGTGTGTCCCTGTCCATGCATGTGTGTGTGTACTCAGCACTGGGGCTGCACACTGTGTGCCCACGCAGGCAGATAGATAGCCGTCAGGTCATTGCAGCCTATCTAGCTCGTCTGTGTGGTGAGATGGGGCCAGCACCAGCCGAAGCCTGGCAGCCGAAGCCAAACGTGACATCCAGTACAGTCTGAGAACATGGGACAGATGGGGTACAGGAGGGGAGTGAATGAGAGAGGGGGAAAGCTACGGAGGCCTGGTACCTATCCAAGCCTCTAGTTTTGGAAGGAGGGAGGGCGGGAACAAGATATGGTGTAAGAGAGATGGGGTAAGGTAAGGAGGCTTGACACTTATCCAAGTCTCTAATTTTGGAACATTTCAGGTGTAAGAGATATCCTCCTCATCAGTATGTGATATTGGCACTCTGACGGGAGGCAGTCATAGTGCCAAGAAGATCAGTGCCAAGAAGATCAGGACCAGAAGATCAGGACCAGAAGATCAGGACCAGAAGATCAGGACCAGAAGAGGAGTGTAATCTCAGCTAACTGGACTGGTGAGATCTCAAAACGTGGTGGTGGACACTGAAGGCGTGTTCAGACCATGCTGGAATGTCTGTGTGTATGTGTGTTTATCAAGAGGCGAGTCACAAGCTGTGGGAACAGAACGGAACTCCAATTCCAGCCACAGGTTTTGACAGAGAGAGACAGAGACAGCCAGCCAGCGAGTGCAAGCGAGAAGGAGGGAGCGAGCAGCTCAGGTCTGGGTTTAATCTGTGTCGTTTCCCCCCCAGCAGCCCCTCCCTCCTGTCCCAGTGACAGATTACAGCTTTATTATTTCAGATGGCTAACACAGAACACATCTCATACACTACATAACCAAAAGTATGTGGACACCTGCTTGTCGAACATCTCATTCCAAAATCATGGGTATTAATATGGAGTTGGTCCCACCTTTGCTGCTATAAAAGTCTCCACTCTTCTGGGAAGGCTTTCCACTAGATGTTGGAACATTGGACTAGCTTCCAATCCGCCACAAGAGCTAGGCCTGGCTCGCAGTCGGCGTTCCAAATAATCACAAAGCTATTCGATTAGGTTAAGGTCAGGGGCTCTGTGCAGGCCAATCAAGTTCTTCCACTCCGATTTCGACAAACCATTTCTGTATGGACGTCACTTGTGCACAGGGGATTTTTTTGTCCCAGAAACTGTTGCCACAAAGTTGGAAGCACAGAATCGTCTAGAACGTCATTGTATGGAGTAGCGTTAAGATTTCCCTTCACTGGAACTAAGAGGCCTAGCCCAAATCATGAATAACAGCCCAGACCATTATTCCTCCTCCACCAAACTTTACAGTAGGCACTATGCATTGGGGCAGGTAGCATTCTCCTGTTATCCACCAAACCCAGATTCATCCGTTGGACTCCAGATGGTGAAGTGGGATTCATCACCATAGAGAACGTGTTTCCACTGCTGCAGACACAATTGGCGGTGAGCTTTACACCCCTCCAGCCGACGCTTGGCATTGTGCATGGTGATCTTATGCTTGTGTGCGGCTGCTGGGCCATGGAAACCCATTTCATGAAGCTCCTGAAAAATAGTTATTGTGCTGACGTTGCTTCCATAGGCAGTTTGGAACTCGTTAGTGAGTGTTGCAACCGAGGACAGACGATTTTTAACCGCTACACGCTTCTGCACTCATACTAGGCGTAGTGCCACCAGATGACACTACGCTAGGTGCCACCAGGCCTAGCCTAGCGTAGGCCCACCAGGCCTAGCCTAGCATAGTGTCACCGGGACTAGCCTAGCGTAGTGTCACCGGGCCTAGCCTAGCGTCACCGGGCCTAGCCTAGCGTCACCGGGCCTAGCCAAGGGTAGTGTCACCGGGCCTAGCCTAGCATAGTGTCACCGGGACTAGTTTAGCGTAGTGTCACCGGGACTAGCCTAGCGTAGTGTCACCGGGACTAGCGTAGTGTCACCGGGCCTAGCCTAGCGTAGTGTCACCGGGACTAGCCTAGCGTAGTGTCACCGGGACTAGCCTAGCGTAGTGTCACCGGGACTAGCCTAGCGTCACCGGGCCTAGCCTAGCATAGTGTCACCGGGACTAGTTTAGCGTAGTGTCACCGAGACTAGCCTAGCGTAGTGTCACCGGGACTAGCCTAGCGTCACCGGGCCTAGCCTAACGTAGTGTCACCGGGCCTAGCCTAGCATAGGGCCACCGGGCCTAGCCTAGCGTCACCGGGCCTAGCCTAACGTAGTGTCACCGGGCCTAGCCTAGCATAGTGTCACCGGGACTAGCCTAGCGTAGTGTCACCGGGCCTAGCCTAGCGTCACCGGGCCTAGCCTAGCGTCACCGGGCCTAGCCAAGCGTAGTGTCACCGGGCCTAGCCTAGCATAGTGTCACCGGGACTAGTTTAGCGTAGTGTCACCGGGACTAGCCTAGCGTAGTGTCACCGGGACTAGCGTAGTGTCACCGGGCCTAGCCTAGCGTAGTGTCACCGGGACTAGCCTAGCGTAGTGTCACCGGGACTAGCCTAGCGTAGTGTCACCGGGACTAGCCTAGCGTCACCGGGCCTAGCCTAGCATAGTGTCACCGGGACTAGTTTAGCGTAGTGTCACCGAGACTAGCCTAGCGTAGTGTCACCGGGACTAGCGTAGTGTCACCGGGCCTAGCCTAGCGTCACCGGGACTAGCCTAGCGTAGTGTCACCGGGCCTAGCCTAGCGTAGTGTCACCGGGCCTAGCCTAGCATAGTGTCACCGGGACTAGCGTAGTGTCACCGGGCCTAGCCTAGCGTCACCGGGCCTAGCCTAGCGTCACCGGGCCTAGCCTAGCGTAGTGTCACCGGGCCTAGCCTAGCATAGTGTCACCGGGACTAGCCTAGCGTAGTGTCACCGGGCCTAGCCTAGCGTCACCGGGCCTAGCCTAGCGTCACCGGGCCTAGCCTAGCGTAGTGTCACCGGGCCTAGCCTAGCATAGTGTCACCGGGACTAGTTTAGCGTAGTGTCACCGGGACTAGCCTAGCGTAGTGTCACCGGGCCTAGCGTAGTGTCACCGGGCCTAGCCTAGCGTAGTGTCACCGGGCCTAGCCTAGCGTAGTGTCACCGGGACTAGTTTAGTGTAGTGTCACCGGGACTAGCCTAGCGTAGTGTCACCGGGCCTAGCCTAGCGTCACCGGGACTAGCCTAGCGTACTGTCACCGGGCCTAGCCTAGCATAGTGTCACCGGGACTAGCCTAGCGTAGTGTCACCGGGACTAGCCTAGCGTAGTGTCACCGGGACTAGCCTAGCGTAGTGTCACCGGGCCTAGCCTAGCGTAGTGTTACCGGGCCTAGCCTAGCGTAGTGTCACCGGGACTAGTTTAGCGTAGTGTCACCGGGACTAGCCTAGCGTAGTGTCACCGGGACTAGCGTAGCGTCACCGGGCCTAGCCTAGCGTAGTGTCACCGGGACTAGCCTAGCGTCACCGGGACTAGCCTAGCGTAGTGTCACCGGGACTAGCCTAGCGTAGTGTCACCGGGCCTAGCGTAGTGTCACCGGGCCTAGTTTAGTGTAGTGTCACCGGGACTAGCCTAGCGTAGTGTCACCGGGCCTAGCCTAGCGTCACCGGGCCTAGCCTAGCGTAGTGTCACCGGGCCTAGCCTAGCGTAGTGTCACCGGGCCTAGCCTAGCGTAGTGTCACCGGGACTAGCCTAGCGTAGTGTCACCGGGACTAGCCTAGCGTAGTGTCACCGGGACTAGCCTAGCGTAGTGTCACCGGGCCTAGCCTAGCGTAGTGTCACCGGGACTAGCCTAGCGTAGTGTCACCGGGACTAGTTTAGCGTAGTGTCACCGGGACTACTCTAGCGTAGTGTCACCGGGACTAGCCTAGCGTAGTGCCACCGGGCCTAGCCTAGCGTAGTGTCACCGGGACTAGTTTAGCGTAGTGTCACCGGGACTAGCCTAGCGTAGTGCCACCAGGACTAGCCTAGCGTCGTGCCACCGGGCCTAGCCTAGCGCCACCGGGCCTAGCCTAGCGTCGTGCCACCGGGCCTAGCCTAGCGTCGTGCCACCGGGCCTAGCCTAGCGTCGTGCCACCGGGCCTAGCCTAGCGTCGTGCCACCGGGCCTAGCCTAGCGTCGTGCCACCGGGCCTAGCGTAGCGTAGTGCCACCGGGCCTAGCGTAGTGCCACCGGGCCTAGCGTAGTGCCACCGGGCCTAGTGTAGTGCCACCGGGCCTAGCGTAGTGCCACCGGGCCTAGCGTAGTGCCACCGGGCCTACAATGATTGGCACAGTGTATTTGTAAGGTGTGTATAGTACTTGTTCTGTTGATTGGCGCACTGGCTGTCATGGTGCGGGACAGCTTATTGGCTGAGACGCTGTAGAGGGTGCCACCGATCCAGCGCATGCTCCTCCCTCTACCTCTCCAGTGCTGGGCTGTGGGGTGCCTGTCCTGTCCCGGGGGACGCAGACGGCTCTGGAGTACATTCCTGGGGGTAGAGAGGGAGAGATTGGCAAAGCGTTAGTAAAGTGAAGTAGGAATACACAGAACATCTTGTTTGAAAAGTTTCACAATTCCAGGTTTTGGGATGGTACTTCTATGGGAGGAAACTGAGGTGTGAAGGAAGGATTCTAGCATAATTCCTGGGAAACACAGTACTTGGAGCATTAGGAGAACTGCTGGGGAACACAGTACATGGAGCATTAGGAGAACTGCTGGAGAACACAGTACTTGGAGCATTAGGAGAACTGCTGGGGAATAAAGTACTTGGAGCATTAGGAGAACTGCTGGGGAACACAGTACTTGGATCTTTAGGAGAACTGCTGGGGAACACAGTACTTGGATCTTTAGGAGAACTGCTGGGGAACACAGTACTTGGATCTTTAGGAGAACTGCTGGGGAACACAGTACTTGGATCTTTAGGAGAACTGCTGGGGAACAGTACTTGGATCTTTAGGAGAACTGCTGGGGAACACAGTACTTGGATCTTTAGGAGAACTGCTGGGGAGCACAGTACTTGGATCTTTAGGAGAACTGCTGGGGAACACAGTACTTGGATCTTTAGGAGAACTGCTGGGGAGCACAGTACTTGGATCTTTAGGAGAACTGCTGGGGAACACAGTACTTGGATCTTTAGGAGAACTGCTGGGGAACACAGTACTTGGATCTTTAGGAGAACTGCTGGGGAACACAGTACTTGGATCTTTAGGAGAACTGCTGGGGAACACAGTACTTGGATCTTTAGGAGAACTGCTGGGGAACACAGTACTTGGATCTTTAGGAGAACTGCTGGGGAACACAGTACTTGGAGCATTAGGAGAACTGCTGGGGAACACAGTACTTGGATCTTTAGGAGAACTGCTGGGGAACACAGTACTTGGAGCATTAGGAGAACTGCTGGGGAGCACAGTACTTGGATCTTTAGGAGAACTGCTGGGGAACACAGTACTTGGAGCATTAGGAGAACTGCTGGGGAACACAGTACTTGGATCTTTAGGAGAACTGCTGGGGAACACAGTACTTGGATCTTTAGGAGAACTGCTGGGGAACACAGTACTTGGATCTTTAGGAGAACTGCTGGGGAACACAGTACTTGGATCTTTAGGAGAACTGCTGGGGAACACAGTACTTGGATCTTTAGGAGAACTGCTGGGGAACACAGTACTTGGATCTTTAGGAGAACTGCTGGGGAGCACAGTACTTGGAGCATTAGGAGAACTGCTGGGGAGCACAGTACTTGGATCTTTAGGAGAACTGCTGGGGAACACAGTACTTGGATCTTTAGGAGAACTGCTGGGGAACACAGTACTTGGGCCAAAAGACCCATTCAGGTTAACCACAAAGGAGTTAGGAGTTGAATGATACTGCGCTGGTAATATGCTCACTGCCCCACCATACCTCCACCCCCTTTCTCTCGGCCTGTCTCTTCCACGATATCTCCCCTCGTCTACCTCCTCATCTCCCTCCTCTCTCTTCATGCCTCCCAGTCTAACCCTCCCTCCCTCTTTCCCTCCTCCTTCCCTCCCGTGTCACAGCACTCTGTTAAATTGCTGCCCTAATGGAAAGGACGGCAGTGTGGAAATGGAGAGAATTGAAAAGAGGAGGAAATCAATGAGATAATAGGTAGGAGGCCAGAGCAGGGAGGGCTGCCCAGGTCCCGAAGCAACGCATGGTGCCCAACAGACACACACACACACACACACTCCTAGTCACACGCACAGACGCACATGCACCAGTCTAAAGAATGCACACAAGTATATATTCACACAACGACATCTAAACTCTAAGGAAGTCCCCCTCTGTGCTATGTGTGTGTTTAAAACGGTGTGGGTGTGTGTGTTTAAAATGGTGTGTGCATGTGTTTAAAATGGGCTGTGCATCTGTGTGTGTGTGTGTCTCTGTGTGTGTGTGTGTGTGTGTGTGTGTGTGTGTGATGTTGGAGGCAGGGGTTATGGGGATAAATTGCACTGGCCTGTCACTTGTGTTTGGGTGGGATTGGGGCTGGTGTGCATGGCGCAGGTCATCATTTACTGCTGGACTTCAAATGGGCTGGAAATGTGTTTGGAGCCAGAGTTCCTGACTCCCATTACAGCGAACAGAGAGGGGACCCACACACACACACACTACAACTAGCTCTACACTACACACTCAGAGACAAGGACACACACACACACACAACCAAAACAATGGTCACACAATGACAGGTCCATGCAGTGGGGAGTCTGCGTGTAGCAGAGAAAAGAAAGAAGGTGCATCACAGATCCTCAGTTAGCTCCCTTTCTCCCTCTACCACACCGGGCCATAACTCACCAGCAGAGACACTCAGTTTCACAAATACAAGATCGGTGTGTGCCCTACACAGGGCAACTGGAGCCAAGGGAGTCGTAATGGTGGCTAATATAGGAGCAGTGACTGGCTCCCAGGGAGGCTTTAGCAGGGCCCCACAGCCAGGGGAGCCATCGTGGAGGTTAATGTGGATATGACATGAACACTTAACATAGACAGCAGTTAACCCTGACACATGGTGCAGGATAAGGGAGGGGTGAGGGAGCATTGGGGGAAATGTCAATGTGTGTGGAAGTGTGTGGTTGGGTGTGTATGAGTAAACGTGCGTGTGCGCGTGTGTTCATACAGTATGAGAGAATGTGTGTGTCTATAGCCTATACAAGAGTGTCTGCATGAGTGTGTTTGTGTGTATGCGTGCGTGCGTGCGTGTGTGTGTGTGTATGCATGCGTGTGTGTGTGTATGCGTGTGTGTGTGTGTTTGCATGTAATTGAGTGTAATTTGAGGTAGGCAGCTGTCTGAATGAGTTCCCCCCCTCCAGCACAACATCATTACTGATAACAGTCTCTGTGGGACCATATTAACTTCTATACACCACCCCTACTATCACCATGTAATCTCCCTATTAATGAGAAAGATGAGGAGAGAGGGGAGGAGAGAGGGAAGGAGGATGGAAGGGAGTGAGAGAGACGGAGAGAGGCCGGGAGTGAGAGAGGTCGGGAGGGAAAGAGACGGAGAGAGGCCGGGAGGGAGAGAGGCCGGGAGGGACGGACGGAGAGAGGCCGGGAGGGACGGAGAGAGGCCGGGAGGGACAGAGGCCGGGAGGGACAGAGGCCGGGAGGGAGAGAGACGGAGAGAGGCCGGGAGTGAGAGAGGCCAGGAGGGAAAGAGACGGAGAGAGGCCGGGAGGGAGAGATGACGGGAGGGAAAGAGACGGAGAGAGGCCGGGAGGGAGAGATGCCGGGAGGGAGAGAGACGGAGCGAGGCTGGGAGTGAGAGAGGACGAGAGACGTTGGGAGTGAGAGAGGGTGAGAGAGGCCGAGAGGGGCTGGGAGTGAGAGAGGACGAGAGAGGCCGAGAGGGGCTGAGAGGCCGAGAGAGGCTGGGAGGGAGAGAGGCCGTGAGGGAGAGAGGCCGCGAGGGAGAGAGGCCGGGAGGCCCGAGAGGGAGAGAGGCCGGGAGGGAGAGAAATAGAGAGGAGAAGAAGAAAGAGAGAGAAGAGAGAGGAGGAGCGGAAAGAGAGAAGAGAGGAGGAAATTGAGAGAGGAGGAGAGGAAAGAGAAGAGGGGAGGAAATTGAGAGAAAAGAGAGAGGAACTCCCTTGTGATTATATTCTGAGTGTTTGCATGCCTGTGTGTGTGTGTGTGTGTGTGTGTGTGTGTGTGTGTGTGTGTGTGTGTGTGTGTGCCACTCTCACCATGCGCGACACACAGATGAAGGAAAGAGCGATTCAGCACTACTACTGGTGTTGATGAATGATCTGACTTTTGTTTTGGTGACAGGGAAGAATTTGGGGGTCGCGCAAGTGCTCTGAATAATGCTGCTCTGTTCTGTTCTGTTGGCCTGCAGCGAAAGCATTCGTAAGCTCATATTGGAAAAACAGTTACCCTTGGAACAGACTGAACAGCACAAACAGTCATCTAGCCAATTCCTTCAGCGAGGAGAGGAAGACTACACTCTGCCTAAAGCCATGCAGTTACAATGGTCCTAAACACGCATTAAGACAATGAAATCTACACTAGTGTAAGGGACTACTGTGAGCAAAAGAACATCAAATGAAGACAAAGCAATCAGAAAGCTGGAGATGACCCCAGGTGTTGATGACAGCGTATCTGTGTAAGAAAGAGGGAAGACTAGAAGTGTGAATGAGAAGTAAAAACGTGAGAATAGAAAGTAAGAAGGGGTAGGTGAGAATGTGATGATGGATCTGATAAGTAGTGAGTAGAGGAGTACATTGCGGTATGAGAAGGGAGGAGTGTGAGTAAGTGATGGGATAAAGAAGAGGAGAGCGTAGCAGCCTTTATTGCCTTGTCTCCCTCATCCTCTACTGATCAATACAGGACCACTAAACGAGATGAGACCAGGGCACAACAGACCAGGTTGTGCGCGCGCACACCAGCGTCTCAACAGTAGTTCAAAATAAACAATCAAGCATTATTAAACGCCAAAGAAAACTGAGAAGATGATAGGGAGCTAGATGAAAAGAGTGAATGAGCATGGAGAATATGGATATGGAGACAGGGAAACATAGGAAGAGGATGAAAACTGAGAAGATGAGAAGGAGAAAAACTAACGAGACAAATGGACAGACAAACAAAAATAAATATGGGCAGCAATAGAAAGATGCAGAGGGAAAGAGAGAAAGAAAGAGAAAGTATGAGGGAGGTAACTAAGGGACAGAGTAGTAGAGAAAAGGAGGGAAGGCTAGAGCGAGGAAGGGAGGGATGGAGGGCAGTAATTTATCCTGGGGTACGCTGCATGCTTTACGGCTTTCTTAATTCAAATCCTGCTACTATTAATGGACTTAATGTTGAGATGATATCTATTTTCTGGTGGTGGGGGCTGAAATACGACAACCATTCACCCCCCCACCCAGACTCCCCCAGCACGCAATCAACCACAATGCCCATTACTGCTGACACCACATGACACGCTTGGTAGGGGATGGGTCACTTCCCTGGTCCTAGGTGGGAGACAAACAGAAGACAGAGAGAGGGGACTAAAGGGTGACCGGGGAGCTCAGATAGGTAAGAGGGAGGTGCCCACTGCCCATGTGTGGCTGGTGCTGGTCACTCTTTGCCAAGGGCATCAAGCCTCACCTTAGAAATTATAATTAACCATATTTAGTCCCACAGCGACATGATGAGTGTGAGGCTACAGCTTGGGAATCTCTAAAGGACAATCAGGACCTTCCCCTGGGGTTCTGGAGCTCTGGCAAAACCAATCAGGACCTTCCCTGGAGTTCTGGAGCTCTGGTAGAACCAATCAGGACCTTTCCTGGGGTTCTGGAGCTCTGGCAGAACCAATCAGGACCTTCCCTGGGGTTCTGGAGCTCTGGCAGAACCAATCAGGACCTTCCCTGGGGTTCTGGAGCTCTGAGAGAACCAATTAGGACCTTCCCTGGGGTTCTGGAGCTCTGGGAGAACACACCACCACCTGCTCCTGAAAACACTGAATCCGTGTGACACTGAAGATGACTGGGTGAGTGTGTACGATGACACTGATTCCTTGGGACACTGATGATGACTGGGTGAGTGTGTACGATGAGACTGATTCCTTGGGACACTGATGATGACTGGGGGAGTGTGTACGATGAGACTGAAGCCTTGCCTTGGGACACTGATGATGACTGGGTGAGTGTGTACGATGACACTGAATCCTTGGGACACTGATGATGACTGGGTGAGTGTGTACGATGAGCTAGGAGATGGGGTAGTTCTAGTCAGTGGAGGGGTACGATGAGCCAACAGAGCTATAGATAAAAGGTTCAGGGGTGTTAGAGAGTCAGACAGATTGAGGTAGTGAGGGGACGTAAGGAGGGCGGGGGATACAGGAGGGGGTCTGGGGAGAACCTCTTCTCTCCCAGGGGACCTGTCCTGTTCCCCAGATCTCCAGACTTGGTGATATTTCACGGGATGTCGCGTGGCTCAAATTGAAAAACCCTTGATGAATCAATATTTACTGCAGCGGCTAAATGAATAGTAATAAGTCACCGGAGGCCCTAAATCTAGTTTAAAGCCCCATGCAGCCAGGCCCACTGTTTCATCTAGCTCAATCTGAATTACACAAATGAGATTCCACACACAGACACACACGCAGGGGAATTAAGATAACTGTGCAACACATCAACAACACACAAAACAAAACGGGCAAACAGTAAGTAACAGAATCTTCCTAATGGGGAGAGACTACAGCATCTCTCCAAGCTGAAATATAACAGCCATGTGTGTCTGTATCTCTTCTGAGTTAGTGGCTGTTGTCTCACAGGGCTCCAGACACCTGCAAACACACACGCACACACATAGCAGGTGGCCACTGCTACAAAGACAAAACACACCCGCACTGCACTCCAACTGAACCCCGTATACTATGAATATAACAGTGTGTGTGTGTGAGATATACAACGGCTTGTAATCTCCTCCCACCACAGCACATTGTGAGGCTTAGGAAACAGGGTAGCATTAACGCACAAAGGCATTTTAATACATTAATCAACTCCATAACCACATGACCTATTCATTACCTGTGTAATAAAACCATAAGCCTATGTTAATAATCATAATGCACCATTAACTGTTTAACTGTCCCATGGTGAGGAGGTCATGAATAACACATTAACGTATCGCCTGTCGCCCAATAATGACCTCATCATAAACATCCATTAACTCTCCCTCTGTCCCCCAGTTATGACCTCATAACCACTTCATAACATCTGTAGAACCCTTCCCATCATCTCATTCTATCGCTTCCATCATTCTGTCTCTGTCTGGTCTATCGTTCTGTACGCCTCCCTCACAGAGAGCGAAAGAAAGACAGAATGGATGAGTGTTAAAGAGATATGGAGGGATAAAGAGAAGGGTTAAGTTAGAGCCTTGGAAATCACATGTACATCTCACCCATCACAAGTGCCTATTATGCTAATTAACACAGAATTAGCGCAGTGGATTTCCCCACTCAGAATAAGAGAGCGTGATAGAAAAAAAGGAACGATAACAAGAAGAGTTTCCATGGATCATCCTTGAGATGTTTCTACAACTTGATTGGAGTCCACGTGGTAAATTCAATAGATTGGACATGACTTGAAAAGGCACACACCGGTCTATAAACTCAGCAAAAAAGAAACGTCCTCTCACTGTCAACTGCGTTTATTTTCAACAAACTTAACATGTGTAAAAATGTGTGACTAACAGAAATTGAATAATGTGTCCCTGAACAAAGGGTGGTCAAAATCCAAAGTAACAGTCAGTATTTGGTTTGGCCACCAGCTGCATTAAGTACTGCAGTGCATCTCCTACTCATGGACTGCACCAGATTTGCCAGTTCTAGCTGTGAGATGTTATCCCACTCTTCCACCAAGGCACCTACTTGCAAGTTCCCGGACATTTCTGGGGAGAATGGCCCTAGCCCTCACCCTCCGATCCAACAGGTCCCAGACGTGCTCAATGGCATTGAGATCCGGGCTCTTTGCTGGCCATGGCAGAACACTGACATTCCTGTCTTGCAGGAAATCACAAACAGAATGAGCAGTATGGCATTCTGTCATTGTCATGCTGGAGGGTCATGTCAGGATGAGCCTGCAGGAAGGGTACCACATGAGGGAGGAGGATGTCTTCCCTGTAACGCACAGCATTGAGATTGCCTGCAATGACAACAGGCTCAGTCCAATGACGCTGTGACACACCGCCCCAGACCATAACGCACCCTCCACCTCCAAAATCGATCCCGCTCAGACTACAGGCCTCGTGTAACGCGCATTCCTTCAACGATAAACACAAATCCGACCATCACCCCTGGTGAGACAAAACCGCGACTCGTCAGTGAAGAGAACTTTTTGCCAGTCCTGTCTGGTCCAGCGACGGTGGGTTTGTAACCATAGGCGACGCTTTTGCCGGTGATGTCTGGTGAGGACCTGCCTTACAACAGGCCTGAAAGCACTCAGTCCAGCCTCTCTCAGCCTATTGCGGACAGTCTGAGCACTGATGGAGGGATTGTGCGTTCTTGGTGTAACTCGGGCAGTTGTTGTTGCCATCCTGTACCTGTTCCGCAGGTGTGATGTTCGGATGTACCGATCCTATGCAGGTGTTCTTACACGTGGTCTGCCACTGCGAGGACGATCAGCTATCCATCCTGTCTCCCTGTAGCGCTGTCTTAGGTGTCTCACAATACGGACCTCCCTGGCCACATCTGCAGTCCTCATGCCTCCTTGCAGCATGCCTAAGGCACGTTCACGCAGATGAGCAGAGACCCTGGGCATCTTTCTGTGTTTTTCAGTCAGTAGAAAGGCCTCAATCGGGGGAGAAGGGTCTTGGTCAGGGAGGTGACCGGGAACCCAATGGTCACTCTGACAGAGCTCGAGAGTTCGTCTATGGAGATGGGAGAACCTTCCAGAACGACAACCATCTCTGCAGCACTCCACCAATCAGGCCTGCATGGTAGAGTGGCCAGATGGAAGCCACTCCTCAATAAAAGGCACATGACAGCCCTCCTGGAGTTTGCCAAAAGGCACCTAAAGACTCTCAGACCATGAGAAACAAGATTCTCTGGTCTGATGAAACCAAGAATGAACTCTTTGGCCTGAATGCCAAGCGTCACATCTGGAGGAAACATGGCACAATACCTACGGTGAAGCAAGGTGGTGGCAGCATCATGCTGTGGTGATGTTTTTCAGCAGCAGGGACTGGCAGACTAGTCAGGATCGAGGGAAAGATGAACGGAGCAAAGTACAGAGAGAGATCCTTGATGAAAACTTGCTCCAGAACACTCAGGACCTCAGACTGGGCCGAAGGTTCAACTTCCAACAGGACAATGACCCTAAGCACACAGCTAAGACAATGCAGGAGTGGCTTCGGGACAAGTCTATGTCCATGAGTGGCCCAGAAAGAGCCTGGACTTGAACCCGATCTAACATATGTGGAGACCTGAAAACAGCTGTGCAGCGATTCACAGGCTCCCAATTGAACCTGACAGAGCTTGAGATGATCTGCAGAGATTAATGGGATAAACTCCCTAAATACAGGTGTGCCAAGCTTGTAGTGTCATACCTAAGAAGAAAAGAGACCATAATCTCTGCCAAAGGTGCTTCAACAACGTACTGAGTAAAGGGTCTGAATACTTAATGAAACGTGATATCAGTTTTTTGTTTTTTAATACATTTGCAAACATTTCTAAAAACTTGTTTTTGCTTTGTCATTATGGGGTATTGTGTGTAGATTGACGAGGGGAAAAAAAGATGTAATCAATCATAGAATAAGGCTGTAACGTAAGAAAATGTGGAAAAAGTGATGGGGCCTGAATACATTCCAATGCACTCTATATACATTACATGACCAAATGTATGTGGACACCAGCTCGTCGAACATCTCATTCCAAAATCATGAACATTAATATGGAGTTGGTTCCCGCTTTGCTGCTATAACAGCCTCCACTCTACTGGGAAGGCTTTCCACTAGATGTTGTAACATTGCTGCGGGGACTTGCGTCCATTCAGCCACAAGACCATTAGTGAGGTCACTGATGTTGGGTGATTTGGCCTGGCACGCAGTCGGCGAAGGTGTTGGATGGGGTTGGGGTCAGGGGTCAGGGGCTCTGTGCAGGCCAGTCAAGTTCTTCCACACTGATCTCGGCAAAGGATTTCTGTATGGACCTCGCTTTGTGCATGGGGGCATTGTCATGCTGAAACAGGAAAGGGCCTTCCCCAAACTGTTGCCACAAAGTTGGAAGCATAGAATTGTCTAGAATGTCATTGTATGCTGTAGCGTTAAGATTTCCCTTCACTGGAACTAAGAGGCCTAGACCGAACCATGAAAAACATCCCCAGACCATTATTCATCCTCCACCAAACTTTACAGTTGGCACTATGCATTGTGGCAGGTAGTGTTCTCCAGGCATCCGCCAAAACGACAGATTGTGAAGCATGATTCATCGCTCCAGATTCCAATGGCGGGGAGCTTTACACCACTCCAGCAGTCGCTTGGCATTGCGCATGGTGATCTTAAGCTTGTGTGTGGCTGCTCGGCCATGGAAACCCATTTACTGAAGCACCTGACAAACAGTTATTGTGCTGACGTTGCTTCCAGAGACAGTTTGGAACTCGGTATTGAGTGTTGGAACTGAGGACAGATGATTTTTACACGGGACGTGCTTAGATTCTCGGAGGTCCCGTTCTGTGAACTTGTGTGGCCTACCACTTCGTGACTGAGCCGTTGTTGCTCATAGACGTTTCCACATCACAATAACAGCACTTACAGTTGACTGGTGCAGATCAAGCAGGGAGGAAATTGAACAAACTGACTTGTTGGAAAGGTGGCATCCTATGACGGTGCCACGTTAAAAGTCACTGAGCTCTTCAGTACAGGCCATTCTACTGCTAATGTTTGTCTATGGAGATTGCATGGCGGTGTGCCCAATTTTATACACATGTCAGCAACAGGTATGGCTAAATAGCCAAATCCATTCATTTGAAGGGATGTCCACATACATTTGCATATAGTGTATCATGTTGTTCACCGTTTATGTATCTGCGAATGAGTGTGTGTGTTACCTGGCCGCCTGGATCCTCTTTGCTCTCCAAGAGAGGGTGTGGCTATAGTTGGCTGTGTGTGCTTCGTCTCCACCCAGGCATGTCTCTATCTTATAGCGGGTCCTGAACACCCTCTGAATCACCTGGCTACGCAGGGTCGGGGAGGCGGGACCTGGGGAGGAAAGAAGAATTGACAGATCAAGAAACCACTACAGGACAGCATATACACACGCTAATTTAAAAGGTACAACGTGCCCATGCACCACTGATGTACTGGCTGGCAAGCCTGTGTTTAGAGTGTTGACAGATACAACAGCATCCATAGATGTCAGGCACCGACAGAGACACCGACACATTTTTGTCTCCGTGAGACTTCTGATTAGATGATTTTTCTCCACCTCTCCTTCTAGAAGTCCTGCAACTCAGTAGCAGGCAGGTGTGCTCTTTAACGAGCTTCACATGCAAAGACGGGAGAGAATAATAAAGGAGGAATATATATGAGCCTAATAAATCATGACTACCCCCTCTCCCTCTCTTTAAGTTTCATTCCTTATATCATTTTGTAGATCCATCATAGGAGAGGAGAAAAAAAACAAAAGAATAGGACTGTTTGTTATTTAGTTATTTGGGTGTGTATCCATCATATTGCTTTATGATGGTTGAGCTTGGCTGACATGCTGTGCTGGGTAAAGGATGGCATTTGCATCTGCGAGGATCTGAAACTGCTGCTTTACGCCAATTTACCAAACTAGAGGATTTATCAGAGCCAGGAGTTAGGATGTAGCATTCAGGATCAGGCAGTGTACTGTGAAGACTCAGGTAGAGTCTGATGACTGTGGAAGAATGAATAAGACGGATGATTCTGAAGATCGGAGGACTGGGATGAATCCAGCGGAAATAGAATGTCGGGACAGTGGATTCTAATTTAAAAATAACTTTGGGATGATTCAAGAATGAATAGAACTTTGGGACAATTTCAGAATTGAAATACACATGTGATGATTTTACAACTGAATCCTATAACTGAAGAAAAAAAAACACGATGAAAAAAAGTATTCCAGCAGAATCTCTTCTGTTCACTCAAGACAAACCCTGAGAACCAGCAGTAGAAAAAGAGTGTGTGGGTGACAGAAAGAAAATCTCTCTCTGCTCCCCCTCTCTCTGCTCCCCCTCTACCACACATCTCTCTCTGCTCCCCCTCTCTCTGCTCCCCCTCTACCACACATCTCTCTCTGCTCCCCCTCTCTCTGCTCCCCCTCTACCACACATCTCTCTCTGCTCCCCCTCTCTCTGCTCCCCCTCTACCACACATCTCTCTGCTCCCCCTCTCTCTGCTCCCCCTCTACCACACATCTCTCACTGCTCCCCCTCTCTCTGCTCCCCCTCTCTCTGCTCCCCCTCTACCACACATCTCTCACTGCTCCCCCTCTACCACACATCTCTCACTGCTCCCCCTCTCTCTGCTCCCCCTCTACCACACATCTCTCACTGCTCCCCCTCTCTCTGCTCCCCCTCTACCACACATCTCTCACTGCTCCCCCCCTCTCTGCTCCCCCTCTACCACACATCTCTCTCTGCTCCCCCTCTCTCTGCTCCCCCTCTACCACACATCTCTCTCTGCTCCCCCTCTCTCTGCTCCCCCTCTACCACACATCTCTCTCTGCTCCCCCTCTCTCTGCTCCCCCTCTACCACACATCTCTCTCTGCTCCCCCTCTCTCTGCTCCCCCTCTACCACACATCTCTCTCTGCTCCCCCTCTCTCTGCTCCCCCTCTACCACACATCTCTCTCTGCTCCCCCTCTCTCTGCTCCCCCTCTACCACACATCTCTCACTGTGACAGTGACAATAGTGTGTATTCTTAATGACTGAAGAAGGAGAGAGCGAGAGAGAGCGAAGGAGGGACGACAGAGTGAGACACCCAACAATGTGCCTCCTCTACTAAATTTAAATTATCTGTATCAAATGTCTTTAATTGCCAATTGCTTTGACTGTAGTCATGGTAATTAGCATTTAATAACAAAGCATGACCAAGAAGCAAACAGCAGCTTGGAGGAATGACAAAACAATATATCTTTCTACACCCTCCCTCTCTCTCTCTCTCTCTTCTTCAATCCGGTTGACAGGGGGTGTGTCATTGTCAGGCAGCACACAGCTCTCGATCAACTGTAGAATTCATCTCAGACAAACATTTACCTATGATCAAATCACTACACAGCATGCTGAGGCCTGCTCCAAACACACACACTTACATGTATGCGCACACTCGCACAGGACCTGCACACACTAGGGCTGTTCCCGACAAAACTAAATCTTGGGTCGACCGACCGAGAGTGGCCTGTTCTTTTGACCAATTAATTAGTATTCATTTTCAAATGTCTATTTTTTCATTTTACGGATATTATTCAGACCCCTTGACTTTTTCCACATTGTTACGCTACAGCCTTATTCTAAAATGGATTAAAAAACATTTACACACAATACCCCATAATGACAAAGCAAAAACAGGTTTTATTACAAATAAAACAGAAATACCCAGTCGGGGCAGAAGGGCCTGGGTCAGGGAGGTGACCAAGAACCCGATGGTCACTCTGACAGAGCTCCAGAGTTCCTCTGTGGAGATGGGAGAACCTTCCAGAAGGACAACCATTCCTGCAGCACTACACCAATCAGGCCTCATGGCCAGACAAAAGGCACTCCTCAGTAAAAGGCACATGACAGCCCACTTGGAGTTTACCAAAAGGCCCCTAAAGAACTCTCAGACCATGAGACAGGAATATGTTCCGGGATTCATCCAATGGCATTGAGGAGTATACCACCTCAGTCATCGGCTTCATCAATAAGTGCATCGACGACGTTGCCCCACAGTGACCGCACGTACATATCCCAACCAGAAGCCATGGATTACAGGCAACATCCGCACCAGGACGTGTACTGAAAGCATGTGCGGACCAACTGGCAAGTGTCTTCACTGACATCTTCAACCTCTCCCTGACGGAGTCTGTAGTCCCTACATGTTTCAAACAGACCACCTTAGTCCCTGTGCCCAAGATAGCGAAGGTAACCTGCCTAAATGATTACCGCCCTGTAGCACTCACGTAGGTAGTCACAAAGTGCTTTGAAAGGCTAGTCATGGCTCGCATCAACAGCATCCTCCCGGATACCCTAGACCCACTCCAATTTGCATAACGCCCCAACAGATGACGCAATCGCACTCCACACCGCCCTTTCCTACCTGGACAAAAGGAACACCTATGTGAGAATGCTGTTCATTGACTACAGTGGCAAGTGGCAAGTCTAGGACCAAAAGGCCCCGTAACAGCTTCTATCCCCAAACCATGACTGCTGAACAATTAATCAACTGGCCACCGGACTATTACACTGACCCCACACATCCATTTGTTTTGTATACTGCTGCTATTCAATGTTTATCATCTATGCATAGCCATTTCACCCCTACCTACATGCACAAATTACCTCTAACCTGTACCCCCGCCCACACTGACTCGGTATCGGTTCCCCTTGTTAATAGCATCATTATTGTTATGATATTGTGTTACTTTTTATTCATTTTTTCTTTAGTTTATTTGGTAAATATTTTCTTAACTCTTCTTGAACTGCACTGTTGGTTAAGGGCTTGTAAGTAAGGATTTCACGGTAAGGTCTACATTTGTTGTGTTCGGCGCATGACAAATAAAGTTTGATTTCATTTTGATTTGAGAAAGATTCTCTGGTCTGATGAAACCAAGATTAGCTCTTTATCCTGAATGCTAAGCCTAATGTCTGGAGGAAACCTGGCACCATCCCTTTGGTGAAGCATGATGTGGCAGCATCATGCTGTGGGGAGGTTTTCAGCAGCAGGGATTGGGAGACTCGTCAGGATCGCGGCAAAGATGAAAAGAGCAAAGTACAAAGAAACCTGCTCCAGAGCGGACCTCAGATGGGACGATGGTTCACCTTCCAACAGGACAACGACCCTAAGCACACAGCTAAGACAACGCAGCAGTGGCTTCGGGACAAGTCTCTAAATGTCCTTGAGTGGCCCAGCCAGAGCCCGGACTTGAACTCAATCTAACATCTCTGGATAGACCTGAAAATAGCTGTGCAGCGACGCTCCCCACCCAACCCAACAGAGCTTGAGAGGATCTGCAGAGAGGAATGGGCAAAACTCACCAAATACAGGTGGGCCAAGCTTGTAGCATCATACCTAAGAAGAGTGAAGTCTGTAATCGCTGCCAAAGGTGCATCAACAAAGTAGAGTAAAGGGTCTGAATACCTACAGTGCCTTGCGAAAGTATTCGGCCCCCTTGAACTTTGCGACCTTTTGCCACATTTCAGGCTTCAAACATAAAGATATAAAACTGTTTTTTTTTTGTGAAGAATCAACAACAAGTGGGACACAATCATGAAGTGGAACGACATTTATTGGATATTTCAAACTTTTTTAACAAATCAAAAACTGAAAAATTGGGCGTGCAAAATTATTCAGCCCCTTTACTTTCAGTGCAGCAAACTCTCTCCAGAAGTTCAGTGAGGATCTCTGAATGATCCAATGTTGACCTAAATGACTAATGATGATAAATACAATCCACCTGTGTGTAATCAAGTCTCCGTATAAATGCACCTGCACTGTGATAGTCTCAGAGGTCCGTTAAAAGCGCAGAGAGCATCATGAAGAACAAGGAACACACCAGGCAGGTCCGGGATACTGTTGTGAAGAAGTTTAAAGCCGGATTTGGATACAAAAATATTTCCCAAGCTTTAAACATCCCAAGGAGCACTGTGCAAGCGATAATATTGAAATGGAAGGAGTATCAGACCACTGCAAATCTACCAAGACCTGGCCGTCCCTCTAAACTTTCATCTCATACAAGGAGAAGACTGATCAGAGATGCAGCCAAGAGGCCCATCATCACTCTGGATGAACTGCAAAGATCTACAGCTGAGGTGGGAGACTCTGTCCATAGGACAACAATCAGTCGTATATTGCACCAATCTGGCCTTATGGAAGAGTGGCAAGAAGAAATTAATTTCTTAAAGATATCCATAAAAAGTGTCATTTAAAGTTTGCCACAAGCCACCTGGGAGACACACCAAACATGTGGAAGAAGGTGCTCTGGTCAGATGAAACCAAAATTGAACTTTTTGGCAACAATGCAAAACATTATGTTTGGCGTAAAAGCAACACAGCTCATCACCCTGAACACACCATACCCACTGTCAAACATGGTGGTGGCAGCATCATGGTTTGGGCCTGCTTTTCTTCAGCAGGGACAGGGAAGATGGTTAAAATTGATGGGAAGATGGATGGAGCCAAATACAGGACCATTCTGGAAGAAAACCTGATGGAGTCTGCAAAAGACCTGAGACTGGGACGGAGATTTGTCTTCCAACAAGACAATGATCCAAAACATAAAGCAAAATCTACAATGGAATGGTTCAAAAATAAACATATCCAGGTGTTAGAATGGCCAAGTCAAAGTCCAGACCTGAATCCAATCGAGAATCTGTGGAAAGAACTGAAAACTGCTGTTCACAAATGCTCTCCATCCAACCTCACTGAGCTCGAGCTGTTTTGCAAGGAGGAATGGGAAAAAATGTCAGTCTCTCGATGTGCAAAACTGATAGAGACATACCCCAAGCGACTTACAGCTGTAATCGCAGCAAAAGGTGGCGCTACAAAGTATTAACTTAAGGGGGCTGAATAATTTTGCACGCCCAATTTTTCAGTTTTTGATTTGTTAAAAAAGTTTGAAATATCCAATAAATGTCGTTCCACTTAATGATTGTGTCCCACTTGTTGTTGATTCTTCACAAAAAAATACAGTTTTATATCTTTATGTTTGAAGCCTGAAATGTGGCAAAAGGTCGCAAAGTTCAAGGGGGCCGAATACTTTCGCAAGGCACTGTAACAGCCTCGGTCAGGGAGAGGTTGAAAATGTCAGTGAAGACACTTGACAGTTTGTTTGTGCATGCTTTGAGTACACGTCCTGGTGAATGCTTTGTGAATGTTGACCTGTTTTAAAGGTTTTGTTCACATCAGCTACCGAGAGCGTTATCACACAGTCATCCAGAACAGCTGGTGCTCTCGTGCATGCTTCAGTGTTACTTGCTGCAAAGCGAGCATAAAAGGCATTTAGCTCGTCTGGTAGGCTCGCGTCACTGGGCAGCTCGCGTCAGTTCAAGGGGGCCGAATACTTTCGCAAGGCACTGTATATATAAACACATTTACATAAGTATTCAGACCCTTTACTCTATTATGTTGAAGCACCTTTGGCAGCGATTACAGCCATCAATCAGCATGAAAACAATAAATAAATGCCATACCGTGATCTGGTGTAAACCTCCTAAAATAGGCCTACATGATTACTTCTTATCCCTTGCACAAATAGCCTACAGCTGTCTGTCTTTCCAGAGCTCACTGGCGCAAGGTAATAGTTGATACAATGTTTCAAGTTCCTTGCAGACAGTCCATGCATTGCCAATGCAATTTATAGGATATTTATTTTTTAAATCAGGATATTTGCTACCTGCAGGCTGCAATGTTTTTATTTATTGTCTTTATGTAGGATACTTTTAGATATTGGCAATGGCAATAGAAGTTAATTTTAGATTTGTATCATTTTGATTTAGATTTAATTTTGATTAACACCATGACATTTATTTTGAGATATGAAGACTATTATAAATTAAATGAAAAACTGTTCCACAAAAATGTGTATCTGATAATCATAACTTGGCACGCTAAATGAACACAAACACAGAATCTGTGAAGGCCAGCAGCAGCACGAGTATGAGGGTCGGATCGGGAACAGGTGTTTTTCTTCTGGTTAGGCAACATTGATCTCTGGCTCCCTCTTTTTAGTAATTTGCATGTCTTCATTTTTAATCGCAGTGCTTAAAGCATCAGACAAAGTAGCCTAAATATAGTTGATTATATTCAAACATAGGGTGTGTCTATACAGTACATTCAGAAAGTATTCAGACACCTTGACTTTCACGTTTTGTTAAGTTACAGGCTTATTTTAAAAAGGAATTAAAAAAAATAATTCTCAACAATCTACACACAATACACCATAATGACAAATCAAAAACAGGTTTTTAGAAATATTGGCAAATTTATATAATAAAAAAAACCTCCTACAATAGGCCTACATGATCAGGCCTACACAATCAGGCCTACATGATCAGGCCTACACGATCAGGCCTACATGATCAGGTTACACGATCAGGCCTACATGATCAGGTTACACCTTTATTTTATTTTTTACATGCCGAGTGGTTATCGAAAGGGGGAGAACTACATTGAGGAAATATTGTCATTGTCAATGGATGTAAAAACAGACTGTGTTTACTTGCTGATTGAGGTGAAGAAAAAGAAATGACTGAGAATCTCCACAGTGGTGGGGAGTTAAGACACAGAAACACTATCAGATCCACAAATGGGCACATTTCTAGGCCTACATTTACGTGCAGGCCAGGTAGCCCAGACCTACTTCTACAGTATGCGTAATCAGGTGTGCATCCTTACCAAAACTTTTTCTCACAAGTGTAGCCTTTGTTGTGCACACCGCAAAAAACATGTCCACTCTGACAATGACAACGGTAAGACTGTAATGATAATAAATATTGAATGCACTAACAGAAGTTACCATAACCAAACAGACATTGTAGATTAGAAATTATGGTAATTAACGGTAAATGTACTACTGGTGTGCCATCCCCGCGGCCTCTGCAATGGACTAGTCCACTGAGACAGGTGTGAATCAGAGAGGTGTCTCGTGTGCCATTCATTTTTTATATTTGCTACTCGGTCGACCAACAGCATATCGACCAGTCGACTAAATGGGGTCAGCCCTACAACGCACAAATGTTAATTTTATATTGTATTATTGACTGTACATTTGTTTATGTATAACTCTGCGTTGTTTTTGTCGCACTGCTTTGCTTTATCTTGGCCAGGTCGCAATTGTAAATGAGAACTTGTTTTCAACTGGCCTACCTGGTTAAATAAAGGTGAAATAAATAAATACAAAATAAAACAATTGTGTATGTATGAATGAGGTAAGGCTGTGCGTGTGTGTGAGGTGGTTTGGTTGTGCAGGATTAGTTGCATGGCCTTGTAGTTCCTTCTCCCAGCAGTCATCTGTATTACAGTCAGAGCTATTTGGGCCTCCTGGCAGATGACAGATAGGGCTTGTCACAGACTGCTGCCGTGCTGTGGCTCACACCCCATCCCTCTTACCGACTCCCCGCCTGTGTGTGGTGTGTGTACATTTAGCCCTCCCTCCTATTCCAAACAACCGAAAACACCTCACCTAGTCCCAAACACACCCCACCTAGTCCCAAACAGCCCGCACACACCCCACCTAGTCCCAAACGTACCCCACCTAGTCCCAAACGCACCCTACCTAGTCCCAAACGCACCCCACCTAGTCCCAAACGCACCCCACCTAGTCCCAAACAGCCCAAACGCACCCCACCTAGTCCCAAACGCACCCCACCTAGTCCCAAACGCACCCCACCTAGTCCCAAACGCACCCCACCTAGTCCCAAACGCACCCCACCTAGCCCCAAACAGCCCGAACACACCCCACCTAGTCCCAAACACACAATGTGTTTAGCTGTTATTTAATGACAGCCCGTTTACAGCTACACACGTGCGTGGGGTAGAATGGGAGTACTCGCTCTCACTCCCCCACCTCGCTGTCAGGTCTATTAGAGGAAGATTGAGACCCCTGGTTGTGTGTGTGTGTGTGTGTGTGTGTGTGTGTGTGTGTGTGTGTGTGTGTGTGATGGTCTAGCAGAATAAGATTGAGACCCTATTGCTTCCAGGCCCACTCAACCAACACAACCTGCTGGGGTTTACAATCAGAGCACACCATTTATCCCACGCTGACAACACACACACACATCGAACCCATCCATCCCAAGATGACACACCACTCTATGCTGTGAAACCACAGATGATCTACTCTATTCTCTCTGCACAGCACTCAGCCAGCCGGCCCACCTCACACCCTCTACTCCTGACTGCTGTTACTTACCTCACACTCTCAACCTTCTACAAACTCTCTAAACAGAACTACAGAGTTCTACATGGTTTGGATCACTCTCTCTTCGGCTGTGATTTAGCAGCAGGCATGAATGAATGATTTCAATGCTTTCCTATCATGTAGTAACAGCCCCTGAAACAGATCAACTCCTATAACATACAACATCTGATTGGCTGCAACTGGCAAGTGAAGACAACAAGACTGTTAATAAGTATTCTATGATGGGACAGGGGCTGAAAGTAGAGTAGATCTGCCACTGCCTGCCACTCCAGACCTCCACCTCCTGCTCTCTCTTCATCCGGTCTTCCTCAGAGTGGCATGACGCTGGATCACACAGCACCACTCCACCCTCTTAGGGATTATCAAATCATGTCATCATGGCACTGCACCACACGGTGTGGAGAGTCTAGTCAGGCTGCTATCCATCCCTCCGCTCCCCCTGCCTGTGCTGTGACCCCCCACCTCTCCCCATCTAGTCCCTTCCTAAAGCGGCTGAGTCTGCCAAGCTACACTTCTCCTTACCTGACGGCTAATTCCAGCTAACAGCACTCCCTGTTCCCCCCAACCAGAACCACCCGGTAGACCATTAATCTTGTTATTGACAGTCAGTCTGATACCGGAGCTTCTATTCCCCCCCCCCCCCCCCCCCCCCCCTCACACACACACCCCATCAGTCTCTAGTCAAATTCCCCGGGGCTCATCCTCTGATTCCCAGTGGGAATCTGATAGACATGCCCAGCGCTAACATCTGACTGACTTAACATGGCCCATGCTAAGCTAATGCTGCACTTTAATTGCCTATGTGAGGATATCGTATTTAAATACATACCACATGTCAAGTGGTTAGCCACCATTTTGAAGCTCAAGTTACTAGGCTATACTTAAACACCCAAATGCTAAGCTCAGGCAGGCACTCCCTTTACTTATAGATACATATGTAAAGTAAGTAAGAGCAGATCTCTCCTATATTAGTAGTACTCCACTGCCCCACCCTGTTCCATGCACTAACTGGCATGTCTGTGTGCCCATGTCTGTGTGCCCATGTCTGTGTATGAGAGAGAGGGTAGTGGTGTCTGCATATGACTTGAGGCCGTATTTTCACAAATACTCTATTGACATATTAGTGAATGTTTAAATGTGTGTGTTTCAGGGAGAGTACGTGTGAGTGTGTACAAGTCTCAGGTTAAAGAGGCAACCAGAAAGAGAAGGGTGGTGGGAGAGAGAGCAGGAGTGAGACTGAGGGGACAAAGACAAGGAGAGGAAAATAAAGACAGAGAGAGAGAAGAGAAGGAGAAAAGTGAACTCTGCCCTCTGTGTAGATTGACAGGTGCAGTGGACACATGCTACAGGAAAGAGACACAGCCTCTCACCCCAGACCTGCTGTCAGGGGTTAGATGGTGTGTGTGTGTGTGTGTGTGTGTGTGTGTGTGACCTTGAATACCTTCCTAAAGAGAAAAACATTGAGAGACTGTGCGATTCAGAAGTGACGATGGACAGAGTTGCTGGTCCACAGTGCTTCCTGTTTGGACATGCTACAGTATTACGTGTTACATTCAGTTCAAGTTGAAGCTCACAATAAAAGCGATATTGAGGAAAGATTAGATGAAGTGTCATAAGAGGGTGTATGAGAAGAAGAGATGACAGATAGAAGGAGAGAGGGAAGAAGGAGGAGTTCATGATAGGGAGACCCTGGTGAGAGGTTGGGGGGGGAGGGGGGTTGTCAGTCATCGCGGTGAAGCCATCATCTGTAACTCACACCCCCGACTCCTAAACCCTGACCCATGGAGTGGGAATTCTTCCACTGCCAAACTGACACTCTCCCCCCAAGAGGGTTTGGGTAACACTTTACCCCCCTTCAAGTTAGCTACGGTACGTTTAGATTTTTGGCCTAGCACTACACAGCTGATTCAAATAATCAAAGCTTGAAGATGAGTTGGTTATTTGAATCAACTGTGTAGTGCTGGACCCGGGGGGAGTTAGAGAGAGAGAGGGTTAGGGAGACAGGGAAGAGGCTGTTCTTTCATAAGGGATACACCTTTCACGAGTTCTCCATTACACAATAACACACTGGTAAGGTCAAGACAACAACACAGCTGGTGAGTGTCACACACTTTGAGCTACCAGGTGTTGAAATGTTAAGTTTGATACCTGGTAGTTGAGGTTTGTGTGTATGTGTGTGTGCGTGTGTGTGCATGTGTGTGTGTGTTTGTTTGTGTTCTCTTAGTAGGATCGGTCTATAATACAGCCCCATGCTGTCAAAACAAGGTCAGTCATAGGTGAAATGCCTAGTTGAGACTGGTTCTTTCCCATCACCTTATCAGATAAGGGCTCATAAAGGAGTAGAAGACAAGGGCTCACAAAGGAGTAGAAGACAAGTGCTCACGAAGGAGTAGAAGACAAGGGCTCACGAAGGAGTAGAAGACAAGGGCTCACGAAGGAGAAGAAGACAAGGGCTCACGAAGGAGAAGAAGACAAGGGCTCACGAAGGAGAAGAAGACAAGTGCTCACGAAGGAGTAGAAGACAAGGGCTCACGAAGGAGTAGAAGACAAGGGCTCACGAAGGAGAAGAAGACAAGGGCTCACGAAGGCGTAGAAGACAAGGGCTCACGAAGGAGAAGAAGACAAGTGCTCACGAAGGAGAAGAAGACAAGGGCTCACGAAGGAGAAGAAGACAAGTGCTCATGAAGGAGTAGAAGACAAGGGCTCACGAAGGAGTAGAAGACAAGGGCTCACGAAGGAGTAGAAGACAAGGGCTCACGAAGGAGTAGAAGACAAGGGCTCACGAAGGAGTAGAAGACAAGGGCTCACGAAGGAGTAGAAGACAAGGGCTCACGAAGGAGAAGAAGACAAGGGCTCATGAAGGAGTAGAAGACAAGTGCTCACAAAGGAGTAGAAGACAAGACGATGCAATCTCAACCACACTGCCCTAACCCATCTGGACAAGAGGAATACCTATGTGAGAATGCTGTTCATCGACTACAGCTCAGCATTTAACACCATAGTACCCTCCAAACTCATCAACCCTGTGCAACTGGGTACTGGACTTCCTGACAGGCCGCCCCCAGGTGGTGAGGGTAGGTAACAACATCTCCACCCCGCTGATCCTTAACACTGGGGCCCCACAAGGGTGCGTTCTGAGCCCTCTCCTGTACTCCCTGTTCACCCACGACTGCGTGGCCACGCACGCCTCCAACGCAATCATCAAGTTTGCGGACGACACAACAGTGGTAGGCTTGATTACCAACAACGACGAGACGGCCTACAGGGAGGAGGTTAGGGTCCTCATAGTGTGGTGTCAGGAAAATAACCTCACACTCAACGTCAGCAAAACAAAGGAGATGATTGTGGACTTCAGGAAACAGCAGAGGGAACACCCCCCTATCCACATCGATGAAACAGCAGTGGAGAGGGTAGTAAGTTTTAAGTTCCTCGGCGTACACATCACAGACAAACTGAATTGGTCCACACAGCATTGTGAAGAAGGCGCAGCAGCGCCTCTTCAACCTCAGGAGGCTGAAGAAATCCGGCTTGTCACCAAAAGCACTCACAAACTTCTACAGATGCACAATCGAGAGCATCCTGTCGGGCTGTATCACTGCCTGGTACGGCAACTGCTCCGCTCTCCAGAGGGTAGTGAGGTCCGCACAACGCATCACCGGGGGCAAACTACCTGCCCCCCAGGACACCTACACCACCCGATGTCACAGGAAGGCCATTAAGATCATCAAGGACAACAACCACCCGAGCCACTGCCTGTTCACTCCGCTATCATCCAGAAGGCGAGGTCAGTACAGGTGCATCAAAGCTGGGACCGAGAGACTGAAAAACAGCTTCTATCTCAAGGTCATCAGACTGTTAAACAGCCACCACTAACATTGAGTGGCTGCTGCCAACACACTGACTCAACTCCAGCCACTTTAATAATGGGAATTGATGTAAAATATATCACTAGCCACTTTAAACAATGCTACTTAATATAATGTTTACATACCCTACATTATTCATCTCATATGCATACGTATATACTGTACTCTATATCATCTACTGCATCTTTATGTAATACATGTATCACTAGCCACTTTAAACTATGCCACTTTGTTTACATACTCATCTCATATTTATATACTGCACTCGATACCATCTACTGCATCTTGCCTATGCCGTTCTGTACCATCACTCATTCACATATCTTTATGTACATATTCTTTATCCCTTTACACTTGTGTGTATAAGGTAGTAGTTTTGGAATTGTTAGTTAGATTACTCGTTGGTTATTACTGCATTGTCGGAACTAGAAGCACAAGCATTTCGCTACACTCGCATTAACATCTGCTAACCATGTGTATGTGACAAATAACATTTTATTTGATTTGAGTTATGTACAAAACCCTCAGCACCTCTCACAAACTGTTGTCTGATAAACACCACATGACCAAAAGTGTATGGACACCTGCTCTTCGAACATCTCATTCCAAAATCACAGGCATTAATATGGAGTTGGTCCCCCCTTTGCTGCTATAACAGCCTCCTTTCTTCTGGGAAAGATTTACACACTAGATGTTGGAACATTGTTGCAGGAACTTGCTCCATTCAGCCACAAGAGCATTAGTGAGGTCAGCACTGATGTTGGGCTATTAGGCCTGGCTCGCAGTCAGCGTTCCAATTCATCCCAAAGGTGTTTGATGGGGTTGAGGACAGGGGTCTGAACAGGCCAGTAGTCAATTTCTTGCGCACCGATCCCGACAAACCATTTCTGTATGGACCACGTGTTGTGCACGGGGGCATTGTCATGAATATCCTTGTCATGAATGTCATTGTCATGAATGTCATTGTATGCTGTAGCGTTAAGACTTCCCTTAACTGGAACTAAGGGGCCTAGACCGAACTAAGAAAAACAGCCCCAGACCATTATTTCTCCATAACCAAACTTTACAGTTGGCACTATGAACTGGGGCAGGTAGCATTCTCCTGGCATCCACCAAACCCAGCGGCGAGCTTTACACCACTCCAACCGACGCTTGGCATTGCACATGGTGATCTTAGGCTTGTGTGTGGCTGCTCGGCCATAGAAACCCATTTCATGAAGCTCCCAACGAACAGTTATTGTGCTGACGTTGCGTCCAGAGGCAGTTTGGAACTCTGTAGTGAGTGTTGCAACCGAGGACAGATGACTTTTACGCGCTTCAGCACTCGGCGGTCCCGTTCTGTGTGCTTGTGTGGTCTACCACTTCGCGGCTGAGCCGTTGTTGCTCCAAGACGTTTCCACTGACTTTTTGTCAAGGTGGCATCCTATGACGGTGCCACTTTGAAAGTCACTGAGCTCTTCAGTTAGGCCATTCTACTGCCAATGTTTGTCTATGGAGATTGCATGGCTGTGTGCTCGATTTTATACACCTGTCAGCAACGGGTGTGGCTGAAATAGTCGATTCCACTAATTTGAAGGGGTGTCAACATACTTTTGTTTATATAGTGTAACATTTTGCTCCAGGAGAATAACTCCCGGCGCTGGTCGTGACCCTAGCTGTGACCATGTATATATATATATATTTTTTGGTATTGTTTTTCACACCTGCACTGTTGGAGCTCAGAGCTTAAGGATTTCACTGTGCAACTACATCTGGGACCCTGTGCACATGACTAAATAAAACATCTGACTTTCCGACAGATGCCCAGATGTCTGTAGGCTAATGAACTACTGCCTGACCACTCACTTTAGCGGTTAGCCTAAAGGTTAATGTAGTAGCAGTACGGACCAAAGCTACACAGAGTGGGCTACATTTGCAGAGGTCAGGGGTGCGTGGTCAGGGAGTTTAGGAAGGGGATAGGAGGCCTCTCTAGCCCAGTCAATCAGGGTGCTAATTTGGTGAGGGCAGAGGGGAGAGGGGGCTGCCACTCTCTCCTTCCCAGCCCTTTTGAAGTCAAGCAGGTGCTCCAAAGACGCAAGCCTCCAAATTAACACTCATCCCCCCCTTCTCTCCCTCCCTCTCTCTCCACACACTTTACACCTTTTTCTCTTTCAGTCAGTCATCTCCAGCTCTCTATTCATTCATCTATTTCTTCACTCCCTCCATCATCCCATCAACCCGCCCCCTTCTTCTCCTTCTAACACTACATTTCTATCCCCCCTTTCTCCAAGTTAGTCTCTAACCTTCTGTCCCTCCTCTTCCCTCTCTCTCCCGCTTCCTTTCCTCTCTGCCTTCTCTCCCCGGCAGTGTGTGTGTATGCAGCTGCTGTGTTCTAATTGGTCCCTCTGGGCAGGGCTGGACTGGCACCAGACCTTCTAATCTGAGCAGCCCTGGAAGGAGCGGGCATCTGCTCTGGTCGCACGGGCACCACTGCTCAACCGCTGGCACACGGGTGCACATACACACATGATGGAAAAGGTCTTCCAAAGTCACAGAAATGACTGTACAACGATAAAATACTGTACACCAAGATAAGCTCAGTCAATTCAGAGCTATAGGGTGAGGCCACACACACACATCTATGTCTTACTATACTTGTAGGGACTTTTTGGGGACCAAGAATTTATTCCCATTCAAAATCCTATTTTTCCTAACCACTAACCATAACCCTAAAATAGCCTTTTTACAAGTGAGGACTGTCAAAATGTCCTCACTTCTCTGAATTTGAGTTGGTTTACTATTCTTGTAAGGACTTCTGGTATACCTAAGTCTAGTAACACGTGTACATGCCCTGCAATGGTACAGTTCAGGTAAGACCAGCCTACTTCTGAAAAATGACTGACAGGTTTATAACTGTTCAACTATAATCAACCTCACCAATGGACAGAGTAGAATGTCAGAATGATGAGTAGAGAGAGAGAGAGAGGATATCCGAGAGAGAGAGAGAGGAGAGAAGGGGGTAGAGAGAGAGAGAGAGAGAGAGAGAGAGAGAGAGTAGAGAGAGGATATACGAGAGAGAAAGAGGAGAAGGGGGTAGAGAGAGAGAGGATATACGAGAGAGAGAGAGAGGAGAAGGGGGTAGAGAGAGAGGAGAGAAGGGGGTAGAGAGAGAGAGAGGAGAGAAGGGGGTAGAGAGAGAGAGAGAGAGAGAGAGAGAGAGAGAGAGAGAGAGAGAAAGAGAAAGGGGTAGAGAGAGAGGGAGAGAAGGGGGTAGAGAGAGAGAGAGAGAGAGAAGGGGGTAGGTAGAGAGAGAGAGAAGGGGGTAGGTAGAGAGAGAGAGAAGGGGGTAGAGAGAGAGAGAGAGAGAGAAGGGGGTAGAGAGAGAGAGAGTAGGGGGTGGAGAGAGAGAGAGAATATATGAGTGTGTGTGTGAGAACTGGGCAGAGGGCCCCTGTCGTTATGGTAACCGGAGAGGCAGCACTGCAAGTTGGTCATTAATATGTACAAACTCGTTAAGCCAAGAATGTCCTGAAAGTCTAGCCGGAGGAGGGAGGGTGAGGATCGTAGAGGGGTGCAACCATCTCTAAAATAGACCAGTCACAATAACTTATTTTTGAGGCAGGAGAGAAAAGAGTACATTAAGATGGCCTTTGATCTAGAGACAAACACACAAGCACAAATTATGCAAACACACAATCACACACATGCATGGACAAATTTAATTTGTACAAAATTCAATTTGAGACTCCCACATATCCATGCAGCTGGGCCAATATCAAATACACAAACTAGCATCCAGAAGCATCTAAGTGGCCCCTGATGAGTGTCCAAACGAGTAACATTTCCTGTGCAAAATGTCCAAATGACATCAGTTTGACTGGTTCTAAGGAAATAGAAAGCTGTGAAAACAACCCAACATGTTTATGATAAGATTTCAGTTAGTCTTGGATGCATATTTTATGTGGTTGAAATACTATCAGCTTTTATGATGCTGATAAAGATGGCACCTCAACAGACGGTATCTAACTGCACATTCACATTCTCTCAAGATGATGAAAGAAAGAAATGATATTTCTCCATTGAATAAATTGCCTACATTTGCTGTATAATTTCACTGGAAGAAATGTTAAATTCTGCAGGAGTTAATAGTGAGGCTATGTGAGAGGTTATAGACCTACAGTCAGTGTCCAGATTTTGTTTTCCATTTAACCCATCTGAACAGGCTACAGTTCCCTTGACATTCCATAGGCCTATTTGAAGTCCCAGTCTTGTGACTGTGAAATTCACAAACAGGTGTTTCTCAGTAGGAGGGTGAGGTTGTCTTGTAAACAGCTAGTCAGTCAGGGGCCAAACTGGCCATGTAATACAGCTCCCAGAGGCCCCTAGCTACTTACATAACCACAGCTTGGATAACACTACTGACACACACACTGGCCTGCCCTCACAGTGTGTGTGTGTGTATATGTCACCCTTTTACATGCTAGTATAGTGTCTAGTCTCCATATCGGTTTCGTGCATAAGCGTCACCTAGAATTTGCAGTCATGTTAACTAAAACTAAACTAAACATTCCCAGGACTGGTCTACGGGGTACTGTGAACATTCCCAGGACTGGACTACGGGGTACTGTGAACATTCCCAGGACTGGTCTACGGGGTACTGTGAACATTCCCAGGACTGGTCTACGGGGTACTGTGAACATTCCCAGGACTGGTCTACGGGGTACTGTGAACATTCCCAGGACTGGTCTACTGGTCTACGGGGTACTGGGAACATTCCCAGGACTGGTCTACGGGGTACTGTGAACATTCCCAGGACTGGTTTACGGGGTACTGTGAACATTCCCAGGACTGGTCTACGGGGTACTGTGAACATTCTCAGGACTGGTCTATGGGGTACTGTGAACATTCTCAGGACTGGTCTATGGGGTACTGTGAACATTCCCAGGACTGGTCTACGGGGTACTGTGAACATTCCCAGGACTGGTCTACGGGGTACTGTGAACATTCCCAGGACTGGTCTACTGGTCTACGGGGTACTGTGAACATTCTCAGGACTGGTTTACGGGGTACTGTGAACATTCACAGGACTGGTCTACGGGGTACTGTGAACATTCCCAGGACGGGTCTACTGGTCTACGGGGTACTGTGAACATTCCCAGGACTGGTTTACGGGGTACTGTGAACATTCCCAGGACTGGTCTACGGGGTACTGTGAACATTCCCAGGACTGGTCTACTGGTCTACGGGGTACTGTGAACATTCCCAGGACTGGTCTACGGGGTACTGTGAACATTCCCAGGACTGGTCTACTGGTCTACGGGGTACTGTGAACATTCCCAGGACTGGTTTACGGGGTACTGTGAACATTCCCAGGACGGGTCTACTGGTCTACGGGGTACTGTGAACATTCCCAGGACTGGTCTACGGGGTACTGTGAACATTCCCAGGACGGGTCTACTGGTCTACGGGGTACTGTGAACATTCCCAGGACTGGTTTACGGGGTACTGTGAACATTCCCAGGACTGGTCTACGGGGTACTGTGAACATACAACACCTATCAAATCTAAACTGGACTTGACTTAAGCCTTTGGCTCCAATAAGGAGCATAGTAACGTCAAATCCAAAGCTCCTCCATAATAGGCGTCATGGATTCACACCCTACCCACGCCTGTCCTCCAGCCATAACACCTTTGTTCAGGTTGGCATCCTAGATCAAACAGTACAGTGCTTCATCATTCTTTCATAGCTGCTCTGTTCTTCCTATACAATTTCTTTAGTAAAGAATCTATATATCATGTCAATGAGGCCTACAGTCCAATCAGTTCAGCATTACTGTCATTGGACAGAGGGATCAATGACATCAGTGTCACCTCAGAGATAGAGCGAGGCATTTAACAGCCGAGGCTGACCCAGGACAGGAGACAAATGACCACACACACACATACGCACATAAACGTGTACCTAAACACACACACACTGTGTCTAAGCCCCCTGGACAGGAGACAAATGAACCACTTCCCACAGTGCAATTCACCAGGGAACGAGGGACAGTAAACGACCAATGATCAATACAAGCTTCTCCACAACTACACAGCCACTCCTCTCCATCTATCACCCCAGTGACTTCCCAGGTCCCTGTGATGTTGATGCTCTCGTCTATGGAGACAAGTGGCTTTGTCACACCTCCCTTTGTTTCTCTTTAAGTGTGAAGCCACAGTGACAGGAGACAAACTAGCTATTTCCCTCAGAGCAACTCACCAGAGACAGCACAGAATGAACTGCCCCAAATCAATACTGTACACTGTCGCTCTCCTCACCCCCACCTGGTTGCTTCTTCTCAACCCACATCTATCCCCACTCTCTCATCTTTCCCCACTCTCTCTCACATACAGTGGGGCAAAAAAGTATTTAGTCAGCCACCAATTGTGCAAGTTCTCCCACTTAAAAAGACAAGAGAGGCCTGTAATTTTCATCATAGGTACACTTCAACTATGACAGACAAAATGAAAAAAAAAAAAATCCAGAACATCACATTGTAGGATTTTTAATGAATTTATTTGTAAATTATGGTGGAAAATAAGTATTTGGTCACCTACAAACAAGCAAGATTTCTGGCTCTCACAGACCTGTAACTTCTTCTTTAATAGGCTCCTCTGTCCTCCATTCCTGTTTGAAATTGTTATCAGTATTCAAGACACCTGTCCACAACCTCAAACAGTCACACTCCAAACTCCACTATTGCCAAGACCAAAGAGCTATCAAAGGACACCAGAAACAAAATTGTAGACCTGCACCAGACTGGGAAGACTGAATCTGCAATAGGTAAGCAGCTTGGTTTGAAGAAATCAACTGTGGGAGCAATTATTAGGAAATGGAAGACATACAAGACCACTGATAATCTCCCTCGATCTGGGGCTCCACGCAAGATCTCACCCCGTGGGGTCAAAATGATCACAAGAACGGTGAGCAAAAATCCCAGAACCACACGGGGGGACCTAGTGAATGACCTGTAGAGAGCTGGGACCAAAGTAACAAAGCCTACCATCAGTAACACACTACGCCGCCAGGGACTCAAATCCTGCAGTGCCAGACGTGTCTCCCTGCTTAAGCCACTACATGTCCAGGCCCGTCTGAAGTTTGATAGAGAGCATTTGGATGATCCAGAAGAAGATTGGGAGAATGTCATATGGTCAGATGAAACCAAAATATAACTTTTTGGTAAAAACTCAACTCGTCGTGTTTGGAGGACAAGGAATGCTGAGTTGCATCCAAAGAACACCATACCTACTGTGAAGCATGGGGGTGGAAACATCATGCTTTGGGGCTGTTTTTCTGCAAAGGGACCAGGACGACTGATCCGTGTAAAGGAAAGAATGAATGGGGCCATGTATCGTGAGATTTTGAGTGAAAACCTCCTTCCATCAGCAAGGGCATTGAAGATGAAACGTGGCTGGGTCTTTCAGCATGACAATGATCCCAAAAACACCGCCCGGGCAACGAAGGAGTGGCTTCGTAAGAAGCATTTCAAGGTCCTGGAGTGGCCTAGCCAGTCTCCAGATCTCAACCCCATAGAAAACCTTTGGAGGGAGTTGAAAGTCCGTGTTGCACAGCAACAGCCCCAAAACATCACTGCTCTAGAGGAGATCTGCATAGAGGAATGGGCCAAAATACCAGCAACAGTGTGTGAAAACCTTGTGAAGACTTACATAAAATGTTTGACCTCTGTCATTGCCAACAAAGGGTATATAACAATGTATTGAGATATACTTTTGGTATTGACCAAATACTTATTTTCCACCATAATTTGCAAATAAATTCATTAAAAATCTTACAATGTGATTTTCTGGATTTTTTTCTCTCTCATTTTGTCTGTCATAGTTGAAGTGTACCTATGATGAAAATTACAGGCCTCATCTTTTTAAGGAGAACTTGCACAATTGGTGGCTGACTAAATACTTTTTTGCCCCACTGTACACCTCTCCCTCTCACATTCACCTCTCCCGCTCACATTCACCACTCCCTCTCTCACACCTCTCACACCTCTCTCTCACTCTCCCCAATCTCTCCTCTCCCCACTCTCTCTCCCTCTCTCTCCTCTCCCCACTCTCTCTCCTCTCCCCACTCTCTCTCTCCCAAATCTCTCTCTCTGCTCTCCCCACACTCTCTCTCTGCTCTCCCCCCACTCTCTCTCTGCTCTCCCCCCACTCTCTCTCTGCTCTCCCCCCACTCTCTCACACACCCCCCCACTCTCCCTCACATCTCTCCCCAGTCTCTCTCCCTCACTTCTCCCCCTCACCACAGTCTCTCCCTTTCACCTCCCCACTCTCTCACACACCTCCCCACTCTCTCTCACACCTCCCCACTCTCTCTCACACCTCCCCACTCTCTCTCACACCTCCCCACTCTCTCTCACACCTCCCCACTCTCTCTCACACCTCCCCACTCTCTCTCACACCTCCCCACTCTCTCTCACACCTCCCCACTCTCTCTCACACCTCCCCACTCTCTCTCACACCTCCCCACTCTCTCTCACACCTCCCCACTCTCTCTCACACCTCCCTACTCTCTCACACACCTCCCCACTCTCTCTCACACCTCCCTACTCTCTCACACACCTCCCCACTCTCTCTCACACCTCCCCACTCTCTCACACCTCCCCACTCTCTCACACACCTCCCCACTCTCTCACACACCTCCCCACTCTCTCACACACCTCCCCACTCTCTCTCACACCTCATCATTAAACTGCTATCATTCCCATTACCACCCATATCACTACAACTACTATCATCATCATTAAACTGCTATCATTCCCAATACCACCAATACCACTACTATCATCATCATTAAACCGCTATCATTCCCATTACCACCCATACCACTACTATCATCATCATTAAACTGCTATCGTTACCATTACAACCCATACCACTACTATCGTCATCATTAAACTGCTATCATTCCCATTACCACCCATACCAGTACTTTCATCATCATCATTAAACTGCTAACCTCTCCACTCCCTCTCTCCTCTCCACTCCCTCCTCTTCCCTCTCTCCACTTCCCACTCTCTCTCACCTCCCCACCCTCTCCTCGCTCTCCCACACACCTCTCATCTCTCTCTCACACACCTCTCATCTCTCTCTCACACACCTCTCATCTCTCTCTCACACACACCTCTCATCTCTCTCACACACCTCTCATCTCTCTCACACACCTCTCATCTCTCACACACACCTCCCCACTCTCTCTCACACACACACCTCCCCACTCTCTCTCACACACACACCTCCCCACTCTCTCTCACACACACACCTCCCCAATCTCTCACAACTCCCCAATCTCTCACAACTCCCCACTCTCTCTCACAACTCCCCACTCTCTCTCACAACTCCCCACTCTCTCTCACACAACTCCCCACTCTCGCTCACACATCTCACACTCATCATCATTAAACTGCTATCATTCCCATTACCACCCATATCACTACAACTACTATCATCATTAAACTGCTATCATTACCACTACAATCATCATTAAACTGCTATCATTACCATTACCAGCCGTACCACTACATCTACTGTCATCATCATTAAACTGCTATCATTCCTAGTACCACCCACACCACTACAACTACTATCATCATCATTAAACTGCTATCATTACCATTACCACTACAATCATTAAACTGCTATCATTACCATTACCAGCCGTACCACTACATCTACTGTCATCATCATTAAACTGCTATCATTCCCATTACCACCCACACCACTACAACTACTATCATCATAATTAAACTGCTATCATTACCATTACCAGCCGTACCACTACATCTACTGTCATCATCATTAAACTGCTATCATTCCCATTACCACCCACACCACTACAACTACTATCATCATCATTAAACTGCTATCATTACCATTACCACTACAATCATCATTAAACTGCTATCATTACCATTACCAGCCGTACCACTACATCTACTGTCATCATCATTAAACTGCTATCATTCCCATTACCACCCACACCACTACAACTACTATCATCATAATTAAACTGCTATCATTACCATTACCACTACAATCATCATTAAACTGCTATCATTACCATTACCAGCCGTACCACTACATCTACTGTCATCATCATTAAACTGCTATCATTCCCATTACCACCCATACCACTACAACTACTATCATCATCATTAAACTGCTATCATTATCATTACCATTACCACTACAATCATCATTAAACTGCTATCATTACCATTACCACCCATACCACTACAACTACTATCATCAGTAAACTGCTATCATTACCATTACCACCCATACCACTACAACTACTATCATCATCATTAAACTGCTATCATTCCTAGTACCACCCATACCACTACAACTGCTATCATCATCATTGAACTGCTATCATTCCCATTACCACCCATACCACTACAACTACTATCATCACCAAACTGCTATCATTCCCATTACCACCCATACCACTACAACTACTATCATCATTAAACTGCTATCATTCCCATTACCACCCATACCACTACAACTACTATCACCAAACTGCTATCATTCCCATTACCACCCATACCACTACAACTACCATCATCATTAAACTGCTATCATTATCATTATCACCCATACCACTACTACCATCATCATTAAACTGCTATCATTCCCATTACCACCCATGCCACTACAATTACTATCATTAAACTACTATCATTCCCATTACCACCCATACAACTACTATCATCATTAAACTGCTATCATTACCATTACCACCCATACAACTACTATCATCATTAAACTGCTATCATTACCATTACCACCCATACCACTACTATTTGGAATGATAAACAACAATAATAATAGTAATAACAATAATAGTAATAATAAGTAAGTTACTGTTTACTATGCAGATGTTATTATTCAGTGTCCCTCAGGCTATGGCAGGCAAATACATATTTGGCTACAAGAGGAGCCATTGCTCCTTCGCCCATGAGTATTCTTAGTTTTTCCTCTGGGTTTAATAAGTTAAAATTTGGAATAAATGTAGTCATTTCTGTGAATAATAATCTCTTTGTGAGGAATATTTATCACAGTAAAGGAGAAAGTGCATCTCTGTCTCTACCTCCCCTGTCATGCAGTGACCACATACTCCTCTTTGGGTAGCCATGTCTTTTTATGTCTGCCGGTTTCTATTGCCAATTGGTGGTCACTCAGCCTGTACTTGGTAAGGATCTGTCTCTGCTTCGTATCTCTGACAGAGTAGAGATAATCAGCCAATTCATATTCTCTGTTTAGGGTCAGATAGCAATTTAGTCGGCTTTGGGATTTTGTTTTGTTTTTCCAATGTTGTAAGTATGAGTCTTTTGATTGGTTCATGATTTTGCTTATTGGAATTCTTTCTTTTGAAGCAGTGCTGGTGTCAGCTTGGTTGGTGAGGTCCAACACCAGCTGACTGAGAGGGCTCGTTTCTGGGCTCAGCTCTTTGGTTTGAAGTGCTTTAAATTGCAGACTTGAATTTGGACTTGAATTTATGATCTTTTGTGTATTTTCATTATCACTGGAAAGTGGCCCAGTTCTCCCCTACATGCATTAGTTGGTGTATTTCTCATTAGTTGGTGTATTTTCAGACAGAATTCGCATGTAGGGCTTCAATTGGATGTTTGTCGCACATTTTAAAGTCCAGTTTATTGAGTGGCCCCCAAACCTCACTTCCGTAAAGAGCTATTGGTAGGATTACACTGCCAAATATGTTGGTCCAAATTCTAATTGGGATGTTGATTTTGAATAATTTCATTTTTATTGCAAGCTTTTTCTTTGAGTGCATTCACTGCCATATTAAAGTTTCCCGATGCAGATATGGTGAGACGGTAGGTTTAATTTTTAGTGTGTTCAATTATGGTGTTGTTCAGGGTGAATTTATATTTGTGCTTCTGATATCAGTTTTTTTTTGGGGGGGGGGAATCATGATTTTTGTTTCTTGGAAATTTACTGCCAGGGTACAATTATGGCAATATTGCTCTAGAATATTCATGTTCTTTTGAAGACCTTTGGTTGGTGATTTTTATTTATTTTACCTTTATTTAACTAGGCAAGTCTGTTAAGAAGAAATTCTTATTTTCAGTGACGGCCTAGGAACAGTGGGTTAACTGGTCTAGGAACAGTGGGTTAACTGGTCTAGGAACAGTGGGTTAACTGGTCTAGGAACAGTGGGTTAACTGGTCTAGGAACAGTAGGTTAACTGGTCTAGGAACAGTGGGTTAACTGGTCTAGGAACAGTGGGCTAACTGGTCTAGGAACAGTGGGTTAACTGGTCTAGGAACAGTGGGTTAACTGGTCTAGGAACAGTGGGTTAACTGGTCTAGGAACAGTGGGTTAACTGCCTTGTTCAGGGGCAGAACGACAGATTTGTTGTCAACCCAGGGATTCGATCTTGCAACCTTACTAGTCCAATGCTCTAACCACTAGGCTATGCTGCCGCCTAAATTAGAAGTACCAAGTCATCAGCATATAGCAGGTATTTCACCTCTGTGTCAAATAGTGTGAGTCCTGGGGCTGCTGAATGGTCCAACATGTCTGCTAATTCATTGATATAAATGTTGAAAAGAGTTGGACTCAAACTGCAGCCTTGTCTCACTCCTCGGCGTTGTGAAAATAATTATGTTCTTTGGTTTTTGATTTTTATTGCACACTTGTTTTCTGTGTACATACATTTTATTAAGTCATACACCTTACCACCAAGCACACTTTGGATAATTTTGTAGAATAGCCCTTCGTGCCAAATAGAATCAAATGTTTTTTTTAAATCAATAAAGCAAGCAAAGATTTTGCCCTCTTTTTTTGGTGGACATGTTTATTAATGAGTGTGTGTAAGGTGGACAGTAGTGCGGTGGTGTTTATTAATGAGTGTGTGTAAGGTGGACAGTAGTGCGGTGGTGTTTATTAATGAGTGTGTGTAAGGTGGACAGTAGTGCGGTGGTGTTTATTAATGAGTGTGTGTAAGGTGGACAGTGGTGCGGTGGTGTTTATTAATGAGTGTGTGTAAGGTGGACAGTAGTGCGGTGGTGTTTATTAATGAGTGTGTGTAAGGTGGACAGTAGTGCGGTGGTGTTTATTAATGAGTGTGTGTAAGGTGGACAGTGGTGCGGTGGTGTTTATTAATGAGTGTGTGTAAGGTGGACAGTGGTGCGGTGGTGTTTATTAACGAGTGTGTGTAAGGTGGACAGTGGTGCGGTGGTGTTTATTAATGAGTGTGTGTAAGGTGGACAGTAGTGCGGTGGTGTTTATTAATGAGTGTGTGTAAGGTGGACAGTAGTGCGGTGGTGTTTATTAATGAGTGTGTGTAAGGTGGACAGTAGTGCGGTGGTGTTTATTAATGAGTGTGTGTAAGGTGGACAGTAGTGCGGTGGTGTTTATTAATGAGTGTGTGTAAGGTGGACAGTAGTGCGGTGGTGTTTATTAATGAGTGTGTGTAAGGTGGACAGTGGTGCCGTGGTGTTTATTAATGAGTGTGTGTAAGGTGGACAGTGGTGCGGTGGTGTTTATTAATGAGTGTGTGTAAGGTGGACAGTAGTGCGGTGGTGTTTATTAATGAGTGTGTGTAAGGTGGACAGTAGTGCGGTGGTGTTTATTAATGAGTGTGTGTAAGGTGGACAGTAGTGCGGTGGTGTTTATTAATGAGTGTGTGTAAGGTGGACAGTGGTGCCGTGGTGTTTATTAATGAGTGTGTGTAAGGTGGACAGTGGTGCGGTGGTGTTTATTAATGAGTGTGTGTAAGGTGGACAGTAGTGCGGTGGTGTTTATTAATGAGTGTGTGTAAGGTGGACAGTAGTGCGGTGGTGTTTATTAATGAGTGTGTGTAAGGTGGACAGTAGTGCGGTGGTGTTTATTAATGAGTGTGTGTAAGGTGGACAGTAGTGCGGTGGTGTTTATTAATGAGTGTGTGTAAGGTGGACAGTAGTGCGGTGGTGTTTATTAATGAGTGTGTGTAAGGTGGACAGTAGTGCGGTGGTGTTTATTAATGAGTGTGTGTAAGGTGGACAGTAGTGCGGTGGTGTTTATTAATGAGTGTGTGTAAGGTGGACAGTAGTGCGGTGGTGTTTATTAATGAGTGTGTGTAAGGTGGACAGTAGTGCGGTGGTGTTTATTAATGAGTGTGTGTAAGGTGGACAGTAGTGCGGTGGTGTTTATTAATGAGTGTGTGTAAGGTGGACAGTAGTGCGGTGGTGTTTATTAATGAGTGTGTGTAAGGTGGACAGTAGTGCGGTGGTGTTTATTAATGAGTGTGTGTAAGGTGGACAGTAGTGCGGTGGTGTTTATTAATGTGTGTGTGTAAGGTGGACAGTAGTGCGGTGGTGTTTATTAATGAGTGTGTGTAAGGTGGACAGTAGTGCGGTGGTGTTTATTAATGAGTGTGTGTAAGGTGGACAGTAGTGCGGTGGTGTTTATTAATGAGTGTGTGTAAGGTGGACAGTAGTGCGGTGGTGTTTATTAATGAGTGTGTGTAAGGTGGACAGTAGTGCGGTGGTGTTTATTAATGAGTGTGTGTAAGGTGGACAGTAGTGCGGTGGTGTTTATTAATGAGTGTGTGTAAGGTGGACAGTGGTGCGGTGGTGTTTATTAATGAGTGTGTGTAAGGTGGACAGTAGTGCGGTGGTGTTTATTAATGAGTGTGTGTAAGGTGGACAGTAGTGCGGTGGTGTTTATTAATGAGTGTGTGTAAGGTGGACAGTGGTACGGTGGTGTTTATTAATGAGTGTGTGTAAGGTGGACAGTAGTGCGGTGGTGTTTATTAATGAGTGTGTGTAAGGTGGACAGTAGTGCGGTGGTGTTTATTAATGAGTGTGTGTAAGGTGGACAGTAGTGCGGTGGTGTTTATTAACGAGTGTGTGTAAGGTGGACAGTAGTGCGGTGGTGTTTATTAATGAGTGTGTGTAAGGTGGACAGTAGTGCGGTGGTGTTTACTAATGAGTGTGTGTAAGGTGGACAGTGGTACGGTGGTGTTTATTAATGAGTGTGTGTAAGGTGGACAGTAGTGCGGTGGTGTTTATTAATGAGTGTGTGTAAGGTGGACAGTAGTGCGGTGGTGTTTATTAATGAGTGTGTGTAAGGTGGACAGTAGTGCGGTGGTGTTTATTAATGAGTGTGTGTAAGGTGGACAGTAGTGCGGTGGTGTTTATTAATGAGTGTGTGTAAGGTGGACAGTGGTGCGGTGGTGTTTATTAATGAGTGTGTGTAAGGTGGACAGTAGTGCGGTGGTGTTTATTAATGAGTGTGTGTAAGGTGGACAGTAGTGCTGTGGTGTTTATTAATGAGTGTGTGTAAGGTGGACAGTAGTGCGGTGGTGTTTATTAATGAGTGTGTTTAAGGTGGACAGTAGTGCGGTGGTGTTTATTAATGAGTGTGTGTAAGGTGGACAGTAGTGCTGTGGTGTTTATTAATGAGTGTGTGTAAGGTGGACAGTAGTGCGGTGGTGTTTATTAATGAGTGTGTGTAAGGTGGACAGTAGTGCGGTGGTGTTTATTAATGAGTGTGTGTAAGGTGGACAGTAGTGCGGTGGTGTTTATTAATGAGTGTGTGTAAGGTGGACAGTGGTGCGGTGGTGTTTATTAACGAGTGTGTGTAAGGTGGACAGTGGTGCGGTGGTGTTTATTAATGAGTGTGTGTAAGGTGGACAGTAGTGCGGTGGTGTTTATTAATGAGTGTGTGTAAGGTGGACAGTAGTGCGGTGGTGTTTATTAATGAGTGTGTGTAAGGTGGACAGTAGTGCGGTGGTGTTTATTAATGAGTGTGTGTAAGGTGGACAGTAGTGCGGTGGTGTTTATTAATGAGTGTGTGTAAGGTGGACAGTGGTGCGGTGGTGTTTATTAATGGGTGTGTGTAAGGTGGACAGTAGTGCGGTGGTGTTTATTAATGAGTGTGTGTAAGGTGGACAGTAGTGCGGTGGTGTTTATTAATGAGTGTGTGTAAGGTGGACAGTGGTGCGGTGGTGTTTATTAACGAGTGTTTGTAAGGTGGACAGTAGTGCGGTGGTGTTTATTAACGAGTGTGTGTAAGGTGGACAGTAGTGCGGTGGTGTTTATTAATTAGTGTGTGTAAGGTGGACAGTAGTGCGGTGGTGTTTATTAATCAGTGTGTGTAAGGTGGACAGTAGTGCGGTGGTGTTTATTAATGAGTGTGTGTAAGGTGGACAGTAGTGCGGTGGTGTTTATTAATGAGTGTGTGTAAGGTGGACAGTGGTGCGGTGGTGTTTATTAATGAGTGTGTGTAAGGTCGACAGTGGTGCGGTGGTGTTTATTAATGAGTGTGTGTAAGGTGGACAGTGGTGCGGTGGTGTTTATTAATGAGTGTGTGTAAGGTGGACAGTAGTGCGGTGGTGTTTATTAATGAGTGTGTGTAAGGTGGACAGTAGTGCGGTGGAGTTTATTAATGAGTGTGTGTAAGGTGGACAGTAGTGCGGTGGTGTTTATTAATGAGTGTGTGTAAGGTGGACAGTAGTGCGGTGGTGTTTATTAATGAGTGTGTGTAAGGTGGACAGTAGTGCGGTGGTGTTTATTAATGAGTGTGTGTAAGGTGGACAGTGGTGCGGTGGTGTTTATTAATGAGTGTGTGTAAGGTGGACAGTGGTGCGGTGGTGTTTATTAATGAGTGTGTGTAAGGTGGACAGTAGTGCGGTGGTGTTTATTAATGAGTGTGTGTAAGGTGGACAGTAGTGCGGTGGTGTTTATTAATGAGTGTGTGTAAGGTGGACAGTAGTGCGGTGGTGTTTATTAATGAGTGTGTGTAAGGTGGACAGTAGTGCGGTGGTGTTTATTAATGAGTGTGTGTAAGGTGGACAGTGGTGCCGTGGTGTTTATTAATGAGTGTGTGTAAGGTGGACAGTGGTGCGGTGGTGTTTATTAATGAGTGTGTGTAAGGTGGACAGTAGTGCGGTGGTGTTTATTAATGAGTGTGTGTAAGGTGGACAGTAGTGCGGTGGTGTTTATTAATGAGTGTGTGTAAGGTGGACAGTAGTGCGGTGGTGTTTATTAATGAGTGTGTGTAAGGTGGACAGTAGTGCGGTGGTGTTTATTAATGAGTGTGTGTAAGGTGGACAGTAGTGCGGTGGTGTTTATTAATGAGTGTGTGTAAGGTGGACAGTAGTGCGGTGGTGTTTATTAATGAGTGTGTGTAAGGTGGACAGTAGTGCGGTGGTGTTTATTAATGAGTGTGTGTAAGGTGGACAGTAGTGCGGTGGTGTTTATTAATGAGTGTGTGTAAGGTGGACAGTAGTGCGGTGGTGTTTATTAATGAGTGTGTGTAAGGTGGACAGTAGTGCGGTGGTGTTTATTAATGAGTGTGTGTAAGGTGGACAGTAGTGCGGTGGTGTTTATTAATGAGTGTGTGTAAGGTGGACAGTAGTGCGGTGGTGTTTATTAATGAGTGTGTGTAAGGTGGACAGTAGTGCGGTGGTGTTTATTAATGTGTGTGTGTAAGGTGGACAGTAGTGCGGTGGTGTTTATTAATGAGTGTGTGTAAGGTGGACAGTAGTGCGGTGGTGTTTATTAATGAGTGTGTGTAAGGTGGACAGTAGTGCGGTGGTGTTTATTAATGAGTGTGTGTAAGGTGGACAGTAGTGCGGTGGTGTTTATTAATGAGTGTGTGTAAGGTGGACAGTAGTGCGGTGGTGTTTATTAATGAGTGTGTGTAAGGTGGACAGTAGTGCGGTGGTGTTTATTAATGAGTGTGTGTAAGGTGGACAGTGGTGCGGTGGTGTTTATTAATGAGTGTGTGTAAGGTGGACAGTAGTGCGGTGGTGTTTATTAATGAGTGTGTGTAAGGTGGACAGTAGTGCTGTGGTGTTTATTAATGAGTGTGTGTAAGGTGGACAGTAGTGCGGTGGTGTTTATTAATGAGTGTGTTTAAGGTGGACAGTAGTGCGGTGGTGTTTATTAATGAGTGTGTGTAAGGTGGACAGTAGTGCTGTGGTGTTTATTAATGAGTGTGTGTAAGGTGGACAGTAGTGCGGTGGTGTTTATTAATGAGTGTGTGTAAGGTGGACAGTAGTGCGGTGGTGTTTATTAATGAGTGTGTGTAAGGTGGACAGTAGTGCGGTGGTGTTTATTAATGAGTGTGTGTAAGGTGGACAGTGGTGCGGTGGTGTTTATTAACGAGTGTGTGTAAGGTGGACAGTGGTGCGGTGGTGTTTATTAATGAGTGTGTGTAAGGTGGACAGTAGTGCGGTGGTGTTTATTAATGAGTGTGTGTAAGGTGGACAGTAGTGCGGTGGTGTTTATTAATGAGTGTGTGTAAGGTGGACAGTAGTGCGGTGGTGTTTATTAATGAGTGTGTGTAAGGTGGACAGTAGTGCGGTGGTGTTTATTAATGAGTGTGTGTAAGGTGGACAGTGGTGCGGTGGTGTTTATTAATGGGTGTGTGTAAGGTGGACAGTAGTGCGGTGGTGTTTATTAATGAGTGTGTGTAAGGTGGACAGTAGTGCGGTGGTGTTTATTAATGAGTGTGTGTAAGGTGGACAGTGGTGCGGTGGTGTTTATTAACGAGTGTTTGTAAGGTGGACAGTAGTGCGGTGGTGTTTATTAACGAGTGTGTGTAAGGTGGACAGTAGTGCGGTGGTGTTTATTAATTAGTGTGTGTAAGGTGGACAGTAGTGCGGTGGTGTTTATTAATCAGTGTGTGTAAGGTGGACAGTAGTGCGGTGGTGTTTATTAATGAGTGTGTGTAAGGTGGACAGTAGTGCGGTGGTGTTTATTAATGAGTGTGTGTAAGGTGGACAGTGGTGCGGTGGTGTTTATTAATGAGTGTGTGTAAGGTGGACAGTAGTGCGGTGGTGTTTATTAATGAGTGTGTGTAAGGTGGACAGTGGTGCGGTGGTGTTTATTAATGAGTGTGTGTAAGGTCGACAGTGGTGCGGTGGTGTTTATTAATGAGTGTGTGTAAGGTGGACAGTGGTGCGGTGGTGTTTATTAATGAGTGTGTGTAAGGTGGACAGTAGTGCGGTGGTGTTTATTAATGAGTGTGTGTAAGGTGGACAGTAGTGCGGTGGAGTTTATTAATGAGTGTGTGTAAGGTGGACAGTAGTGCGGTGGTGTTTATTAATGAGTGTGTGTAAGGTGGACAGTGGTGCGGTGGTGTTTATTAATGAGTGTGTGTAAGGTGGACAGTGGTGCGGTGGTGTTTATTAATGAGTGTGTGTAAGGTGGACAGTAGTGCGGTGGTGTTTATTAACGAGTGTGTGTAAGGTGGACAGTGGTGCGGTGGTGTTTATTAACGAGTGTGTGTAAGGTGGACAGTAGTGCGGTGGTGTTTATTAATGAGTGTGTGCAAGGTGGACAGTAGTGCGGTGGTGTTTATTAATGAGTGTGTGTAAGGTGGACAGTAGTGCGGTGGTGTTTATTAATGAGTGTGTGTAAGGTGGACAGTAGTGCGGTGGTGTTTATTAATGAGTGTGTGTAAGGTGGACAGTAGTGCGGTGGTGTTTATTAACGAGTGTGTGTAAGGTGGACAGTGGTGCGGTGGTGTTTATTAATGAGTGTGTGTAAGGTGGACAGTAGTGCGGTGGTGTTTATTAATGAGTGTGTGTAAGGTGGACAGTGGTGCGGTGGTGTTTATTAATGAGTGTGTGTAAGGTGGACAGTGGTGCGGTGGTGTTTATTAATGAGTGTGTGTAAGGTGGACAGTGGTGCGGTGGTGTTTATTAACGAGTGTGTGTAAGGTGGACAGTAGTGCGGTGGTGTTTATTAATGAGTGTGTGTAAGGTGGACAGTAGTGCGGTGGTGTTTATTAATGAGTGTGTGTAAGGTGGACAGTAGTGCGGTGGTGTTTATTAATGAGTGTGTGTAAGGTGGACAGTAGTGCGGTGGTGTTTATTAATGAGTGTGTGTAAGGTGGACAGTAGTGCTGTGGTGTTTATTAATGAGTGTGTGTAAGGTGGACAGTAGTGCTGTGGTGTTTATTAATGAGTGTGTGTAAGGTGGACAGTAGTGCGGTGGTGTTTATTAATGAGTGTGTGTAAGGTGGACAGTAGTGCGGTGGTGTTTATTAATGAGTGTGTGTAAGGTGGACAGTAGTGCTGTGGTGTTTATTAATGAGTGTGTGTAAGGTGGACAGTAGTGCGGTGGTGTTTATTAATGAGTGTGTGTAAGGTGGACAGTAGTGCGGTGGTGTTTATTAATGAGTGTGTGTAAGGTGGACAGTAGTGCGGTGGTGTTTATTAATGAGTGTGTGTAAGGTGGACAGTGGTGCGGTGGTGTTTATTAACGAGTGTGTGTAAGGTGGACAGTGGTGCGGTGGTGTTTATTAATGAGTGTGTGTAAGGTGGACAGTAGTGCGGTGGTGTTTATTAATGAGTGTGTGTAAGGTGGACAGTAGTGCGGTGGTGTTTATTAATGAGTGTGTGTAAGGTGGACAGTAGTGCGGTGGTGTTTATTAATGAGTGTGTGTAAGGTGGACAGTAGTGCGGTGGTGTTTATTAATGAGTGTGTGTAAGGTGGACAGTGGTGCGGTGGTGTTTATTAATGAGTGTGTGTAAGGTGGACAGTAGTGCGGTGGTGTTTATTAATGAGTGTGTGTAAGGTGGACAGTAGTGCGGTGGTGTTTATTAATGAGTGTGTGTAAGGTGGACAGTGGTGCGGTGGTGTTTATTAACGAGTGTGTGTAAGGTGGACAGTAGTGCGGTGGTGTTTATTAACGAGTGTGTGTAAGGTGGACAGTAGTGCGGTGGTGTTTATTAATTAGTGTGTGTAAGGTGGACAGTAGTGCGGTGGTGTTTATTAATCAGTGTGTGTAAGGTGGACAGTAGTGAGGTGGTGTTTATTAATGAGTGTGTGTAAGGTGGACAGTAGTGCGGTGGTGTTTATTAATGAGTGTGTGTAAGGTGGACAGTGGTGCGGTGGTGTTTATTAATGAGTGTGTGTAAGGTGGACAGTGGTGCGGTGGTGTTTATTAATGAGTGTGTGTAAGGTGGACAGTGGTGCGGTGGTGTTTATTAATGAGTGTGTGTAAGGTGGACAGTGGTGCGGTGGTGTTTATTAATGAGTGTGTGTAAGGTGGACAGTAGTGCGGTGGTGTTTATTAATGAGTGTGTGTAAGGTGGACAGTAGTGCGGTGGTGTTTATTAACGAGTGTGTGTAAGGTGGACAGTGGTGCGGTGGTGTTTATTAATGAGTGTGTGTAAGGTGGACAGTAGTGCGGTGGTGTTTATTAATGAGTGTGTGTAAGGTGGACAGTAGTGCGGTGGTGTTTATTAATGAGTGTGTGTAAGGTGGACAGTGGTGCGGTGGTGTTTATTAATGAGTGTGTGTAAGGTGGACAGTAGTGCGGTGGTGTTTATTAATGAGTGTGTGTAAGGTGGACAGTAGTGCGGTGGTGTTTATTAATGAGTGTGTGTAAGGTGGACAGTGGTGCGGTGGTGTTTATTAACGAGTGTGTGTAAGGTGGACAGTAGTGCGGTGGTGTTTATTAATGAGTGTGTGTAAGGTGGACAGTAGTGCGGTGGTGTTTATTAATGAGTGTGTGTAAGGTGGACAGTAGTGCGGTGGTGTTTATTAACGTGTGTGTGTAAGGTGGACAGTAGTGCGGTGGTGTTTATTAATGAGTGTGTGTAAGGTGGACAGTAGTGCGGTGGTGTTTATTAACGAGTGTGTGTAAGGTGGACAGTAGTGCGGTGGTGTTTATTAACGAGTGTGTGTAAGGTGGACAGTAGTGCGGTGGTGTTTATTAATGAGTGTGTGTAAGGTGGACAGTAGTGCGGTGGTGTTTATTAATGAGTGTGTGTAAGGTGGACAGTGGTGCGGTGGTGTTTATTAACGAGTGTGTGTAAGGTGGACAGTAGTGCGGTGGTGTTTATTAATGAGTGTGTGTAAGGTGGACAGTAGTGCGGTGGTGTTTATTAATGAGTGTGTGTAAGGTGGACAGTAGTGCGGTGGTGTTTATTATTGAGTGTGTGTAAGGTGGACAGTAGTGCGGTGGTGTTTATTAATGAGTGTGTGTAAGGTGGACAGTAGTGCGGTGGTGTTTATTATTGAGTGTGTGTAAGGTGGACAGTAGTGCGGTGGTGTTTATTAATGAGTGTGTGTAAGGTGGACAGTAGTGCGGTGGTGTTTATTAATGAGTGTGTGTAAGGTGGACAGTAGTGCGGTGGTGTTTATTAATGAGTGTGTGTAAGGTGGACAGTGGTGCGGTGGTGTTTATTAATGAGTGTGTGTAAGGTGGACAGTGGTGCGGTGGTGTTTATTAATGAGTGTGTGTAAGGTGGACAGTAGTGCGGTGGTGTTTATTAATGAGTGTGTGTAAGGTGGACAGTGGTGCGGTGGTGTTTATTAACGAGTGTGTGTAAGGTGGACAGTGGTGCGGTGGTGTTTATTAACGAGTGTGTGTAAGGTGGACAGTAGTGCGGTGGTGTTTATTAATGAGTGTGTGTAAGGTGGACAGTAGTGCGGTGGTGTTTATTAATGAGTGTGTGTAAGGTGGACAGTAGTGCGGTGGTGTTTATTAATGAGTGTGTGTAAGGTGGACAGTAGTGCGGTGGTGTTTATTAATGAGTGTGTGTAAGGTGGACAGTAGTGCGGTGGTGTTTATTAATGAGTGTGTGTAAGGTGGACAGTGGTGCGGTGGTGTTTATTAATGAGTGTGTGTAAGGTGGACAGTAGTGCGGTGGTGTTTATTAATGAGTGTGTGTAAGGTGGACAGTAGTGCGGTGGTGTTTATTAATGAGTGTGTGTAAGGTGGACAGTGGTGCGGTGGTGTTTATTAATGAGTGTGTGTAAGGTGGACAGTAGTGCGGTGGTGTTTATTAATGAGTGTGTGTAAGGTGGACAGTGGTGCGGTGGTGTTTATTAATGAGTGTGTGTAAGGTGGACAGTAGTGCGGTGGTGTTTATTAATGAGTGTGTGTAAGGTGGACAGTAGTGCGGTGGTGTTTATTAATGAGTGTGTGTAAGGTGGACAGTGGTGCGGTGGTGTTTATTAATGAGTGTGTGTAAGGTGGACAGTGGTGTATTGTATGGCTAATTCTTGTGGCTTTGTCATCCTAAATTGTTCCACATGCCCCAGAACTTATTTTGGTCAATTGTGTTTTCAATTTCATCAAGTGCCTTGTTGGTATAATTCAATTCTTGTGTTTCAGTGTTTGTTTATACTGTTTCAGAGTTTCAAAGTATTCATATCGTAGCTCTGGGTTGTTTTGCTGCTTATATGTTTTTCATTTGACATTTGTCTTAGGTGTTCTCTCCACTCGCTCTCTCGCACACCTCTCCCCACTCACTCTCTCTCACACACACACACCTCTCCCCACACCCTCTCTCTCTCTCTCTCTCAATTCAATTCAAGGGGCTTTATTGGCATGGGAAACATGTGTTAACATTGCCATAGCAAGTGAGGTAGATAATATACAAAAGTGAAATAAACAAAAATTAACAGTAAACATTACACATACAGAAGTTTCAAAACAATAAAGACATTACAAATGTCATATATATATATATATATATATATATATATATATATATATATATATATATATATATATATATATATATATATATATATATATATATATATATATATATATATATATATATACATACATATATACATATACACATACACATACACATACATATACATACATATATATATATATATATACATACATATATATATACATATACATATACATATATATATACACACACACACACACACACACACACACACAGTGTTGTAACAATGTACAAATGGTTAAAGTACACAAGGGAAAATAAATAAGCATAAATATGGGTTGTATTTACAATGGTGTTTGTTCTTCACTGGTTGCCCTTTTCTCGTGGCAACGGGTCACAAATCTTGCTGCTGTGGTGGCACACTGTGGAATTTCACCCAGTAGATATGGGAGTTTATCAAAATTTGATTATTTTTTTCGAATTCTTTGTGGATCTGTGTAATCTGAGGGAAATATGTATCTCTAATATGGTCATACATTGGGCAGGAGGTTAGGAAGTGCAGCTCAGATTCCACCTCCTTTTGTGGGCAGTGTGCACATAGCCTGTCTTCTCTTGAGAGCCAGGTCTGCCTACGGCAGCCTCTCAATAGCAAGGCTATGCTCACTAAGTCTGTACATAGTCAAAGCTTTCCTTAAGTTTGGGTCAGTCACCGTGGTCAGGTATTCTGCCACTGTGTACTCTCTGTTTAGGGCCAAATAGCATTCTAGTTTGCTCTGTTTTTTTGTTAATTCTTTCCAATGTGTCAAGTAATTATCTTTTTGTTTTCTCATGATTTGGTTGGGTCTAATTGTGCTGCTGTCCTGGGGCTCTGTGGGGTGTGTTTGTGAACAGAGCCCCAGGACCAGCTTGCTTAGGGGACTCTTCTCCAGGTTCATCTCTCTGTAGGTGATGGCTTTGTTATGGAAGATACGGGAATCGCTTCCTTTTAGGTGGTTGTAGAATTTCTCTTTTCTGGATTTTGATAATTAGTGGGTATCGGCCTAATTCTGCTCTGCATGCATTATTTGGTGTTCTACGTTGTACACTTTCTCTCTCCCCACACCCCCTCTCTCTCTCTCACACACACACACACACTCTCTCTCTCTCACACACACCCTCTCTCTCACACACACACACACACACACACACCCTCTCTCTCACACACACACACACCCTCTCTCTCACACACACAGCTCTCTCTCCACACCCTCTCGCTCTCTCACACACAGCTCTCCCCACACCCTCTCTCTCTCACACAGCTCTCCCCACACCCTCTCTCTCACACACACAGCTCTCCCCACACCCTCTCTCTCTCACACACAGCTCTCCCCACACCCTCTCTCTCTCACACACAGCTCTCCCCACACCCTCTCTATCTCTCTCTCACACACACACACACCTCTCTCTCACACAACTCTCTCTCACACACCTCTCTCTCACACACACCTCTCTCTCACACACCTCTCTCTCTGTGTGTGATTGTTAGTTCTCAAATACGATATATATTTTTTAAATATATAGAACCATTATCTTTTCAACGTGACCAAAAGTATGTGGACACCTGCTTGTCAAACATCTCATTCCAAAATCATGGGCATTAAACATGGATTTGCCCCCCCTTTGCATATATTGTATGTATGTGTATGTGTGTATATATATATACATATATATACACACACACACACACAACATACACCTTCATTTAACTAGGCAAGTCATTTAAGAACACATTCTTATTTTCAATGACAGCCTAGGAACAGTGGGTTAACTGCCTTGTTCAGGGGCAGAATTACAGATTTTCAACTCGTCAGCTCTGGGGATCCAGTCTTGCAACCTTACAGTTAACTAGTCAAACGCTCTAACCACCTGCCTCTCATTGCACTCCATGAGGAGCCTGCCTGTTACGCAAATGCAGTAAGCCAAGGTAAGTTTCTAGCTAGCATTAAACTTCTTATAAAAATCAATCAATCATAATCACTAGTTATCTACACATGGTTGATATTACTAGTTTATCTAGCGTGTCCTGTGTTGCATATTATGGATGCAACGCTGGGGGATGATAACAAAAGGGCATTTGAAAAAAGCACAATCGTTGGACGACTGTCCCCAACCATAAACACCGACGCCTTTCTTAAGATCAATACACAGAAGTAGATATTTTATAACCTGCATATTTAGCTAAAAGAAATCCAGGTTAGCAGGCAATATTAACCAGGTGAAATTGTGTCACTTCTCATGCGTTCATTGCACGCAGAGTCAGGGTATATGCAACAGTTTGGGTCGCCTGGCTCATTGCGAACTAATTTGCCAGAATTTGACGTAATTATGACATAACATTGAAGGTTGTGCAATGTAACAAAAATATTTAGAGTTAGAGATGCCACCCGAATGGTTCCATATTTCACTGAAATAAACGTTTCGTTTTTTGATATGATAGTTTCCGGATTTGACCATATTAATGACCAAGGGCTCGTATTTCTGTGTGTTATTATGTTATAATTAAGTCTATGATTTGATATTTGATAGAGCAGTCTGACTGAGCAGTGGTAGGCAGCAGCAGGCTCGTAAGCATTCATTCAAACAGCACTTTTGTGCGTTTTGCCAGCAGCTCTTCGCAAGCACAGCGCTGTTTATGACTTCAAGACTATCAGCCTAATGGCTGGTGTAACCGATGTGAAATGGCTAGCTAGTTAGCGGGGTGCTGACTTGGAGTAGTTATTCCTCTTGCTCTGCAAGGGCCGCGGCTTTTGTGGAGCAATGGGTAACGCTGCTTCGAGTGTGGCTGTTGTCAATGTGTTCCTGGTTCGAGCCCAGGTAGGGGCGAGGAGAGGAACGGAAGCTATACTGTTACACTGGTAATACTATAGTGCCTATAAGAACATCCAATAGTCAAAGGTATATGAAATACAAATGGTATAGAGAGAAATAGTCCTATAAATAACTACAACCTAAAACCTCTTAACTTGGAATATTGAAGTCTCATGTTAAAAGGAACCACCAGCTTTCATATGTTCTCATGTTCTGAGCAAGGAACTCAAACGCTATTTTTTTTACATGGCACATATTGCACTTTTACTTCTCCAACACTTTGTTTTTGCATTATTTAAACCAAATTGAACATGTTTCATTATTTATTTGAGGCTAAATGGATTTTTATTGATGTACTATATTAAGTTAAAATAAGTGTTCATTCAAATTGTTGTAATTGTCATTATTACAAATACTTTTTTTATTTTTTTTAAATTTTAAACGGCCGATTAATATGTATCGGCTTTTTTTGGGTCCTCCAATAAATCGGTATTGGCGTTGAAAAATCATATTCAGTCGACCTCTAGTACCAAGATCACCGACAATCCTAGCAGTGTACCAAGATCACCGACAACATTATCAGTGTACCTAGATGACCAATAGGCCTATCTCCAACACCAACTGCCAAAAGAGGGGAAAGAGGAAGAGAGAGGAAGGAGAGAGACAGACACACCACTCATTAGGGTTATAGGGATCCCAGCAAGGTGTGTGTGTGTGTGTGTGTGTGTGTGTGTGTGTACTGGGGGGAGATGAGGAGGAGGAGGCGAGGAGGAGGGGGGCGATGAGGAGGAGGAAGGGGCAGAATGGGAGAGAGCAAGTACGGGTGAGGAGGGGGAGATAAGATGAGGATGGGTGAGTATGTTTCGCCTGGGCTATAAACCAATCCCCACCACAGCTAATCAATACAGGCCCAGTGGAATTAACAGTTATCTTAAAGTCCTTTAACAACAACAGCTTGATTAACACAATCATCCATTATTAAACACCCACACACCCAGGGCGCTCAGGGAGGGATGGATGGGGAGGGAGAGAGAGAAGGTACTAGAAGGAGTTAAGAGGGGGCTGAAGTGAGGGAGGGAGATGGAGTGGAGGGAAAGAGAGAGGGAGTGACAGGATAAATATATGTTTACATCTGTTGAAGAATCTGTTCCGTTTCTGGAATGCATTGGTTCTGACGGCACCTGTGGGGATGGGATAGAGATGGTGTGTGTGTCTAGACATGGAACGCTGAGGGGGGGGGGGGGGGGGGGGGGGGTGGTGAGGATCAGGGTAGAGGTTTAGGAGAAACTGGTGTTGAGCTGGGAGGCTTGCATGCCTGTCATGACTGGAAGCACACAGCCACATAAGAGAGCGGAGAAAACGTAACTGCCCCCAAGGGATGGACTTGGGCAGGGACGGGATGAGGGAGGGACTGGGGCAGGGATGGGATGAGGGAGAGACTGGAGCAGGGACGGGATGAGGGAGGGACTGGGATGGGATGTGGGAGAGACTGGGGCAGGGATGGGATGAAGGAGAGACTGGGGCAGGGATGGGATGAGGGAGAGACGGGATGAGGGAGAGACTGGAGCAGGGACGGGATGAGGGAGGGACTGGGATGGGATGAGGGAGAGACTTGGGCAGGGATGAGGGAGGGACTGGGATGGGATGAGGGAGAGACTTGGGCAGGGACGGGATGAGGGAGGGACTGGGCAGGGATGAGGGAGAGACTTGGGCAGGGACGGGATGAGGGAGGGACTGGGCAGGGACTGGGAAGGGACAGGATGAGGGAGGAACTGGGCAGAGACGGGATGAAGGAGGGACTGGAGCATTGGGAGACTGGGGCAGGGACGGGATGAGGGGGAGACTGGGGCAGGGACTGGGATGAGGGGGAGACTGGGGCAGGGACGGGATGTGGGAGGGACTGGGATGGGATGAGGGAGAGACTTGGGCAGGGACGGGATGAGGGAGGGACTGGGCAGGGACTGGGAAGGGACAGGATGAGGGAGGAACTGGGCAGAGACGGGATGAAGGAGGGACTGGGGCATTGGGAGACTGGGGCAGGGACGGGATGAGGGGGAGACTGGGGCAGGGACTGGGATGAGGGAGGGACTGGGATGGGATGAGGGAGAGACTGGGGCAGGGACGGGATGAGGGGGAGACTGGGATGAGGGAGAGACTTGGGCAGGGACGGGATGAGGGAGGGACTGGGATGGGATGAGGGAGAGACTGGGGCAGGGACGGGATGAGGGAGGGACTGGGGCAGGGACAGGATGGGGGGGGGGGGAAACTGGGGCAAGGACGGGATGGGATGAGGGAGAGACTAGGGCAGGGACGGGATGAGGGAGGGACTGGGGCAGGATGAGGGAGGGACTGGGGCAGGATGAGGGAGGGACTGGGGCAGGATGAGGGAGGGACTGGGGCAGGATGAGGGAGGGACTGGGGCAGGATGAGGGAGGGACTGGGGCAGGATGAGGGAGGGACTGGGGCAGGATGAGGGAGGGACTGGGGCAGGGACGGGTGAGGGAGGGACTGGGGCAGGGACGGGTGAGGGAGGGACTGGGGCAGGGACGGGTGAGGGAGGGACTGGGGCAGGGACGGGTGAGGGAGGGACTGGGGCAGGGACGGGATGAGGGAGGGTTGAGGGAGGGACTGGGACGGGACGAGGGGGGGACTGGGACGAGGGAGGGACTGGGACGGGATGAGGGAGGGACTGGGACGGGATGAGGGAGGGACTGGGACGGGATGAGGGAGGGACTGGGACGGGATGAGAGGGGGACTGGGACGGGACGGGATGAGGGAGGGACTGGGGCAGGAGGAGGGGTCACTGGCTGGATAACTCTAGAGAACCAGAATAGACAGGGGGGGGGGGGGGGGGGGGGTCTGGTCCTGAAATGGAAAGTTGGAAAGGCTGAGAGAGAGAGATTAGAGGGTTGGGTTTCCCCATGCCAGGGGCTGGGGCTAGAGGGCTCTGCCTGGGTTTGGTGGAGAGGGCCAGGTCGAGCAGCACTGGACGGGATGGGGAAGTGAGTCAGGGGTGATAATTGGTCCTTCACCTTACCCAGCTGACCCAAGGATAGCAGGGGAGCAGAAGTAGACGGGACATGTTGAGAGGGAGGCAGGGGAAGGGTAGACTGAGGAGGGAGTGTGAGAATGATCTGGCCCCTAGCCATGCACAGCTGACCCAGGGAAAGAAGGATGGGACAGGTTGAGAGAGAACGGGTAAGCTAGCTAGGAGTCTAGGAACGGGGGAGACAGGGGTGAGAGTGCTCTTGTCCCTGGCCATGCCCAGGTGACCCAGGTAGAGCATCAGCCAACCAGTTAAATAGGAAAAGATCACTCCCTCTGGAGAGAGGGAGTGAGGAGAAAAGGATAGAGGTGAGAAAAAGAGGAATAGGGATAAAGGGAGTGCGCGAGAAGGTGGGGGGAGACAGTATAAATGGGGAAGAACTAGAGAGGGGAAAGTGAGGGGAAGAGGAGGGGAGGCAGGAAAAGCATAGCTGAGAACAGCCTCTGAATCTGGAGTCTATGATCTATGGTATGGGAGGTCAGAGTGGCAGGGACAGGCCCGTGCACATGGCTCTACCCATCTCCACTCATCTTTCCCCCCCACACACACTACATTATACAAGCGGGGTGCAGAAGAGGGGTTGACTAGTAGGTGCTATTAGCGGAGTGAGTGAGAGATACTGGTGATACTGATTGACAGACAAAGTGGCTGTGGTTCATTAGTAATTTATTGAGTGCGAGTATGTCAAAAAGTTGTTTGAGAGTGTAAAAGAGAAGAGTGAGTAAGTAAACGAGTACTATATGTATGTGAGTGCGTGAGTGAGTAAGTAAACGAGTACTATATGTATGTGAGTGAGTGAGTGAGGGAGTAAACGAGTACTATATGTGAGTGAGTGAGTAAACGAGTACTATATATATATATATATATGTGAGTGAGTAAGTAAACAAGTACTATATTTATGTATGTGAGTGAGTGAGTAAGTAAACGAGTACTATATGTATGTGAGTGAGCGCGTAAACGAGTACTATATGTATGTATGTGAGTGAGTAAACGAGTACTATATGCATGTGAGTGAGTGAGTGAACGAGTACTATATGTATGTGAGTGAGTAAACGAGTACTATGTGTATGTAAGTGAGTGAGTAAACGAGTACTATGTGTATGCAAGTGAGTGAGTAAACGAGTACTATATGTGAGTGAGTGAGTCAGTATGGCCAGAAAGCTGTATGGTGGTGAGGTAACCCCATACAGACAGATTCATGTCCTGCTTAACTCGGAGGGTAAACTAGCATAAAGCCTGTCCGTCTCTCCTCCTCTGATGTTCACCATCCTAAACCCACTGGAGGACTAGAGGGAGGATTGTCTTACAGGTGGGGGTTAGAGGCTAGAACAGAGCTGGACCTCAACTACCAAGCACTAACGTACCTAACCCTCCTACCCCCTCACCCACTACCCCTGCCCTAACGGGAACACAAGTGTCCCTGCATGCGGCCGGGTAGGAGGGAGAGAGAGAGCGAGCAGGAGAGAGGAGGCCCCATAATTAACATGCCAGGCAATCTGAGGACTCTGTGCTCCTCTTCCCACACAAATGCCAAACCCCCATGATTATTATGGTAACACTTCACTCTGTGAAGACACATGGAGGAGAGGGAGGGAGTGTTGGATTACTGGAGGTTTGAGGAGGGGGCTGGGGTGAGGGATAGATGGAGTGAGGAGGTGGAAGCCAGTGTCCTGCTCTGTGATTGACATGTTTAGCAGCAGCTTCCTGGAGCTTTGCGTTATACAACAGAACACATTCTGGGTACTGTACTCAAAACACAAGACTCGGAGCAGGTGGATGGGAAAAAATTATACATGTTTATTCTCAACTGCACCGTTTGTAATGTTGACATTTTATTGCAATGCAAACCAGCGGTAGCCTGGTGGACCCAGTGATCAGTTGAACTGAAGTAGCCTGGTAGACCCAGTGATCAGTTGAACTGAAGTAGCCTGGTAGACCCAGTGATCAGTTGAACTGAAGTAGCCTGGTGGACCCAGTGATCAGTTGAACTGAAGTAGCCTGGTGGACCCAGTGATCAGTTGAACTGAAGTAGCCTGGTGGACCCAGTGATCAGTTGAACTGAAGTAGCCTGGTAGACCCAGTGATCAGTTGAACGGAAGTAGCCTGGTAGACCCAGTGATCAGTTGAACTGAAGTAGCCTGGTGGACCCAGTGATCAGTTGAACTGAAGTAGCCTGGTAGACCCAGTGATCAGTTGAACTGAAGTAGCCTGGTAGACCCAGTGATCAGTTGAACTGAAGTAGCCTGGTGGACCCAGTGATCAGTTGAACTGAAGTAGCCTGGTGGACCCAGTGATCAGTTGAACTGAAGTAGCCTGGTGGACCCAGTGATCAGTTGAACGGAAGTAGCCTGGTAGACCCAGTGATCAGTTGAACTGAAGTAGCCTGGTAGACCCAGTGATCAGTTGAACTGAAGTAGCCTGGTAGACCCAGTGATCAGTTGAACTGAAGTAGCCTGGTAGACCCAGTGATCAGTTGAACGGAAGTAGCCTGGTAGACCCAGTGATCAGTTGAACGGAAGTAGCCTGGTGGACCCAGTGATCAGTTGAACTGAAGTAGCCTGGTAGACCCAGTGATCAGTTGAACTGAAGTAGCCTGGTAGACCAAGTGATCAGTTGAACTGAAGTAGCCTGGTAGACCCAGTGATCAGTTGAACTGAAGTAGCCTGGTGGACCCAGTGATCAGTTGAACTGAAGTAGCCTGGTAGACCCAGTGATCAGTTGAACTGAAGTAGCCTGGTAGACCAAGTGATCAGTTGAACTGAAGTAGCCTGGTGGACCCAGTGATCAGTTGAACGGAAGTAGCCTGGTGGACCCAGTGATCAGTTGAACGGAAGTAGCCTGGTAGACCCAGTGATCAGTTGACCTGAAGTAGCCTGGTAGACCCAGTGATCAGTTGAACTGAAGTAGCCTGGTAGACCCAGTGATCAGTTGAACTGAAGTAGCCTGGTGGACCCAGTGATCAGTTGAACGGAAGTAGCCTGGTGGACCCAGTGATCAGTTGAACTGAAGTAGCCTGGTGGACCCAGTGATCAGTTGAACGGAAGTAGCCTGGTAGACCCAGTGATCAGTTTAACTGAAGTAGCCTGGTGGACCCAGTGATCAGTTGAACTGAAGTAGCCTGGTAGACCCAGTGATCAGTTGAACGGAAGTAGCCAAGTGGACCCAGTGATCAGTTGAACTGAAGTAGCCTGGTAGACCCAGTGATCAGTTGAACTGAAGTAGCCTGGTAGACCCAGTGATCAGTTGAACTGAAGTAGCCTGGTGGACCCAGTGATCAGTTGAACGGAAGTAGCCTGGTAGACCCAGTGATCAGTTGAACGGAAGTAGCCTGGTGGACCCAGTGATCAGCTGAACTGAAGTAGCCTGGTGGACTGAAGTAGCCTGGTGGACCCAGTGATCAGTTGAACTGAAGTAGCCTGGTGAACCCAGTGATCAGTTGAACTGAAGTAGCCTGGTGAACCCAGTGATCAAGCTGGTTCCACCAAGCTAAACCGGCTGTGCAACAGTCTTCCATTTTTCATCAAAAAAACTTCAGCAGAAACCCATACCTGAATAAATAGCCAGGTCTACTGTATGTAGAGGCCAAAGGTTTGCATGAATCCATGTACAGTGCCTTGGGAAAGTATTCGGCCCCCTTGAACTTTGCGACCTTTTGCCACATTTCAGGCTTCAAACATAAAGATATAAAACTATTTTTTTGTGAAGAATCAACAACAAGTGGGACACAATCATGAAGTGGAACGACATTTATTGGATATTTCAAACTTTTTTAACAAATCAAAAACTGAAAAATTGGGCGTGCAAAATTATTCAGCCCCCTTAAGTTAATACTTTGTAGCGCCACCTTTTGCTGCGATTACAGCTGTAAGTCGCTTGGGGTATGTCTCTATCAGTTTTGCACATCGAGAGACTGAAATTTTTTCCCAATCCTCCTTGCAAAACAGCTCGAGCTCAGTGAGGTTGGATGGAGAGCATTTGTGAACAGCAGTTTTCAGTTATTTCCACAGATTCTCGATTGGATTCAGGTCTGGACTTTGACTTGGCCATTCTAACACCTGGATATGTTTATTTTTGAACCATTCCATTGTAGATTTTGCTTTATGTTTTGGATCATTGTCTTGTTGGAAGACAAATCTCCGTCCCAGTCTCAGGTCTTTTGAAGACTCCATCAGGTTTTCTTCCAGAATGGTCCTGTATTTGGCTCCATCCATCTTCCCATCAATTTTAACCATCTTCCCTGTCCCTGCTGAAGAAAAGCAGGCCCAAACCATGATGCTGCCACCACCATGTTTGACAGTGGGGATGTTGTGTTCAGCTGTGTTGCTTTTACGCCAAACATAACGTTTTGCATTGTTGCCAAAAAGTTCAATTTTGGTTTCATCTGGCCAGAGCACCTTCTTCCACATGTTTGGTGTGTCTCCCAGGTGGCTTTTGGCAAACTTTAAACGACACTTTTTATGGATATCTTTAAGAAATGGCTTTCTTCTTGCCACTCTTCCATAAAGGCCAGATTTTTGCAATATACAACTGATTGTTGTCCTATGGACAGAGTCTCCCACCTCAGCTGTAGATCTCTGCAGTTCATCCAGAGTGATCATGGGCCTCTTGGCTGCATCTCTGATCAGTCTTCTCCTTGTATGAGCTGAAAGTTTAGAGGGACGGCCAGGTCTTGGTAGATTTGCAGTGGTCTGATACTCCTTCCATTTCAATATTAATCGCTTGCACAGTGCTCCTTGGGATGTTTAAAGCTTGGGAATTTTTTTTGTATCCAAATCCGGCTTTAAACTTCTTCACAACAGTATCTCGGACCTGCCTGGTGTGTTCCTTGTTCTTCATGATGCTCTCTGCGCTTTTAACGGACCTCTGAGACTATCACAGTGCAGGTGCATTTATACGGAGACTCGATTACACACAGGTGGATTGTATTTATCATCATTAGTCATTTAGGTCAACATTGGATCATTCAGAGATCCTCACTGAACTTCTGGAGAGAGTTTGCTGCACTGAAAGTAAAGGGGCTGAATAATTTTGCACGGCCAATTTTTCAGTTTTTGATTTGTTAAAAATAAATGTTGTTCCACTTCATGATTGTGTCCCACTTGTTGTTGATTCTTCACAAAAAAATACAGTTTTATATCTTTATGTTTGAAGCCTGAAATGTGGCAAAAGGTCGCAAAGTTCAAGGGGGCCGAATACTTTCGCAAGGCACTGTAAACACACTAAAACTGATGTCATAGACTAAACCATAATGAAATCAATCTCAGTGACTGTCACATGACCATGACCTATATGGCCTTGAGGTTTAACATGGGAACATTCCCACCCAGTTGCAGTCCCTATTGCCACTAACTAACACCCCTGTTGGCATGTCTTTGGACATCATGTGTGTGTGCCCGTGCATGTCATCCTGTTAAGGTTTCTGATTTATCTAGCCAGCAGGGCACAGAACACCTTTGACTGCTCTGGGGACCAAAAAAACATTTACCCCATTTTTGGCAATGAAGCCCTTTATCTCCTCCCCCAGAGTCAGATGGACTGGTGGTTACCTCGAACTTCCTTCATACTGGACAGAGACATAAAATGGGTCTCCACGAGTTTATCGGACTCTGGGGAAGGAGATACATTGGATTTGGCCAATTTATCCCTTTAACTGGGAAGAGTTCACGCTAACGTTACGATTTCTGCCTACACCCACTCAAACCATGGCTTACACATTTCAACACGTTCCTGAACCACCGGGTCCAACCCGCTCACTTATACTCAGAAAAACATATGAACGCACACAGGCACACTAACACAAGCATGCGCGCGTGCACACACACACACACACACACACACACACACACGCATTGACCGCATCTTAATGGTTTCAGAACTCCACATTGATCCTCTGAGTCGTCACAGAATATCAAACACAAACCCTGGTAAAAGACTGTTCTATGCAATGAAACGTGTACACAGGCCTGTGTGTGAGCGTTTACACAGGCCTGTGTGTGAGCGTTTGCACAGGCCTGTGTGTGAGCGTTTGCACAGGCCTGTGTGTGAGCGTTTGCACAGGCCTGTGTGTGAGCGTTTGCACAGGCCTGTGTGTGAGCGTTTGCACAGGCCTGTGTGTGAGCGTTTGCACAGGCCTGTGTGTGAGCGTTTACACAGGCCTGTGTGTGAGCGTTTACACAGGCCTGTGTGTGAGCGTTTACACAGGCCTGTGTGTGAGCGTTTACACAGGCCTGTGTGTGAGCGTTTGCACAGGCCTGTGTGTGAGCGTTTACACAGGCCTGTGTGTGAGCGTTTACACAGGCCTGTGTGTGAGCGTTTGCACAGGCCTGTGTGTGAGCGTTTACACAGGCCTGTGTGTGAGCGTTTGCACAGGCCTGTGTGTGAGCGTTTACACAGGCCTGTGTGTGAGCGTTTGCACAGGCCTGTGTGTGAGCGTTTGTACAGGCCTGTGTGTGAGCGTTTGTACAGGCCTGTGTGTGAGCGTTTGCACAGGCCTGTGTGTGAGCGTTTGTACAGGCCTGTGTGTGAGCGTTTGCACAGGCCTGTGTGTGAGCGTTTACACAGGCCTGTGTGTGAGCGTTTGTACAGGCCTGTGTGTGAGCGTTTGTACAGGCCTGTGTGTGAGCGTTTGTACAGGCCTGTGTGTGAGCGTTTGCACAGGCCTGTGTGTGAGCGTTTGTACAGGCCTGTGTGTGAGCGTTTGCACAGGCCTGTGTGTGAGCGTTTACACAGGCCTGTGTGTGAGCGTTTGTGTGTGTAGGTGAAGTATTCCTAGTATCCATCCCATCTCCGTCCCGGTTGAGGGTGGTTTATGTGCATCTGTCACACATGGCCTGTCTATCAGGTCTTTAGTTATGGCCAGTTGACAGGTTGACGAGAGACAGAGCTGAGAGAGGAGGTCCTACCATCGGGGGGACGGGACTGTATCGTAGCAGGCCTCTCAACTGGTTGATCACATGACAATATTGGTTCTAGTAACAATGTGGCCAGAAGAACAGTCCAATCAAATAATCTAATACAGGTGGAAAATGAAGCAGAACAAAAGGATCAATATAACCATGATGTAGTGGATAATGACTCCAGGGACGAGGCTGGTCCTTCAAAACAACAAAGCAGCATGTGTGTGATTCTGTGGATGCCGGAGGGTGCATGTGTTTTTGTGTGTGTGTGATTACCTCATGCAGCCATGTGAGTGAGTGAGTGAGTGAGTGAATGAGTGAGTGACACACACACAGTGTGCCCACCTGTTTGACACCGAGGGCCTGAGAAAGTGAAGAGGAATGAACAGAATGTCTGTCTGTGAGCACTGGGGTTGGGCCCAGATATGTTAGTGTGTGTGTGTGTGTGTGTGTGTGCCTGATTAACACAGCTATGGGAGAGTGGTGGGGAATGGCATTTAGAGTGGGATATTTTACCAAGCAGCTGAGGAGAGAAATAAACACACACGGGATTCACTCTCCTCACTCTATAGCCTCACTATTAAAATAGTGAGAGACGATTACTGGCGTGCAGAAAGTTTATTTTACACAAACGGGTACATGCATGGACATAGCAACTGTGTAGTCTGAAATTAAAAAAACACATGCCCGATAGAGCTGTGTGTGTGCGTGTGTGTGTATGTGTGTGTGTGTAACAGAGAAAGAAGAGAGTTTTCAGGAAAGAGAGAGGAGTGATAGAGGAGAGATTCTGGTGAGAAACTAGAGTGTGTGAACCAGCGAATGATGCAGAGAAACAAACTAAAAGAAAGACATTAAGCCACGGCCAAATAAGAACAGGCTTTTGAGTGAGATGCATCAAATGACATCAGCGTGTGTTGTATTGGTGCCATATTTTAACTATATATGTGATGCTAGATGGAATGGTTCAATCAACTCAATACACAAAGAGATCTTTAGAAATCTGCTGCCCTGATTTAAAAATATATAAATAATAAATAAATATATTATATATTATATATATTATATATATATGTATGTGTGTGTGTGTGTGTGTGTGTGTGTGTGTGTGTGTGTGTGTGTGTGTGTGTGTGTGTGTGTGTGTGTATTATATACCATTTAGCTGACACTTATCTAACGCGACTTCCAGTCACAGTACAGAGAGGGTGTCGTGGGGTTGGCTTGATCTGATTAACGACATCAGAGACAGACGAAATATGAGGTGGCAATCGCTCCGGCCAGGGAACGTAGACCTCTTTATCAACATGTAGTCATGTCGGCCAAAACAACCATCTATAGTTGCAAGTGTGCATGCAACATTTGGTTCTTTGTGCAGAGATGAATCTGCCCCGCATCAACAGATCCACACACACACCTGCCCCGCATCAACAGATCCACACACACACCTGCACCGCATCAACAGATCCACACACACACCTGCCCGGCATCAACAGATCCACACACACACCTGCCCGGCATCAACAGATCCACACACACACCTGCCCGGCATCAACAGATCCACACACACACCTGCCCCGCATCAACAGATCCACACACACACCTGCACCGCATCAACAGATCCACACACACACCTGCCCGGCATCAACAGATCCACACACACACCTGCCCGGCATCAACAGATCCACACACACACCTGCCCCGCATCAACAGATCCACACACACACACCTGCCCCGCATCAACAGATCCACACACACACACACCTGCCCCGCATCAACAGATCCACACACACACACCTGCCCCGCATCAACAGATCCACACACACACCTGCCCCGCATCAACAGATCCACACACACACCTGCCCCGCATCAACAGATCCACCCACACACCTGCCCCGCACCAACAGATCCACACATCTGCCCCGCATCAACAGATCCACACACCTGCCCCGCAATAACAGATCCACACACCTGCCCCGCAATAACAGATCCACACACCTGCCCCGCATTAACAGATCCACACAACTGCCCCGCAATAAGAGATCCACACATCTGCCCTGCAATAACAGATCCACACACCTGCCCTGCAATAACAGATTCACACATCTGCCCCGCAATAAGAGATCCACACATCTGCCCTGCAATAACAGATCCACACATCTGCCCTGCAATAACAGATCTACACACCCACAAGTTACGTCTCATATACTAAAGCTGAAGAACTGCACATTCAGGTACTTTTTATGGTGAATTCATTAAACATAGAAAGGAAAATGCCGCACACTGCTGCTCATGATACCAGGTGATTTTATTATGTTGTTCCGACCCGGTCTTCATCATGCCTGTGTGTGTTTATCAGTCAAGCTCGTTGTTAGAGGACTTTAAGATTATTATAACTTTTTGACCCTAGAGTGTGCGTGAACTGTGGCAAAAACAGGGGTGGGAAAAATGCCCAATTGTCATATCTTTGAGTAAAGATACCTTAATAGAAAATGACTGAAGTAAAAGTGTAAAACACTGTGTTTTTGGTTATCAAAAGTAAATGTAATTGCAATAATATACTTAAGTATCAAAAATCTAATTAAAAGTATACCTCATTTCAAACTCCTTATATTAAGCAAACCAGACGACACCATTTACTTTCTTCCCATCTATAGATAGCCAGGGGAACACTCCAACACTCAGACATCATTTACAAACAAAGCCTTTGTGTTTCGTGAGTCCGCCAGATCAGAGGCAGTAGGGATGATCAGTGATGATCAAAATGCACTTTTGGGTGTCTGGGAAAATGTATGGAGTAAAAAAGTACAAAAATATAAATAGTAAAGTACAGATAGCCCAAAAAACGTAAAAGTATATTTACTTAAGTACTTACCCCTGAATAAAATCACCCGGGCGCACGAGCAAGTGTGCGGCAATTTCCTTTTCCTGCGCGCATGACTAAATCACTTTGAATAAAACCGTCTGCTAAATGGCACAATAATATATATTTTTTAATTGAATCACCAAGTCACATGAAGACCTAATAACAGAGTCCAAGGGTAAGATTACAACATCGTATTATAGAAGAATTATACGCTCACTAAGTGAAGCCTAAATACATCTGTGGTTAGATGCACACATGACACTGAACACCACAGGTAGCATGTGTGTGCATGTGCACACGTGTGAGAGATGACAGGTTGCAGACAGTGGGAAATGACAATGAGAGGTTAACAGGGTCTGATGACAGACCACACAGCAGTGATTTATAGACCTAATAAATGGGCTGATCATCGGCACGGTAACGAGATCCCCACAAGGTTTGGGGAATGGGGGGGAGGGGGTACCAATAACTTGATGCTGAGATGGGGGGGAAATAGCTGCCATATCAGATCCAGTACAGGAACCTGAACCACTCCACCTCTAACGCACAAACAGGTCAACATTCTAACCCCGCCCGGGTGGGAGGAAGAAGACTGTGTGTGTGTGTGTAGCAGTGAAAGGGATCTGTCCTGCCAGGGTGATTTATACAAAACAGAGCTAGAGACAAACTGACAACAGAAACTGCAATAAAACACTACCCAGCCACTGACTGAGGGGATAAGAATGTGTGTGTGTGTGTGTGTGTGTGTGTGTGTGTGTACCAAATAAAGTCATGCCAACTCTCAATCAGTTAACCATATGTTGAGTGAGGGACAGCAACAGTACACACACCCCTTCCTATATCTAGAAATACTCCTTCACACCATCACACTAGATAATCTGCCATTTGTTTAGTAAACAAACAATAGCCGGTTGCCCTCTCAGCTTTGCCCTTTGCAAAACCAAAGTGGACACGTTGTTTACGGAACGCACAACCTAGGTTACACTTGTGAGGAACACGTTTTGGTTCATTTCCTTCCATTGACGAATGGTCAATTTATTCATCGTCTTTTGTTTGTAGCGCTCCTGTTAATGTTGAGTAAGTATGTGCCTCCGATGATGCAGACTACCTGGCCTGATTGTCTTAACTCCCCACCACTGTGGAGCTTCGGAAAGTCATTGTTTTCTTCACAACGTACTTTTATTTCCCTTGAGAATGACAGTAGGTCCTCAACGTAGCCCGTTTTAAACATCTGTCCAGCTCTGATCCGGTGGAAACTTCATAAAACAGGCCTACCTGATTACTTCTTATCCCTGGTGCAGATAGCCTACAGCTGTCTGTCAGGAGCTCACTGGCACAGGAAACTATGAGGGCCCACAATATTCTATACAATGTTGCAAGTTTGCAAGCACCAGCTTCAGGCCAGACCAAGTTAATAGTTGATACAATGTTTTAAGTTCCTTGCAGACAGGCCATGTGTAGCCAATGTGATCTATAGAATGTCTTTTAAATTAAGATATTTTCTACCTGGAATATTTTTTTTGTTGGCTTTATTAGGCTATTTCTACATAGAAGCAATAGAAGTTACTTTAAGAATCATGATTAACCACATTATAATGATTTTGAGATACGAAGGCTTTATTCTAAATGAAATGAAAATCAGAACTGGCACGCAGATCGGTAGAAATAGTAGGATAGGATAAAATAGTAGGATAAATTGAAAAGGTTGACAACCCCTGGTGCAGCCTATTACCTACCGGTAACTTCAGGAGCTTCATGACAGAATCTATGACCAGCAGTAGCTGGAGGAGAGACAGGAACAGGTTCTTATTCTGGCCAGACTATTACACACCCCCCCCCCCCCCAAGTCATTTGTGAGTCTTAATTATTGAATCACTGTGTGCTTAAAGCATCAGACAAGCTCAGTAGCCTACATATAGTTGATTTTATGAAAACATATAGGGTGTGTCGATATAGGGAAAAATACAAGTTAACATTTTGACCAATCGATTTGTTGAAAGAACAGACGACGCTAGGTTGACTAAGATTTAGTTTTGTCATAGCCCTAGTGGAAACTACAAACTTCAGAAGCCTTTTTAAACCTCAAATGTACTGCTAGTTTGCAATTCCTGCTCTACAGGACAATTCCTGCAACAACATGGTGATCAAATTAAGATCATACACCTGTATGTTAACCTTTTTGGGATAGGGGGCAGCATTTTTACTTTTGGATGAATAGCGTGCCCAGAGTGAACTACCTCCTACTCTGTCCCAGATGCTAATATATGCATATTATTAGAATTGGATAGAAAACTCTCTGAAGTTTCTAAAACTGTTTGAATGATGTCTGTGAGTATAACAGAACTCATATGGCAGGCGAAAACATGAGAAAAATCCAACCAGGAAGTGGGAAATCTGAGGTTTGTAGTTTTTCAAAGCTTGGCCTACCGAATACACATTATCTTTGGAGTCAAGTTGCACTTCCTACGGCTCCCACTAGATGTCAACCGTCTTTAGAAAATGGTTTGAGGATTCTACTATAAAGGAGGTGCTCATGAGATCCGCTTGAGTCAGTGGTCTGGCAGAGTGTCTCAGGCTCGTGACGCGTGCTCCCGACAGAGTTAGCTCGCAAAATCACAGGATGTTTTGGAATCAAAACATTACTGCACGTAACGCGCCAATGAAAACTGAGATTTTTGGATATAAATACGCACATTATCGAACAAAACATACATGTTTTGTGTAACATGATGTCCTATGAGTGTCATCTGATAAAGATCATCAAAGGTTAGTGATTAATTATATCTATATTTCTGCTTTTTGTGACTCCTATCTTTGGCTGGAAAAATGGCAATGACTTGGCGGTGATCTAACAATCAGATTAGATTAACAAGAAGTTTCTTTCATTTGCTTTATTGGCCTTGTTAATGTGTGAAAGTTACATATTTGAAAAAAATATTTTTTAATTTTGCGCACTGCCTTTTCAGCGGAATGTTGTCGAGGGGTTCCGCTAGCGGAACGCCTGCACTAGAAAGGTTAAAGGGGAAATCCACCACTTTTCAACCTCATATTCAATATCTCCAGCACCATACCAGTGTATTTTACAAATGACGTGTATCTACATTCTGTAGTTTCCCTTTAAGATTCAGAGAAATAACAGAGCAAACAATGTGATTATAATAGGCTACACCTACATTACACAGAGACATAGATAAACAGTCACAAAGAGACCAACAAAGACAGATGGAGAGGCTGAAATAGAGATGGATGGAGGGAGGGAGAGAACTAGGAGAGAGATCCGTCACATAGGGCCTGAACCCGCATGGCTCAGCACTCCTCCACCCTCTTCCTTTCTGTGTTCTGTCCGTTCCTGTCGTTTATCTGCTTTATTAGGTTATCTGGGCTCTCACCCCCCCCCCCCCCCCCCCCCCCCCATCCCCAGGATTCATTATGGCCTTAACTGCTCACTTAGGTTTATGCTCTCTTTAAATTAAACTGCAGATAACCGGGCAGCCAAATAAACACCTGCACTACCACCGAGAAAGAGAGAACTCATTGAAGAGGAAATTAAGAAAAATAACAGTGTGTGTGTGGTCATCAGTACTGTAAGACTGGTCCACATCATTAGTAATTCAATTTGCTCTTTATTAGAGGCTCTTATCTGCAGCACAGACGGCTACTTTCTATCTCTCTCCCCCGTTCCATCTTCTTCTATCGCAACATTCTTTCCTCTATTTATCCTTCCCTCCATCACTGAGAAACAAACAATATAAGTCCTGCTTCAGGCCAGCTACATCTCTACACTTACAGAGGACGATAAAGCACAGAACTAGGAGAAAGAATGACTGGATGGAGAGAGACAGGGGGGGGGGGGGGGGGGGTCAGAGACAGAACGAGACAAGAGAAGAATTAGACAGTAGGAAAGCAATTGAGGACAGATAATTTGTGTGAGAGGGGGAGAGGAGGAGGGTGAATGAAGAGAGAGAAAGGAGAGAGAAGCAGAGAGAGTGAGCTATGGAGAGAGTGCCAGACAGCCAGCCATCAGGATGAATAAAGCCTAATGTTAATAGTGATGGCTTTTTTAATGTCTGCTCGACTCCATTGACTGGGGGCGATTACACTGAGATGGGCATGAGAGGGATGAAGAGAATGGAGGGGTGGAAGGAAGGAAGGGAGGAGGGGCCGAGGGTTGTAAAAACACAGATTGCATTCCATCAGGTTAGGTCTATATTCTCTAGTTCGTTAAAACAATCCAATTTGCAAAAGGATAATTATGCATTAGCTGCTTTTTATCTAGTGGGCTGGCTGGGGGGAGAGGAGAGTGGTGGTGGTGCCAGGACTTGATAGCAGCAGCCTCTTCCCCACCTTCACCCACTGCAAATTACCCACTATCACAGCTCAATTGGGTAATCAATTACCACCCCTTCCTACCCCTACACACACACACAGATCACAGCAGCTCTCCATAGGCCTCTCATAGAGAGGAATGCTGACCCCTATTGGAGAGAGGGGACAGTGTGGAATAAAATTGGCCCAATCAAAGCACTGGCAAGAGTGCAAATGTCCAACAGTGTCCTAAAATGAGTCACTAAACCATAGAGCTATTAGATAGACTGGATCCACAGTACTGTCCATGTGATGTTATTCTCCACGGAGGATATATTCATTAAGTGAATTCGTCACGGCTAAAAGAGAACACCACTCGCAACTAGTTGAATTAATTAGCTAGACCTCCTGAGTCCCGAGTAGAAGGAAAATTATAGTAAACAACCTATTTATCTAATTGGACCTCTATATGAGTTACTCTCACTACCAGTGGAAATCTGACGGTGTGTTAAGTTTAAAATGGATAGAAATTCCATGAATTCCTCCATTTATTTCAGAGGTACAGTTGATATAACAGGGGTCAGAGTTGTAAATTGACCAGAAAAACCTCTTGGCCTAATAGGATGGATCATGTTTACCTCCGTATTCCCTAGTGTTTGCCAGGACGTAATCGTAATTAGTAAGATCTTTTTTATTTTTACTGGTTAAATAAAATGTCAAATAAAGTGCTGTCTTTCTACCTGTCCTGGAGGGGCTGGGGGAGAGACGTCGTAGCTTGTGTCTGCCGAACGAGACCAGTTCACGGGACATGGTCCTCTTCACACCTCCCGGGCTCCAGACCGGGGTGTGTGTCCGAACCGGGCTGTGTGTCCGTCGGCGGAGAGAGTAGCGGCTGTTCAGGGTCATGTCTGCTGGGCTGGACCTCCGCTCGGATCCAGACTCACTGCAACACACAGGACAAGGTATGTGTCAGAGACAGGTAGGTGTGTGTGGTGTGTGTGAAAACATTCAGAAAAATATAGATTTGGCCAAAGGCAACATTACATGTTCACAGATACAAAATCAGGATAAAAAGAGACATATTCCAACATGCATTACCAGACGTAAGAGAATAGGTGTGATACAAGTAAAGACATCTCTGACTTCCCTTAATCCTCCTCTTTCTCACCTGCTAGCCGGCCTCCTGATAATCTTCATCCTGCTCCTGAGTTTGAACCCTCCAGGGGAGGAGGAGGGCGGCACTATTATGCGTTGAGTTACAGATAGAGGGACACTGGACACCCCCTTGGCCCCGTTCTCTTTCTCCGAGGTCCAACGAAACACAGACCCACGTCGGGCCCCTATCCCTCCTCCTGTACCAGTCTGCCCCCCTCCTCCAGACCCTGCCTTCCAGCGGTAGAGACTACTGAGGGAGGTGGAGGCACCTGCTGCCTTGCGCTGCTTGGCTAAAAGACTTGGGGATTTGGGTTTCTTGGATTCCCCCTTTCCCTTCTCTGGAGCTCTCTGAGGCAGAGCCAGGGCTTTGGGTGATAGGGGCTTCCGGGACAGCCTGGCCTGGCCACTTGCAGAAGACGACACCCAGGTGTACTTGGTGGTCTTAGGGACTGCGATGGATAGACTGAGCCTACGGGGAACCTTCTTGATGGGGGCAGAGGCTCTTCTACTAGGGAGCCCAGGATGGGAGACTGGGATGGGGGAAGAGGTGATGAGTTTGTCTGGGGGCTGGGCCTCTGTTCTGGCCTGGCTGGGCCCAGCTCCTCCTGGCTGATGGCTGTTCACCCAAGTGAACTTGGAGTGTCTCTGGGGAGAGGATGTTGTCTGGGGCTGGGCTGGTGTGGAATTGGACATGGGGCTTAGTTGGGGTCCTTGTAGGGCACTAGGGGAGGCAGAGAGAGGGGGTGAAAGAAGTAGAGGTGGGTCCGTATCGCTAGGGATGAGGTTGCCGGTGGTTGCATTGACAGTATGTTTACCTCCTGTGCTGGTTTTCTCAGAGTGATGAGGTCTGATATGCAGCTGAGCAGTGCTCTGGACCATGGTGGTAGTAACAGTAGATTTGTCTGAGACAGGGACACTTGTCAATTCTGTATTATTTTCTCCAGGGGCAGTGGCTTTCACAGGCAGTCCCATGCCCTTCTCTTCAGTGGTGGACTGAAACTCATATTTAGTCTCTCTCTGCTGGTCATCTGGAGGTCCAGGCCCTGTTAGCCCAGAGAGTCCCAGCCAAGCATCACCCCCAGGTCCTGTTCTCCCTATGCCTGATTCAGTCTCTGACTCTATAGCTGTGGCTCCACTGCCTGTCACAGTTCTTCTCACTCCCCCTGTGAGTGCATACTGTTGGCCCCTTGGCCCTGTTAGATCCCCAGACGTAGCATATTTTGTTCTATCCTTCTCTCCTCTAGCCAGGTCCTTATTGCTGTGGCTGGGCTGTGAGGTGCCTCTAGCATTAAGGGACAGCAAGCCAGTAGAGGAGTTGGGTTCTGCAGAAACTAACGGCTGCTCTAAAGAGTGCTTGGCAGTCTGTATAGTAGGTCTACTTTGCTGGGCTGAGCTGCTCTTGTTATTGAGGGAGTAGGTCTTCCTCCAGTGTTCCGCGGACTGGGGGGGGTAAGGCCCACCCCGGGAGGGGAATGTGGGGGTGAAAGATGAGCTGTGACCCCTGCCTCGTGGCGGTGGCCTCGCTGGGTGCCACTGCCGGCCAGAAGTAGAAGGGACATCACCATGGACACTCTTGTGGTTGTTGATGAGACCTGTTAGATGACAGAAGGGGGTTAAGAGGTAGCTGGAAAATGTGGTAAATTCAAGTTTAAAGGCGTGAATCTAGCTAGCCTCTACGTTCGGTCGTCCATATGTATAGGCAAGAATATAGTTAGTAACCTACGCGCCTGCTAGCGATAGCCAGCTAGCTAGGCATAAACAGATAACGTATTGGTTCGCAAAGCCAACACAGCATTCATAAGTCTCAAATTGAATAGTTCAGTATCAGCTAGTTATTAAATATAATACACCAGATATGTTCACTATACTGTAAACCACCAACTTACTTTGCAACAGATCGATTTGCCTTTTCAGCGCGTCTCTCTCCATGTTTACGTCCGAAGCTCAAATCGTCATCATGTAGCGCCACGAATATGTGTATTGCCGCGTTCAAAACAACTGGGAACTCGGAAAAAACTAGCTCCGACTGGGGAAATTCGATTTGAACGGTCATCAAACTTGGAATTTCAAGTCGGGAACTCGGGCCTCTTTCCTGACCTCCGGCTTTCGGACCCAAAGATCACTGGCGTGATGATTTTTGTCTCGTATTTTTCCGAGTTCCCAGTTGTTATGAACGGGGCATATGACGACACAACAGTGAAACGAAAGAGGAAGTGAAGTGACTCGCTAGATACCGAACAAATCTTGCCTACTCTCGTAAGAAGATTTACATTACAACTTACAAGGTAAACAATATTGACTAAAATTGTATCTATAGTACAGCATATGACTGAACATACAGCTTGTAGTAATTGGACTGATAGTTATTGCCCAATGCAATGGAGGAACTAAATAGCTGCGATCGAAGTTGGTTTGCACTTTGCTCAGTAGTCGCAGTTGGCAGCTGGCTTTCACTTTCTACGTGTGGTCTAATGCTGGTGTTATAATGGACTTTCTACGTGTTGTCTAATGCTGGTGTTATAATGGACTTTCTGTGGTGTGAGTAAGTTTACGTATGTGTTTATATAAGTACAGTGCATTCGGAAAGTATTCAGACCCCTTCCCTTTTTCCACATTGTTACGTTACAGCCTTATTCTAAATGTTTTTATCTCCCTCTCAATCTACACACCATACCTCAATGATGAAGCAAAAACAGGTTTTTAGAAATATTTTGCAAATGCATATAAAAAATCAACAACATAAATATCACATTTACATAAGTGTTCAGAACCTTTACTCTGTACTTTGTTGAAGAACCTTTGGCAGTGATTACAGTCTCGAGTCTTCTTGGGTGTGACGCTACAAGCTTGGCACAGCTGTATTTGGGGAGTTTCTCCCATTCTTCTCTGCAGATTTCCTCAAGCTCTGTCAGATTGGATGGGGAGTGTCGCTGCACAGCTATTTTCAGGTCTCCAGAGATGTTAGATCGTGTTCAAGTCTGGGCTCTGGCTTGGCCACTCAAGGACATTCAGAAACTCGTCCCGAAGTCACTCCTGTGTTGTCTTGGCTGTGTGCTTAGGTTCGTTGTCCTGTTGGAAGGTGAACCTTCACCCCAGTCTGAGGTCCTGAATGCTCTGGAGCAGGTTTTCAGGAAGAATCTCTCTGTACTTTGCTCTGTTAATATTTCCCTTGATCCTGACTAGTCTCCCAGTTCCTGCCACTGAAAAACATCCCCACAGCACAATGGCAAATTCCAAGCAGGCTGTCATGTACCTTTTACTGAGGAGTGGCTTCCGTCTTGCCACTCTACCATAAAGTCCTGATTAGTGGAGTGCTGCAGAGATGGTTGTCCTTCTGGAACCTTCTCCCATCTCCACAGAGGAACTCTGGAGCTCTGTCAAAGTGACAAGGCTCTTCTCCCCTGATTACTCAGTTTGGCCGGGCAGCCAGCTCTAGGAAGAGTCTTGATGGTTCCAAACTTCTTCCATTTAAGAATGATGGAGGCCACTGTATTCTTGGGGACCTTCAATGCTGCAGACATTTTTTGGTACCCTTCTCCAGATCTGTGCCTCGACACAATCCTGTTTCGGCGGTCTACAGACAATTCCTTCGGCCTCATGGCTTGTTTTTTTCTCTGACATGCACTGTCAACTGTAGGACCTTATATATAGACAGGCGTGTGCCTTTCCAAGCCATGTCCGATCAACTGAATTTACAACAGGTGGACTCCAATCAAGTTGTAGAAACATCTCAAGGATGATCAATGAAAACAGGATGTGAGGACAGACGAAGGGAGGCGAGAAGCAAGTACAGGGACATTTAATAAACAACATGAAACCGAACATGGATCTGGACAGGGAAAACAGAAACAACAATAATGCTGACACGGGGAACAAACTGAGGAACAGAAAGATCTAGACAGGGCAATCAACAAATTGACGGAGTCCAATGAGCGCTGATGCGCGGAATGATTGGCAGCTTGGCGCCCTTGAGCACCAGAGAGGGGGAGCGGGAGCAGGCGTGACACAGGATGCATCCAATCTTCATTTTGAGTCTCATAGCAAAGGGTCTGAATACTTATGCAAATAAGGTATTTCTGTTTTCATTTTGTCATTATGGGGTATTGTGTGTATATTGATGAGGAACACATGTAATACATTTGATTATAAGGCTGTAACTTAACAAAATATGGAAAAAGTGAAGGGATCTGAATACTTTGTGTGTGTGTGTGTGTGTGTAACAGCATGCGGAACATCCTATGCCTTGTACAGTCATTAAAAACAAAATATACATCTTCACATGTTATGGCCATTTCTATTCAAACCCTGTTTCTTCCCTGCATCAGCCATGGACACATGTGATGTGAAGATGTACTACATCATCATAGAGAAACAAATGTTGCTCATCAATGCTGGCCACATCTGTTACATCCAGGAGAGCAGGTACATGTCAAGGCTTAGCAGATCTGAATGTCTGCAGGAATTGCCTGTCATTTGTATGGGCTCCAGTTATGACAGGCTCCTGAAAGTAAACCACCTAAAACCAGTGACTGCTAAGGAGGCAGAGCTGCTGCAAGCCCTAGGAGAGGACTCAGAGAGACTGAAGTGGTATTTAGAGAGGGATGCTTTGGCTACAGCCCTGGGTTTAACTAAGGATACACCTGTCACTGTGGAGTTGGATGGGAAGTGGCTGCAGGGAATTGTACGGTACATTGGAAGGTTGACAGAGCCAAAGTTCACAGACCCCATCGTAGGAACCTTCTTTGGCATCGAACTACAGGTAGCGTTTGCAAATTGTGTATGTTCATACATGTATTATTCTGTTGGAAATGTGTTATTCTACATATCACATGGATATCTACCGGGTTATTCATATGTCCTCTGAATTCCTCATAGGGAGAAGACAAAGGAAAGGGACCAACAGATGGGACATATCTGTCAAAAACCCTATTCTCCTGCAAGAAAGACTGTGGGATTTTTGCTCCATTTTCCAGAGTGAAACCCATGTTTTCCAAACCCAAATTGGTGTCCAAGTGTCTGACCTTTCCAGCAGCCCAGCTGGCCACGCAACCGTCGTCCCAACAGGCCCACCATCAGCCCCTCTCCACCGGAGACAGAGTCACCTTCTTCATGGACGAGGACATCCTCCATGGGATGGTGATGGATCTGGAGGAGAAGGAGGGCAAGACCTTAGTCATCATCTCTACTGTGAGTGCAGAATGATTGGCCGATAGAGCTGTGAGATGTGGCCTATAGCAGGGGAGTAATTTGGCTTTTGGGGTGTGACGGGTGTGTTTCCTGTGTTTGCAGGACCGGGATGAGAAGATCACCCTACCGCTGGACAGCGTCATCAAAGGGGACCTGCTTCAACAGGGTGTGTTTGTGTGTCTGTCTGTGCATAATTGTAATAAACCGTGCGCAAATATATTTTTTGATGCCATTGTTTGGGTTTTTGTGTTGACCACAGAGCCTGAGCCTATGGAGACTGATAAGGCCGTTATGTCTATGGAGGAGGTTCACCCCTTGGGGCTTGGTGTTGACTCTCTAGTGGAGGTGACTCTGGCTATAGGACCTGGCTATGGAACCATCCGCTGGATAGGCACTTTGCCTGGGCAGATAGGAACCTACGCTGGACTGGAGCTGGTACACTGTCTCAACACTGGCCTCTAATGTTCACATGATGCACTGCATGGACCCTGTCTCTGGCTAGAGAGCAATTCATTGTTCCGTTTAATCTCAAACGTCAACTACTCTCCACTTCACTCCCTCTGTCTCTCTGTGTCTCTCTGTCTCTCTCTCTGTCTCTCACTGTCTCACTGTCTCTGTTTCTCTCTCTGTGAGTCTCTCTCTGTCTCTCTCTGTGTCTCTCTCTGTGTCTCTCTGTCTCTCACTGTCTCTGTCTCTCTCTCTCTGTGTCAGTCTCGCTCTCTGTCTCTCTCTGTCTCTCTGTGTGTCTCTCTGTCTCTGTCTCTCTCTCTGTGTGTCTCTCACTGTCTCTGTCTCTCTCTCTCTCTCTCTCTTTCTCTCTCTCTGTGAGTCCCTCTGTCTCTCTGTGTCTCTGTCTCTCTCCATGTCTCTGTCTCTCTCTCTCTCTGTCTCTCTCTGTCTCTCTCTGTCTTTCTATCTCTCTCTCTCTCTCTGTCTCTCTCTCTGTCTCTCTCTCTGTGTCTCTCTCTGTGTGTCTGTGTCTCTCTCTGTGTCTGTCTCTCTCTCTGTCTCTCTCTCTCTTTCTCTCTTTGTGTCTCTGTCTCTCTGTCTCGGTCTCTCTCTGTGTCTCTTTCTCTGTGTCTCTGTCTCTCTCTCTGTGCGTCTGTCTCTCTCTCTCTCTCTGTCTGTCTCTCTCTGTGTCTCGGTCTCTCTCTGTGTCTCTGTCTCTCTCTGTGTCTCTCTCTATGTGTCTCTGTCTCTCTCTCCCTGTGTGTCTGTGTCTCTCTCTCCCTGTGTCTCTGTCTCTCTGTCTGTCTCTCTCTCGCTCTGTGTCTCTGCCTCTCTCTGTCTGTGTCTCTGTCTGTCTCTGTCTCTCTGTCTCTGTGTCTCTGTGTCTCTGTCTCTCTCTCGCTCTGTGTCTCTGCATCTCTCTGTGTCTCTGTCTCTCTGTCTCTCTGTCTCTCTCTCTCTCTCTCTCTCTCTCTCTCTCTCTCTCTCTCTCTCTCTCTCTCTCTCTCTGTGTATCTGTGTCTCTGTCTCTCTGTGTCTGTCTTTCTCTGTCTCTCTCTCTCTGTCTCTCTGTCTCTGTCACTCCCTCTAGGAGGATGGGTACACTGGGGTTAGTAATGGTACCTTTAAAGACCATCGGTTCTTCAGATGTCTTCCTAGACAAGGTCTCTTCGTCAAGCTTCTATCCTGCCGGCCTGACTCCCGCTTCCAGGGGGCATCAGCCAATGTCCTTCAAGGTGAAAGAAACTGCCTCTTGGAACAAAGATCATTACAGCCAATCACAAAACAAGCTTTTTTTTGTTTGCTTGGTTGAGCTTGCCTGACGCAATTAACAAATTCCCACAACTGCAAAAACTGCCCATTAGGCACCCCAGGCAGACTCAAGGATTTCAAATAGTATTTGTACCCAGGTTTGGTCTGTGTGTGACTAGAACTCTTTGACATGTGTGTTTTGTACTCACTCAGAGAGACAGGCGTTGCGCAGCCCTGGGGCGCTCCCCTCCTCCCCCATCGCCTCTGACCAGGTCGAGAGGATGCTGATTGGTCGAATGAAGGGGATCCAGGGCCATATAAACTCTTGCTACATGGACTCCGCCCTCTTCAGGTGAATATGATGAAGATGATGACAATATATATTGTTTATAAAGAGGAAATTAAATGATAGGCACACTAACAGCTCCTCCCTGCTCCTATAAAACACACTCTCGCTCTGTCTCACACTCGCTCTGTCTCACACTCGCTCTGTCTCACTCTCGCTCTGTCTCACTCTCGCTCTGTCTCACACTCGCTCTGTCTCACACTCGCTCTGTCTCACACTCGCTCTGTCTCACACTCGCTCTGTCTCACTCTCGCTCTGTCTCACTCTCGCTCTGTCTCACTCTCGCTCTGTTTCACTCTCGCTCTGTCTCACTCGCTCTCTGTCTCACTCACTCGCTCTGTCTCTCACTCACTCGCTCGCTCTTTGTCTCTCACTCTGTCTCTCTCTCGCTCTGTCTCTCTCTCGCTCTCTCACTCTCGCTCTGTCTCTCTCGCTCTGTCTCTCTCTCACTCTGTCTCGCTCTGTCTCACTCTCGCTCTGTCTCTCGCTCGCTCTGTCTCTCTCTCGCTCTGTCTCTCTCGCTCTGTCTCTCTCTCGCTCTGTCTCTCTCGCTCTCTGCTTCGCTCTGTCTCTCACTCTCGCTCTGTCTCTCTCGCTCTGTCTCCCCCTTGCTCTGTCTCCCCCTCGCTCTGTCTCACTCTCGCTCTGTCTCACTCTCGCTCTGTCTCACTCTCGCTCTGTCTCTCGCTCGCTCTGTCTCTCTCTCGCTCTGTCTCTCTCTCGCTCTGTCTCTCTCTCGCTCTGTCTCTCTCTCGCTCTGTCTCTCTCTCGCTCTCTGTCTCGCTCTGTCTCTCTCGCTCTCTCACTCTCGCTCTGTCTCTCTCGCTCTGTCTCTCTCTCGCTCTGTCTCCCTCTCGCTCTGTCTCTCTCTCACTCTGTCTCCCTCTCGCTCTGTCTCACTCTCGCTCTGTCTCACTCTCGCTCTGTCTCACTCTCGCTTTGTCTCACTCTCGCTGTCTCTCTCTCGCTCTGTCCCTCTTGCTCTCTCTCTCGCTCTGTCTCTCTCTCGCTCTCTGTCTCGCTCTGTCTCGCTCTGTCTCACTCTCGCTCTGTCTCACTCTCTCTGTCTCACTCTCTCTGTCTCACTCGCTCTCTCTCACTCGCTCTGTCTCTCACTCACTCGCTCTGTCTCTCACTCACTCGCTCTGTCTCTCACTCACTCGCTCTGTCTGTCTCACTCTCGCTCTGTCTCACTCTCGCTCTGTCTCACTCTCTCTTTGTCTCACTATTGCTCTGTTTCACTCTCGCTCTGTGTCACTCTCGCTCTCTCACTCTCGCTCTGTCTCACTCTCGCTCTGTCTCACTCTCGCTCTGTCTCACTCTCGCTCTGTCTCTCTCTCGCTCTGTCTCTCGCTCGCTCTGTCTCTCGCTCGCTCTGTCTCTCTCTCGCTCTGTCTCTCTCTCGCTCTGTCTCTCTCGCTCTGTCTCTCTCGCTCTCTGCTTCGCTCTGTCTCTCTCTCGCTCTGTCTCTCTCTCGCTCTCTCGCTCTCTCACTCTCGCTCTGTCTCTCTCGCTCTGTCTCTCTCTCACTCTGTCTCGCTCTGTCTCACTCTCGCTCTGTCTCTCGCTCGCTCTGTCTCTCTCTCGCTCTGTCTCTCTCGCTCTGTCTCTCTCTCGCTCTCTCTCTCGCTCTCTGCTTCGCTCTGTCTCTCTCTCACTCTTGCTCTGTCTCTCTTGCTCTGTCTCTCTTGCTCTGTCTCGCTCTGTCTCACTCTCGCTCTGTCTCACTCTCGCTCTGTCTCTCTCTCGCTCTGTCTCTCGCTCGCTCTGTCTCTCTCGCTCTGTCTCTCTCTCGCTCTGTCTCTCTCTCGCTCTGTCTCTCTCTCGCTCTCTGTCTCGCTCTGTCTCTCTCTCTCACTCTCGCTCTCTCTCTCTCGCTCTGTCTCTCTCTCACTCTGTCTCCCTCTCGCTCTGTCTCTCTCTCACTCTGTCTCCCTCTCGCTCTGTCTCACTCTCGCTCTGTCTCACTCTCGCTTTGTCTCACTCTCGCTGTCTCCCTCTCGCTCTGTCTCTCTCTCGCTCTCTGTCTCGCTCTGTCTCACTCTCGCTCTGTCTCACTCGCTCTGTCTCACTCGCTCTGTCTCACTCGCTCTGTCTCACTCTCTCTGTCTCACTCTCTCTCTCTCACTCGCTCTGTCTCTCACTCACTCGCTCTCTCTCACTCACTCGCTCTGTCTCTCACTCACTCGCTCTGTCTGTCTCTCTCTCGCTCTGTCTCTCTCTCGCTCTGTCTCTCTCTCGCTCTGTCTCACACTCGCTCTGTCTCACTCGCTCTGTCTCACTCGCTCTGTCTCACGCTCGCTCTGTCTCACGCTCGCTCTGTCTCACACTCGCTCTGTCTCACTCTCGCTCTGTCTCACTCTCGCTCTCTCACTCTCGCTCTGTCTCTCTCTCGCTCTGGCTCACTCTCGCTCTGTCTCACTCTCGCTCTGTCTCACTCTCGCTCTGTCTCACTCTCGCTCTGTCTCACTCTCGCTCTGTCTCACTCTCGCACTCTCGCTCTCTCACTCTCGCTCTGTCTCACTCTCGCTCTGTCTCTCTCTCGCTCTGTCTCTCTCTCGCTCTGTCTCTCTCTCGCTCTGGCTCATTCGCTCTGTCTCTTTCTCGCTCTGTCTCACACTCGCTCTCTCTCACACTCGCTCTCTCACGCTCGCTCTGTCTCGTTCGCTCTGTCTCGCTCGCTCTGTCTCACTCGCTCTGTCTCACTCGCTCTGTCTCACTCGCTCTGTCTCACTCGCTCTGTCTCACTCGCTCTGTCTCACTCACTCGCTCTGTCTCACTCACTCGCTCTGTCTCACTCACTCGCTCTGTCTCACTCACTCGCTCTGTCTCACTCGCTCTCGCTCTGTCTCACTCGCTCTCGCTCTGTCTCGCTCTCTCACTCTCGCTCTGTCTCACTCTCTCTTTGTCTCACTATTGCTCTGTCTCACTCTCGCTCTGTGTCACTCTCGCTCTGTCTCACTCGCTCTGTCTCACTCTCTCGCTCTGTCTCACTCTCGCTCTGTCTCACTCTCTCGCTCTGTCTCACTCTCACTCTGTCTCACTCGCTCGCTCTGTCTCTCTCTCGCTCTGTCTCTCTCTCGCTCTGTCTCTCTCTCGCTCTGTCTCTCGCTCGCTCTGTCTCTCTCGCTCTGTCTCTCTCGCTCTCTGTCTCGCTCTCTCTCTCTCTCGCTCTCTCTCTCGCTCTGTCTCTCTCGCTCTGTCTCTCTCTCACTCTGTCTCGCTCTGTCTCACTCTCGCTCTGTCTCTCGCTCGCTCTGTCTCTCTCTTGCTCTGTCTCTCTCTCGCTCTGTCTCTCTCGCTCTCTGTCTCGCTCTGTCTCTCTCTCGCTCTCTCACTCTCGCTCTGTCTCTCTCTCGCTCTGTCTCTCTCTCGCTCTGTCTCTCTCTCGCTCTGTCTCTCTCTCGCTCTGTCTCTCTCGCTCTCTGTCTCGCTCTGTCTCTCTCTCGCTCTCTCGCTCTGTCTCTCTCGCTCTGTCTCACTCTGTCTCCCTCTCGCTCTGTCTCTCTCTCACTCTGTCTCTCTCTCGCTCTGTCTCCCTCTCGCTCTGTCCCTCTCGCTCTCTCTCTCGCTCTGTCTCTCTCTCGCTCTCTGTCTCGCTCTGTCTCGCTCTGTCTCACTCTCGCTCTGTCTCACTCTCGCTCTGTCTCACTCTCTCGCTCTGTCTCACTCTCGCTCTGTCTCACTCGCTCGCTCTGTCTCTCTCTCGCTCTGTCTCTCTCTCGCTCTGTCTCTCTCTCGCTCTGTCTCTCGCTCGCTCTGTCTCTCTCGCTCTCTGTCTCGCTCTCTCTCTCTCTCGCTCTGTCTCTCTCGCTCTGTCTCTCTCGCTCTGTCTCTCTCTCACTCTGTCTCGCTCTGTCTCACTCTCGCTCTGTCTCTCGCTCGCTCTGTCTCTCTCTTGCTCTGTCTCTCTCTCGCTCTGTCTCTCTCGCTCTCTGTCTCGCTCTGTCTCTCTCTCGCTCTCTCACTCTCGCTCTGTCTCTCTCTCGCTCTGTCTCTCTCTCGCTCTGTCTCTCTCTCGCTCTGTCTCTCTCTCGCTCTGTCTCTCTCGCTCTCTGTCTCGCTCTGTCTCTCTCTCGCTCTCTCGCTCTGTCTCTCTCGCTCTGTCTCTCTCTCACTCTGTCTTCCTCTCGCTCTGTCTCTCTCTCACTCTGTCTCTCTCTCGCTCTGTCTCCCTCTCGCTCTGTCCCTCTCGCTCTCTCTCTCGCTCTGTCTCTCTCTCGCTCTCTGTCTCGCTCTGTCTCGCTCTGTCTCACTCTCGCTCTGTCTCACTCGCTCGCTCTGTCTCTCTCTCGCTCTGTCTCTCTCTCGCTCTGTCTCTCTCTCGCTCTGTCTCTCTCTCGCTCTGTCTCTCGCTCGCTCTGTCTCTCTCGCTCTGTCTCTCTCGCTCTCTGTCTCGCTCTCTCTCTCTCTCACTCTGTCTCTCTCGCTCTGTCTCTCTCGCTCTGTCTCTCTCTCACTCTGTCTCGCTCTGTCTCACTCTCGCTCTGTCTCTCGCTCGCTCTGTCTCTCTCGCTCTGTCTCTCTCTCGCTCTGTCTCTCTCGCTCTCTGTCTCGCTCTGTCTCTCTCTCGCTCTCTCACTCTCGCTCTGTCTCTCTCTCGCTCTGTCTCTCTCTCGCTCTGTCTCTCTCTCGCTCTGTCTCTCTCGCTCTCTGTCTCGCTCTGTCTCGCTCTGTCTCTCTCACTCTCGCTCTGTCTCTCTCGCTCTGTCTCTCTCTCACTCTGTCTTCCTCTCGCTCTGTCTCTCTCTCACTCTGTCTCTCTCTCGCTCTGTCTCCCTTTCGCTCTGTCCCTCTCGCTCTCTCTCTCGCTCTGTCTCTCTCTCGCTCTCTGTCTCGCTCTGTCTCGCTCTGTCTCACTCTCGCTTTGTCTCACTCTCGCTTTGTCTCACTCGCTCTGTCTCACTCGCTCTGTCTCACTCGCTCTTTCTCACTCGCTCTGTCTCACTTGCTCTGTCTCACTCGCTCTCACTCGCTCTGTCTCTCACTCACTCGCTCTGTCTCTCACTCGCTCTGTCTCTCACTCACTCGCTCTGTCTGTCTCTCTCTCGCTCTGTCTCACTCGCTCTGTCACACTCGCTGTGTCTCACTCGCTGTGTCTCACTCGCTCTGTCTCACTCGCTCTGTCTCACTCGCTCTGTCTCACTCGCTCTGTCTCACACTCGCTCTGTCTCACTCTCGCTCTGTCTCGCTCTGTCTCACACTCGCTCTGTCTCACACTCGCTCTGTCTCATTCTCGCTCTCTCACTCTCGCTCGCTCTGTCTCTCTCGCTCTGTCTCTCTCTCGCTCTGTCTCTCTCTCGCTCTGTCTCTCTCTCTCACTCTCGCTCTCTCACTCTCGCTCTCTCACTCTCGCTCTGTCTCACTCTCGCTCTGTCTCTCTCTCGCTCTGTCTCTCTCTCGCTCTGTCTCTCTCTCGCTCTGGCTCATTCGCTCTGTCTCTTTCTCGCTCTGTCTCACACTCGCTCTCTCTCACACTCGCTCTCTCACGCTCGCTCTGTCTCGTTCGCTCTGTCTCGCTCGCTCGCTCTGTCTCACTCGCTCTGTCTCACTCGCTCTGTCTCACTCGCTCTGTCTCACTCGCTCTGTCTCACTCGCTCTGTCTCACTCACTCGCTCTGTCTCACTCACTCGCTCTGTCTCACTCACTCGCTCTGTCTCACTCACTCGCTCTGTCTCACTCGCTCTCGCTCTGTCTCACTCGCTCTCGCTCTGTCTCGCTCTCTCACTCTCGCTCTGTCTCACTCTCTCTTTGTCTCACTATTGCTCTGTCTCACTCTCGCTCTGTGTCACTCTCGCTCTGTCTCACTCGCTCTGTCTCACTCTCTCGCTCTGTCTCACTCTCGCTCTGTCTCACTCTCTCGCTCTGTCTCACTCTCACTCTGTCTCACTCGCTCGCTCTGTCTCTCTCTCGCTCTGTCTCTCTCTCGCTCTGTCTCTCTCTCGCTCTGTCTCTCGCTCGCTCTGTCTCTCTCGCTCTGTCTCTCTCGCTCTCTGTCTCGCTCTCTCTCTCTCTCGCTCTCTCTCTCGCTCTGTCTCTCTCGCTCTGTCTCTCTCTCACTCTGTCTCGCTCTGTCTCACTCTCGCTCTGTCTCTCGCTCGCTCTGTCTCTCTCTTGCTCTGTCTCTCTCTCGCTCTGTCTCTCTCGCTCTCTGTCTCGCTCTGTCTCTCTCTCGCTCTCTCACTCTCGCTCTGTCTCTCTCTCGCTCTGTCTCTCTCTCGCTCTGTCTCTCTCTCGCTCTGTCTCTCTCTCGCTCTGTCTCTCTCGCTCTCTGTCTCGCTCTGTCTCTCTCTCGCTCTCTCGCTCTGTCTCTCTCGCTCTGTCTCACTCTGTCTCCCTCTCGCTCTGTCTCTCTCTCACTCTGTCTCTCTCTCGCTCTGTCTCCCTCTCGCTCTGTCCCTCTCGCTCTCTCTCTCGCTCTGTCTCTCTCTCGCTCTCTGTCTCGCTCTGTCTCGCTCTGTCTCACTCTCGCTCTGTCTCACTCTCGCTCTGTCTCACTCTCTCGCTCTGTCTCACTCTCGCTCTGTCTCACTCGCTCGCTCTGTCTCTCTCTCGCTCTGTCTCTCTCTCGCTCTGTCTCTCTCTCGCTCTGTCTCTCGCTCGCTCTGTCTCTCTCGCTCTCTGTCTCGCTCTCTCTCTCTCTCGCTCTGTCTCTCTCGCTCTGTCTCTCTCGCTCTGTCTCTCTCTCACTCTGTCTCGCTCTGTCTCACTCTCGCTCTGTCTCTCGCTCGCTCTGTCTCTCTCTTGCTCTGTCTCTCTCTCGCTCTGTCTCTCTCGCTCTCTGTCTCGCTCTGTCTCTCTCTCGCTCTCTCACTCTCGCTCTGTCTCTCTCTCGCTCTGTCTCTCTCTCGCTCTGTCTCTCTCTCGCTCTGTCTCTCTCTCGCTCTGTCTCTCTCGCTCTCTGTCTCGCTCTGTCTCTCTCTCGCTCTCTCGCTCTGTCTCTCTCGCTCTGTCTCTCTCTCACTCTGTCTTCCTCTCGCTCTGTCTCTCTCTCACTCTGTCTCTCTCTCGCTCTGTCTCCCTCTCGCTCTGTCCCTCTCGCTCTCTCTCTCGCTCTGTCTCTCTCTCGCTCTCTGTCTCGCTCTGTCTCGCTCTGTCTCACTCTCGCTCTGTCTCACTCGCTCGCTCTGTCTCTCTCTCGCTCTGTCTCTCTCTCGCTCTGTCTCTCTCTCGCTCTGTCTCTCTCTCGCTCTGTCTCTCGCTCGCTCTGTCTCTCTCGCTCTGTCTCTCTCGCTCTCTGTCTCGCTCTCTCTCTCTCTCACTCTGTCTCTCTCGCTCTGTCTCTCTCGCTCTGTCTCTCTCTCACTCTGTCTCGCTCTGTCTCACTCTCGCTCTGTCTCTCGCTCGCTCTGTCTCTCTCGCTCTGTCTCTCTCTCGCTCTGTCTCTCTCGCTCTCTGTCTCGCTCTGTCTCTCTCTCGCTCTCTCACTCTCGCTCTGTCTCTCTCTCGCTCTGTCTCTCTCTCGCTCTGTCTCTCTCTCGCTCTGTCTCTCTCGCTCTCTGTCTCGCTCTGTCTCGCTCTGTCTCTCTCACTCTCGCTCTGTCTCTCTCGCTCTGTCTCTCTCTCACTCTGTCTTCCTCTCGCTCTGTCTCTCTCTCACTCTGTCTCTCTCTCGCTCTGTCTCCCTTTCGCTCTGTCCCTCTCGCTCTCTCTCTCGCTCTGTCTCTCTCTCGCTCTCTGTCTCGCTCTGTCTCGCTCTGTCTCACTCTCGCTTTGTCTCACTCTCGCTTTGTCTCACTCGCTCTGTCTCACTCGCTCTGTCTCACTCGCTCTTTCTCACTCGCTCTGTCTCACTTGCTCTGTCTCACTCGCTCTCACTCGCTCTGTCTCTCACTCACTCGCTCTGTCTCTCACTCGCTCTGTCTCTCACTCACTCGCTCTGTCTGTCTCTCTCTCGCTCTGTCTCACTCGCTCTGTCACACTCGCTGTGTCTCACTCGCTGTGTCTCACTCGCTCTGTCTCACTCGCTCTGTCTCACTCGCTCTGTCTCACTCGCTCTGTCTCACACTCGCTCTGTCTCACTCTCGCTCTGTCTCACTCTCGCTCTGTCTCACACTCGCTCTGTCTCACACTCGCTCTGTCTCATTCTCGCTCTCTCACTCTCGCTCGCTCTGTCTCTCTCGCTCTGTCTCTCTCTCGCTCTGTCTCTCTCTCGCTCTGTCTCTCTCTCTCACTCTCGCTCTCTCACTCTCGCTCTGTCTCACTCTCGCTCTGGCTCTCTCGCTCTGTCTCTTTCTCTCTCTCTCTCACACTCGCTCTGTCTCACACTCGCTCTGTCTCGCTTGCTCTGTCTCACTCGCTCCTTCTCACTCGCTCTGTCTCACTCACTCGCTCTGTCTCACTCACTCGCTCTGTCTCACTCACTCGCTCTGTCTCACTCGCTCTGTCTCACTCGCTCTCGCTCTGTCTCGCTCTCTCACTCTCGCTCTCTCACTCTCGCTCTGTCTCGCTCTCTCACTCTCGCTCTGTCTCACTCTCTCTTTGTCTCACTATTGCTCTGTCTCACTCTCGCTCTGTGTCACTCTCGCTCTGTCTCACTCGCTCTGTCTCACTCTCGCTCTGTCTCACTCTCGCTCTGTCTCACTCGCTCGCTCTGTCTCTCTCTCGCTCTGTCTCTCTCTCGCTCTCTCTCTCTCGCTCTGTCTCTCTCTCGCTCTGTCTCTCTCTCGCTCTGTCTCTCTCTCGCTCTGTCTCTCTCTCGCTCTGTCTCTCTCTCGCTCTGTCTCTCTCTCGCTCTGTCTCACTCTCGCTTTGTCTCACTCGCTCTGTCTCACTCGCTCTGTCTCACTCGCTCTCGCTCTGTCTCGCTCTCTCACTCTCGCTCTCTCACTCTTGCTCTGTCTCGCTCTCTCACTCTCGCTCTGTCTCACTCTCGCTCTGTCTCACTCTCTCTCTGTCTCACTATTGCGCTGTCTCACTCTCGCTCTGTGTCACTCTCGCTCTGTCTCACTCGCTCTGTCTCACTCTCTCGCTCTGTCTCACTCTCGCTCTGTCTCACTCTCTCGCTCTGTCTCACTCTCTCACTCTGTCTCTCGCTCGCTCTGTCTCTCTCTCGCTCTGTCTCACTCTCGCTCTCTCACTCTCGCTGTCTCCCTCTCGCTCTGTCCCTCTCGCTCTCTCTCTCGCTCTGTCTCTCTCTCGCTCTGTCTCGCTCTCGCTCTGTCTCACACTCGCTGTGTCTCACTCGCTGTGTCTCACTCGCTCTGTCTCACTCGCTCTGTCTCACGCTCGCTCTGTCTCACACTCGCTCTGTCTCACTCTCGCTCTGTCTCACTCTCGCTCTCTCACTCTCGCTCTGTCTCTCTCTCGCTCTGGCTCACTCTCGCTCTGTCTCACTCTCTCTCTGTCTCACTCTCGCTCTGTCTCACTCTCGCTCTCTCACTCTCGCTCTGTCTCACTCTCGCTCTCGCTCTGTCTCTCTCTCGCTCTGTCTCTCTCTCGCTCTGTCTCTCTCTCGCTCTGGCTCATTCGCTCTGTCTCACACTCGCTCTCTCTCACACTCGCTCTCTCACGCTCGCTCTGTCTCGCTCGCTCTGTCTCGCTCGCTCTGTCTCGCTCGCTCTGTCTCGCTCGCTCTGTCTCGCTCGCTCTGTCTCACTCGCTCTGTCTCACTCGCTCTGTCTCACTCGCTCTGTCTCACTCACTCGCTCTGTCTCACTCGCTCTCGCTCTGTCTCACTCGCTCTCGCTCTGTCTCACTCGCTCTCGCTCTGTCTCGCTCTCTTACTCTCGCTCTGTCTCACTCTCTCTTTGTCTCACTATTGCTCTGTCTCACTCTCGCTCTGTGTCACTCTCGCTCTGTCTCACTCGCTCTGTCTCACTCTCGCTCTGTCTCACTCTCTCGCTCTGTCTCACTCTCGCTCTGTCTCACTCTCGCTCGCTCTGTCTCTCTCTCGCTCTGTCTCTCTCTCGCTCTGTCTCTCGCTCGCTCTGTCTCTCTCTCGCTCTGTCTCTCTCTCGCTCTGTCTCTCTCTCGCTCTGTCTCACTCGCTCTGTCACACTCGCTGTGTCTCACTCGCTGTGTCTCACTCGCTCTGTCTCACTCGCTCTGTCTCACTCGCTCTGTCTCACTCGCTCTGTCTCACACTCGCTCTGTCTCACTCTCGCTCTGTCTCACTCTCGCTCTGTCTCACACTCGCTCTGTCTCACACTCGCTCTGTCTCATTCTCGCTCTCTCACTCTCGCTCGCTCTGTCTCTCTCGCTCTGTCTCTCTCTCGCTCTGTCTCTCTCTCGCTCTGTCTCTCTCTCTCACTCTCGCTCTCTCACTCTCGCTCTGTCTCACTCTCGCTCTGGCTCTCTCGCTCTGTCTCTTTCTCTCTCTCTCTCACACTCGCTCTGTCTCACACTCGCTCTGTCTCGCTTGCTCTGTCTCACTCGCTCCTTCTCACTCGCTCTGTCTCACTCACTCGCTCTGTCTCACTCACTCGCTCTGTCTCACTCACTCGCTCTGTCTCACTCGCTCTGTCTCACTCGCTCTCGCTCTGTCTCGCTCTCTCACTCTCGCTCTCTCACTCTCGCTCTCTCACTCTCGCTCTGTCTCGCTCTCTCACTCTCGCTCTGTCTCACTCTCTCTTTGTCTCACTATTGCTCTGTCTCACTCTCCCTCTGTGTCACTCTCGCTCTGTCTCACTCGCTCTGTCTTACTCTCGCTCTGTCTCACTCTCTCGCTCTGTCTCACTCTCGCTCTGTCTCACTCGCTCGCTCTGTCTCTCTCTCGCTCTGTCTCTCTCTCGCTCTCTCTCTCTCGCTCTGTCTCTCTCTCGCTCTGTCTCTCTCTCGCTCTGTCTCTCTCTCGCTCTGTCTCTCTCTCGCTCTGTCTCTCTCTCGCTCTGTCTCTCTCTCGCTCTGTCTCACTCTCGCTTTGTCTCACTCGCTCTGTCTCACTCGCTCTGTCTCACTCGCTCTCGCTCTGTCTCGCTCTCTCACTCTCGCTCTCTCACTCTTGCTCTGTCTCGCTCTCTCACTCTCGCTCTGTCTCACTCTCGCTCTGTCTCACTCTCTCTCTGTCTCACTATTGCGCTGTCTCACTCTCGCTCTGTGTCACTCTCGCTCTGTCTCACTCGCTCTGTCTCACTCTCTCGCTCTGTCTCACTCTCGCTCTGTCTCACTCTCTCGCTCTGTCTCACTCTCTCACTCTGTCTCTCGCTCGCTCTGTCTCTCTCTCGCTCTGTCTCACTCTCGCTCTCTCACTCTCGCTGTCTCCCTCTCGCTCTGTCCCTCTCGCTCTCCCTCTCGCTCTGTCCCTCTCGCTCTCTCTCTCGCTCTGTCTCTCTCTCGCTCTGTCTCGCTCTCGCTCTGTCTCACACTCGCTGTGTCTCACTCGCTGTGTCTCACTCGCTCTGTCTCACTCGCTCTGTCTCACGCTCGCTCTGTCTCACACTCGCTCTGTCTCACTCTCGCTCTGTCTCACTCTCGCTCTCTCACTCTCGCTCTGTCTCTCTCTCGCTCTGTCTCACTCTCGCTCTGTCTCACTCTCTCTCTGTCTCACTCTCGCTCTGTCTCACTCTCGCTCTCTCACTCTCGCTCTGTCTCACTCTCGCTCTCGCTCTGTCTCTCTCTCGCTCTGTCTCTCTCTCGCTCTGTCTCTCTCTCGCTCTGGCTCATTCGCTCTGTCTCACACTCGCTCTCTCTCACACTCGCTCTCTCACGCTCGCTCTGTCTCGCTCGCTCTCGCTCTGTCTCACTCGCTCTCGCTCTGTCTCACTCGCTCTCGCTCTGTCTCACTCGCTCTCGCTCTGTCTCACTCGCTCTCGCTCTGTCTCGCTCTCTTACTCTCGCTCTGTCTCACTCTCTCTTTGTCTCACTATTGCTCTGTCTCACTCTCGCTCTGTGTCACTCTCGCTCTGTCTCACTCGCTCTGTCTCACTCTCGCTCTGTCTCACTCTCTCGCTCTGTCTCACTCTCGCTCTGTCTCACTCTCGCTCGCTCTGTCTCTCTCTCGCTCTGTCTCTCTCTCGCTCTGTCTCTCGCTCGCTCGCTCTGTCTCTCTCTCGCTCTGTCTCTCTCTCGCTCTGTCTCTCTCTCGCTCTGTCTCTCTCTCGCTCTGTCTCTCGCTCGCTCTGTCTCTCTCGCTCTGTCTCTCTCGCTCTCTGTCTCGCTCTCTCTCTCTCTCGCTCTGTCTCTCTCGCTCTGTCTCTCTCGCTCTGTCTCTCTCTCACTCTGTCTCGCTCTGTCTCACTCTCGCTCTGTCTCTCGCTCGCTCTGTCTCTCTCTCGCTCTGTCTCTCTCTCGCTCTGTCTCTCTCGCTCTCTGTCTCGCTCTGTCTCTCTCTCGCACTCTCGCTCTGTCTCTCTCTCGCTCTGTCTCTCTCTCGCTCTGTCTCTCTCTCGCTCTGTCTCTCTCTCGCTCTGTCTCTCTCTCGCTCTGTCTCACTCTCTCTGTCTCCCTCTCGCTCTGTCCCTCTCGCTCTCTCTCTCGCTCTGTCTCTCTCTCGCTCTCTGTCTCTCTCTCGCTCTCTCTCTCTCGCTCTGTCTCTCTCTCGCTCTGTCTCTCTCTCGCTCTGTCTCTCGCTCGCTCTGTCTCTCTCTCTCTCTGTCTCTCTCTCGCTCTGTCTCTCTCTCGCTCTGTCTCTCTCTCGCTCTGTCTCTCTCTCTCGCTCTGTCTCTCGCTCGCTCTGTCTCTCTCTCGCTCTGTCTCACTCTCGCTCTGTCTCACTCTCGCTGTCTCCCTCTCGCTCTGTCCCTCTCGCTCTCTCTCTCGCTCTGTCTCTCTCTCGCTCTCTGTCTCGCTCTGTCTCACTCTCGCTCTGTCTCACTCGCTCTGTCTCACTCGCTCTGTCTCACTCGCTCTGTCTCACTCTCTCTGTCTCACTCTCTCTCTCTCACTCGCTCTGTCTCTCACTCACTCGCTCTGTCTCTCACTCGCTCTCTCTCACTCACTCACTCGCTCTGTCTGTCTCTCTCTCGCTCTGTCTCTCTCTCGCTCTGTCTCGCTCTCGCTCTGTCTCACACTCGCTGTGTCTCACTCGCTCTGTCTCACTCGCTCTGTCTCACTCGCTCTGTCTCACGCTCGCTCTGTCTCACACTCGCTCTGTCTCACTCTCGCTCTGTCTCACTCTCGCTCTCTCACTCTCGCTCTGTCTCTCTCTCGCTCTGGCTCACTCTCGCTCTGTCTCACTCTCGCTCTGTCTCACTCTCGCTCTGTCTCACTCTCGCTCTGTCTCACTCTCGCTCTGTCTCACTCTCGCTCTCTCACTCTCGCTCTCGCTCTGTCTCTCTCTCGCTCTGTCTCTCTCTCGCTCTGTCTCTCTCTCGCTCTGTCTCTCTCGCTCTGGCTCATTCGCTCTGTCTCACACTCGCTCTCTCTCACACTCGCTCTCTCACGCTCGCTCTCTCACGCTCGCTCTGTCTCGCTCGCTCTGTCTCGCTCGCTCTGTCTCGCTCGCTCTGTCTCACTCGCTCTGTCTCACTCGCTCTGTCTCACTCGCTCTGTCTCACTCGCTCTGTCTCACTCGCTCTGTCTCACTCACTCGCTCTGTCTCACTCACTCGCTCTGTCTCACTCACGCGCTCTGTCTCACTCGCTCTCGCTCTGTCTCACTCGCTCTCGCTCTGTCTCACTCGCTCTCGCTCTGTCTCGCTCTCTCACTCTCGCTCTGTCTCACTCTCTCTTTGTCTCACTATTGCTCTGTCTCACTCTCGCTCTGTGTCACTCTCACTCTGTCTCACTCGCTCTGTCTCACTCTCTCGCTCTGTCTCACTCTCGCTCTGTCTCACTCGCTCGCTCTGTCTCTCTCTCGCTCTCTCTCTCTCGCTCTGTCTCTCGCTCGCTCTGTCTCTCTCTCGCTCTGTCTCTCTCTCGCTCTGTCTCTCTCTCGCTCTGTCTCTCTCTCGCTCTGTCTCTCGCTCGCTCTGTCTCTCTCGCTCTGTCTCTCTCGCTCTCTGTCTCGCTCTCTCTCTCTCTCTCGCTCTGTCTCTCTCGCTCTGTCTCTCTCGCTCTGTCTCTCTCTCACTCTGTCTCGCTCTGTCTCACTCTCGCTCTGTCTCTCGCTCGCTCTGTCTCTCTCTCGCTCTGTCTCTCTCTCGCTCTGTCTCTCTCGCTCTCTGTCTCGCTCTGTCTCTCTCTCGCTCTCTCACTCTCGCTCTGTCTCTCTCTCGCTCTGTCTCTCTCTCGCTCTGTCTCTCTCTCGCTCTGTCTCTCTCTCGCTCTGTCTCTCTCGCTCTGTCTCTCTCTCGCTCTGTCTCTCTCTCGCTCTGTCTCTCTCGCTCTCTGTCTCGCTCTGTCTCTCTCTCGCTCTCTCACTCTCGCTCTGTCTCTCTCGCTCTGTCTCTCTCTCACTCTGTCTCCCTCTCGCTCTGTCTCTCTCTCACTCTGTCTCTCTCTCGCTCTGTCTCCCTCTCGCTCTGTCCCTCTCGCTCTCTCTCTCGCTCTGTCTCTCTCTCGCTCTCTGTCTCGCTCTGTCTCGCTCTGTCTCACTCTCGCTTTGTCTCACTCTCGCTTTGTCTCACTCGCTCTGTCTCACTCGCTCTGTCTCACTCACTCTTTCTCACTCGCTCTGTCTCACTTGCTCTGTCTCACTCGCTCTCACTCGCTCTGTCTCTCACTCACTCGCTCTGTCTCTCACTCGCTCTGTCTCTCACTCACTCGCTCTGTCTGTCTCTCTCTCGCTCTGTCTCACTCGCTCTGTCTCACTCGCTGTGTCTCACTCGCTCTGTCTCACTCGCTCTGTCTCACTCGCTCTGTCTCACTCGCTCTGTCTCACTCGCTCTGTCTCACACTCGCTCTGTCTCACGCTCGCTCTGTCTCACTCTCGCTCTGTCTCACTCTCGCTCTGTCTCACACTCGCTCTGTCTCACACTCGCTCTGTCTCATTCTCGCTCTCTCACTCTCGCTCGCTCTGTCTCTCTCTCGCTCTGTCTCTCTCTCGCTCTGTCTCTCTCTCGCACTCTCGCTCTCTCACTCTCGCTCTCTCACTCTCGCTCTGTCTCACTCTCGCTCTGGCTCTCTCGCTCTGTCTCTTTCTCGCTCTCTCTCACACTCGCTCTGTCTCACACTCGCTCTGTCTCGCTCGCTCTGTCTCACTCGCTCCTTCTCACTCGCTCTGTCTCACTCACTCGCTCTGTCTCACTCACTCGCTCTGTCTCACTCATTCGCTCTGTCTCACTCGCTCTGTCTCACTCGCTCTCGCTCTGTCTCGCTCTCTCACTCTCGCTCTCTCACTCTCGCTCTGTCTCGCTCTCTCACTCTTGCTCTGTCTCACTCTCTCTTTGTCTCACTATTGCTCTGTCTCACTCTCGCTCTGTCTCACTCGCTCGCTCTGTCTCTCTCTCGCTCTGTCTCTCTCTCGCTCTGTCTGTCTCTCGCTCTCTCTCTCTCTCGCTCTGTCTCTCTCTCGCTCTGTCTCTCGCTCGCTCTGTCTCTCTCTCGCTCTGTCTCTCTCTCGCTCTGTCTCTCTCTCGCTCTGTCTCACTCTCGCTTTGTCTCACTCTCGCTTTGTCTCACTCGCTCTGTCTCACTCGCTCTGTCTCACTCGCTCTGTCTCACTCGCTCTGTCTCACTCGCTCTCGCTCTGTCTCGCTCTCTCACTCTCGCTCTCTCACTCTCGCTCTCTCACTCTTGCTCTGTCTCACTCTCTCACTCTCGCTCTGTCTCACTCTCGCTCTGTCTCACTCTCTCTCTGTCTCACTATTGCGCTGTCTCACTCTCGCTCTGTGTCACTCTCGCTCTGTCTCACTCGCTCTGTCTCACTCTCTCGCTCTGTCTCACTCTCGCTCTGTTTCACTCTCTCGCTCTGTCTCACTCTCTCGCTCTGTCTCTCGCTCGCTCTGTCTCTCTCTCGCTCTGTCTCTCTCTCGCTCTGTCTCTCTCTCTCTCGCTCCCTCTCTCGCTCTCTCTCTCGCTCTCTCACTCTCGCTCTGTCTCTCTCGCTCTGTCTCTCTCTCGCTCTGTCTCTCTCTCGCTCTGTCTCACTCGCTCTGTCTCACTCGCTCTGTCTCACTCGCTCTGTCTCACTCGCTCTGTCTCACTCGCTCTGTCTCACTCGCTCTGTCTCGCTCTGTCTCTCACTCACTCGCTCTGTCTCTCACTCACTCGCTCTGTCTCTCACTCACTCGCTCTGTCTCACTCGCTCTGTCTCGCTCGCTCTGTCTCTCTCGCTCTGTCTCTCTCGCTCTGTCTCTCTCTCGCTCTGTCTCTCTCTCGCTCTGTCTCTCTCTCGCTCTGTCTCTCTCTCGCTCTGTCTCACTCTCGCTCTGTCTCACTCTCGCTCTGTCTCACTCGCTCTGTCTCACTCGCTCTTTCTCACTTGCTCTCTCTCGCTCTTTCTGTCTCTCTCTCTCGCTCTGTCTCACTCGCTCTCTGTCTCACTCGCTCTGTCTCGCTCTCTGTCTTGCTCTCTGTCTCACTCGCTCTGTCTCGTTCACTCTGTCTCGCTCTCTCTCTCCCACTCTGTCTCTCGCTCTGTCTATCTCTCACTTGCTCTCTGTCTTGCTCTCTGTCTCTCTCACTCGCACTGTCTCGCTCTCTTGCTCTCTCACTTGCTCTGTCTCACTCTCTGTCTCACGCTCTCTCTCACTCTCCCTCGCTCTCTGTCTTGCTCTCTGTCTCTCTCACTCACACTCGCACTGTCTCGCTCTCTCGCTCTCTGTCTGTCTCTCTCACTCTCTCTATATCTCTCACTCTCTCTATATCTCTCACTCTCTCTATATCTCTCACTCTGTCTGTCTCTCACTCTCTCTATATCTCTCTCTCTCCAGTCTGTTCTCCTGTTCCTCAGTGTTGGACTCCCTGCTGTTTAAGTCAACAGAGCCTAGGGATGCCCCCATCCAGAGTACCCTGCTACATGACATCGTCAACCCGCTCCGCAGGTCAGCCAGCGCGTGTGTGTGTGTGTGTGTGCGCTTAGGAGGTGTAGTAATTGTAGGCTTGGGGGTGCTAATACATGTTTTGCATGTGTGTATTGATGTCTACGTGTAGTGAAGGTTTTGTGGAAGGGAGACACATTATGAAGCTTCGTCAGCAGCTGCAGGAGCTTGGATACTGCCACACATTCACCACAGAGGAGAAAGGTGAACAAACATCTGCCTTACTGCTATAGGCTTTCTAACAGGACAGTCGCAACTGTAAATGAACTAGACTTAATAGGATGATTTTTGAAAGGACTGAGTGTGTCTGTGTGTGGTTGTGTTCTTGTTCAGATCCAGAAGAGTTTCTTACCCTCATTATGCACCATATTTTCTGTCTGGATCCTCTCCTCAAACTGTAAGAATACCTTACTCTAATCTATGTTCTATTTGAATTGTAATGTAGCTTTGCACTACACCAATGTAATACATACTTGATTACCAGACTTGACCTGTTTATAAAGAAATGTAAAGACTAGACCTGGTTATAAAGAAATGTAAAGACTAGACCTGGTTATAAAGAAATCTAAAGACTAGACCTGTTTATAAAGAAATGTAAAGACTAGACCTGGTTATAAAGAAATCTAAAGACTAGACCTGTTTATAAAGAAATCTAAAGACTAGACCTGTTGTCTCCAGGTCAGCAGGGGGAAAGGTCCAGGACAGTTACTGTTATCAAATCTTCCTGGATAACAACCACAGCCTGGTTCTGCCTACAGTCCAACACCTGCTGGAACACTCCTTCCACAGCGCAGGACTCAAACTGGCAGAGGTAGGGGTGTGTGGGTGGGTTTGTGTGGGTGGGTGGGTTTGTGTGTGTGGGTTTGTGTGGGTGGGTTGGTGTGTGGGTGGGTGTGGGTGGGTGTGTGTGGGTGGGTTTGTGTGGGTGCACAGTACTCGCTCACTATGCTCATTCTCATTTATCTAAAATTCCTCTAGATGGCGCTGTTTGATAAGTCTTCTGCTACAACTGAACTAATGTGTGTTTATGACTACTAGACTATACAACGGTCTCCAGATTGGTAGTCTACTGTAGTCAGTGGTTGTGTAGTGACTGTATGTCTCTTCCGCTCCTTCTAGGTGCCGTCTTGTCTGATCCTCCAGATGCCTCGCTTTGGGAAGAAGTTCAAGATGTTTCAGAAGATTATCCCTTCACTGGAGCTGGACATTACTGACCTCCTCTCTGAAGGTAGATCACACACCACACACACACACACACACACACACACACATTGCCACTCAAGGATACACCATATATCTGTGCAGAGATGTGATGTGGTGTGTGTTCAGGTCCCCAGCAGTGTGTGTTGTGTGGTCAGCTGGCATATGAGGAGTGTGTGGACTGCTTCAGAGACCCAGTCTTCAGCAGGACAGGATTTAAAGTGTTCTGCAGGACCTGCTCCTCTCAGGTAGGGCGTAAGGACAGACTGACACACTCCACTCTGTGTGTGTACCTGTCATAGTGTTGTGTGTCATTATACGTGTATTAGATCATACTACATTGCAGTCGGAGTACACAGAATCAGTGATCTACAAATCGCTTTGCATCCCAAATAATTACTCTATATTTGATTAGGATTAGTGATTCTGCACCTCTGTCTCCTTCTCCAGGTGCACTCTCACCCCGAGCGGCTGTCCCACAGCCCCTCCCCCCTGCAGCTCCCTGAGGGTTACCCCGCCCCCACTACCCTCCGAGCCCCTCACCCTGCCCCACCCAGAGAGAGACTGGAGCTGTTTGCAGTGCTGTGCATAGAGACCAGTCACTATGTCTCCTTCATCAAACATGGACCAAACAGCACAGACTGGATCTTCTTTGACAGCATGGCTGACAGACATGGTGAGGTTGTGTGGAAAACCATCCTTGTTTCCTCCATTCCTTTCAAACCTCATTGGAGGTCAGAAGGAAGCACCTTGGGTCCTTTCCTCCAATACGCATTGAGATGAATAGAGGAAACAAGGATGGCAGAAGCAAGGATTTGACGGCTAGTAATGTTTTCAGACACCAACAGTGGGTTTGAATTTTCTCTGTCTCGCTCTCTGTCTCACTCTCTGTCTCACTCTCTGTCTTTGTCTCATTCTCTGTCTTTGTCTCATTCTGTCTTTGTCTTATTCTCTCTCATTCTCTCTCATTTTCTGTCTCATTCTCTATCTCTCTCTGTCTCATTCTCTGTCTCATTTTCTGTCTCATTCTGTCTTTGTCTCATTCTCTGACTTTGTCTTATTCTGTCTTTGTCTTATTCTCTCTCATTCTCTCTCATTTTCTGTCTCTCTCTCTCTCTCTCTCTCTCTCTCTCTCTCATTCTCTGTCTCTCTCTCTCTCATTCTCTGTCTCTCTCTCATTCTCTCTCTCTCTCTCTCTCTCTCTCTCTCATTCTCTGTCTCTGTCTCATTCTCTGTCTCATTCTCTGTCTCATTCTCTGTCTCATTCTCTGTCTCTGTCTCTTTCTCATTCTCTCTCTCATTCTCTGTCTCTGTCTCATTCTCTCTCTCATTCTCTGTCTCTGTCTCATTCTCTCTCTCATTCTCTGTCTCTGTCTCATTCTCTCTCTCATTCTCTGTCTCTGTCTCATTCTCTGTCTCATTCTCTCTCTCTGTCTCATTCTCTCTCTCTGTCTCATTCTCTCTCTCTGTCTCATTCTCTGTCTCATTCTCTGTCTCATTCTCTGTCTCTGTCTCATTCTCTCTCTCATTCTCTGTCTCTGTCTCATTCTCTGTCTCTGTCTCATTCTCTGTCTCTCTCATTCTCTCTCTCTGTCTCATTCCCTGTCTCTGTCTCATTCTCTCTCTCTCTCATACTCTGTCTCATTTTCTCTCTCTCTCTCTCTCTCTCTCTCTCTCATTTTTTCTCTCTCATGTTCGCTCTCTCTCTCATTCTCTGTCTGTCTCATTCTCTCTCTCTCATTCTCTCTCTCATTCTCTCTCTCATTCTCTGTCTCTGTCTCATTCGCTGTCTTTCTCTCTCTTTCTCTCTTTCTGTGTGTGTTTCAGGAGAGAGGGATGGCTTCAACATTCCCCAGGTGGAGGCATGTCCAGAGGTTGGCATGTACCTGGTCATGTCACCCGCCGAGCTGGCCAACCAGGTGCCTCGGGACATGAAGGGCGTGGCTAAGCGTCTGTTCTGTGATGCCTACATGTACCTGTACCAGAGTACCAGCATCAGCCTCTACCGCTGACAGAAGGCAGGACCACATGGGTAATTCCACACCTCAAATTTGAGCGTTGTACAACTATTGTACTACTTGTCTATAAGTAAAAATGGATGGGACCTCTGTTCACTGCTTATACTGTCCAAATGGCCCAAATGTTATAGTGCCTTATGATATTGTGTGTGTGTGTGTGTGTGAGAGTGATATATGTGTTTGGACAAACCTACTCATTCAAGGGTTTTTATTTTTTATGTTCTACATTGTAGAGCAATAGTGAAGACAACACAATGAAATAACACATGGAATCATGTAGTAACCAAAAAAGTGTTAAACAAATCAAAATATATTTTAGATTCTTCAAAGTAGCCACCCTTTGCCTTGATGAAAGCATTCACCTGGAATGCTTTTCCAGCAGTCTTAAAGGAGTTCCCTGCTTTTCCTTCACTCTGCGGTCCAACTCATCCCAAACCATCTCAATTGGGTTGAGGTTGGGTGATTGTGGAGGCCAGGTCATCTGATGCAGCACTCCATCACTCTCCTTCTTGGTCAAATAGCCCTTACACAGCCTGGAGGTGTGTTGGGTCATTGTCCTGTTGAAAAACAAATGATAGTCCCACTAAGCACAAACCAGATGGGATGGCGTATCGCTGCAGAATGCTGTGGTAGTCATGCTGGTTAAGTGTGCCTTGAATTCTAAATAAATCACAGACAGTATCACCAGCAATGCACCATCACACCTCCTCCACGGTGGGAACCACACATGCAGAGATCATCTGTTCACCTACTCTGCGTCTCACAAAGACACGGCGGTTGGAACTAAAAATCTCAAATTTGGACTCATCAAACCAAAGGACAGATTTCCACTGGTTTAATGTTCATTGCTTATGTTTCTTGGCCTGAGCAAGTCTCTTCTTATTATTGGTGTCCTTTAATAGTGATTTCTTTGCAGTAATTCGACCATGATGGCCTGAGTCACGTAATCTCCTCTGAACAGTTGATGTTGAGATGTGTCTGTTACTTGAACTCTGTGAAGCATTTATTTGGGCTGCAATCTGAGGTGCTGTTAACTCTAATGAACTTATCCTCTACAGCAGAGGTAACTCTGGGTCTTCCTTCCCTGTGGTGGTCCTCATGAGAGCCAGTTTCATCATAGCTCTTGATGGTTTTTTGTGTTCTACATTGTAGAAGAAACTTTCAAAGTTCTTGACATTTTCCACATTGACTGACCTTCATGTCATGATGGACTGTCATTTCTCTTTGCTTATTTGAGCTGTTCTTGCCATAATATGGACTTGGTCTTTTACCAAATAGTATTGTCTTCTGTATACCACCCCTACCTTGTCACAACACAGCTGACTGGCTCAAACGCATTAAGAGGGAAATAAATTCCACAAATGAACTCTTAACAGCTGTTAATTGAAATGCATTCCAGGTGGCTACCTCATAATGCTGGTTGAGAGAATGCCAAGAGCGTGCAAAGCTGTCATCAAGGCAAAGGGTGGCTACTTTGAAGAATATAAAATATATTTGGATTTGTTAACACTTTTTTGGTTACTACATGATTCCATATGTGTTGTTTCATAGTTTTGATGTCTTCACTATTATTCTACAATGTAGAACATTGTAAAAAATAAAGAAAAACCCTTGAATGAGTAGGTGTGTCCAAACTTTTGACTGTTGATATATATATTAAAAAATGGAAACGTATGACTTCCATAGGCCTTCTAAAAGCCAAAGATATGTTCACTTTATGTAAAAAGTATTGGGGTGAATTATAGTGCCCTTTCTCCTCTTGTAAATTCATCCAAATAATCAGAAAATATATAATGATTTGTACTTTCTGATAAAGTGCCGTATCAAAGTCAAGAATTCCAACGTTTTTCAAATAAATGTGTACCTCACCCCTCTGTACTTTTATTATACTGTGCAATATCATGGGGGTCCAGGGTTAATGGATAGGACTACTGATCAGATAGGGAAAGGAGGGTTGCAGCTGGCCAGTTAGATGATTTTTGACCTCTTTGTGTTTGTTTTTATTTGCACTGGGTGACTTGTTTTGGATGTAGAACGTTAGACTTTATAATTTTTTTGACATTACTATTCCAGGGGAGGTTATGCTGTTTATACAATAATTTGTATAATTGTAAATGTAATACTTGGAAGTTGGAATGTATAAGAATCTATCTTAATATTTACCGCTGACTGTCTTTAAGATAGGTTAGATCCTTTTGTAGAACTTGACAATGTGATAATTTGCACTTTACTGACTTTATTTGTTGTTGATTTACTATAATATTTAGAACTATGCCTTCGTATTGGTAGCTATGCATATCTTAGAATTATTTCCCTGAGGTTTTCTGATTATTGTAATATTTGCAAAAAAGGCTAAAAGGAATGAATTTGAATATTTGCATGTGTACGCTATGAAATGCTATAGTATATACAAGTGTGTTAGTGCAAGTATGTCCTTACTTGTATGTTTGTAGGCCACTGTCCCTTTCACTATCTGAATTGGCACAGAATTATTCTCTCTTATCCCTTTTCTCTTTTCCATCTTTCACTTAGCATCGGGCAGAAAAGGGAGCGCCTCAAAGCTGAATAAATCAACAGTGATAACATCTTCTCACCACTTCATATTCCTAATGTGATCAGAGGGAGATGAGAGAGGGTCAGAGAGAGAGATAGAATCACTTAGAGGTAGGGACAGAGGCTGGGGGGCGGGGGCATTGCTTTTGGAAGGCTGTTGGAGCACTTTTCTTTAGGAAGTGGGTTAACTAAGGAGATCATTTGATCTGATAAACATTAACACAGGAGCAGCATACTATTTAGCCTCAATCTATATGAAATAATAAACATGTTTGTTATATCTCTGTGCTCAAAAGGTTATTCTGAGGTGAGCCTCTGGCGTACGACTGGGCTACATCCCAAATGGCACCCTGTTTCGTATAAAGTGCACTACTTTTGACCAGAGTACTACATACTGTAGGGAATGGGGTGTGATTTGGGATACATCTGGGCTTACACAAGGCAGGTATTGATGTACAGAAAATCACATCTCTTTGACATTTATAGAGCCAATTTATATGGAATTGCCAATTTTCTAACTTCCCCCTTTTCTACTCTGTGAGGTCATTATGGTGCAAAATGAAAGGAATTAAACCATTTTCTACTCTGTGAGGTCATTATGGTGCAAAATGAAAGAAATTAAACCCTTTTCTACTCTGTGAGGTCATTATGGTGCAAAATGAAAGAAATTAAACCCTTTTCTACTCTGTGAGGTCATTATGGTGCAAAATGAAAGGAATTAAACCATTTTCTACTCTGTGAGGTCATTATGGTGCAAAATGAAAGAAATTAAACCCTTTTCTACTCTGTGAGGTCATTATGGTGCAAAATGAAAGAAATTAAACCCTTTTCTACTCTGTGAGGTCATTATGGTGCAAAATGAAAGGAATTAAACCCTTTTCTACTCTGTGAGGTCATTATGGTGCAAAATGAAAGAAATTAAACCATTTTCTACTCTGTGAGGTCATTATGGTGCAAAATGAAAGAAATTAAACCCTTTTCTACTCTGTGAGGTCATTATGGTGCAAAATGAAAGAAATTAAACCCTTTTCTACTCTGTGAGGTCATTATGGTGCAAAATGAAAGGAATTAAACCCTTTTCTACTCTGTGAGGTCATTATGGTGCAAAATGAAAGAAATTAAACCCTTTTCTACTCTGTGAGGTCATTATGGTGCAAAATGAAAGAAATTAAACCCTTTTCTACTCTGTGAGGTCATTATGGTGCAAAATGAAAGAAATTAAACCCTTTTCTACTCTGTGAGGTCATTATGGTGCAAAATGAAAGAAATTAAACCCTTTTCTACTCTGTGAGGTCATTATGGTGCAAAATGAAAGAAATTAAACCCTTTTCTACTCTGTGAGGTCATTATGGTGCAAAATGAAAGAAATGAAACCCTTTTCTACTCTGTGAGGTCATTATGGTGCAAAATGAAAGGAATTAAACCCTTTTCTACTCTGTGAGGTCATTATGGTGCAAAATGAAAGAAATTAAACCCTTTTCTACTCTGTGAGGTCATTATGGTGCAAAATGAAAGAAATTAAACCCTTTTCTACTCTGTGAGGTCATTATGGTGCAAAATGAAAGGAATTAAACCATTTTCTACTCTGTGAGGTCATTATGGTGCAAAATGAAAGAAATTAAACCATTTTCTACTCTGTGAGGTCATTATGGTGCAAAATGAAAGAAATTAAACCCTTTTCTACTCTGTGAGGTCATTATGGTGCAAAATGAAAGAAATTAAACCCTTTTCTACTCTGTGAGGTCATTATGGTGCAAAATGAAAGAAATTAAACCCTTTTCTACTCTGTGAGGTCATTATGGTGCAAAATGAAAGAAATTAAACCCTTTTCTACTCTGTGAGGTCATTATGGTGCAAAATGAAAGGAATTAAACCCTTTTCTACTCTGTGAGGTCATTATGGTGCAAAATGAAAGAAATTAAACCCTTTTCTACTCTGTGAGGTCATTATGGTGCAAAATGAAAGAAATTAAACCCTTTTCTACTCTGTGAGGTCATTATGGTGCAAAATGAAAGAAATTAAACCCTTTTCTACTCTGTGAGGTCATTATGGTGCAAAATGAAAGAAATTAAACCCTTTTCTACTCTGTGAGGTCATTATGGTGCAAAATGAAAGAAATTAAACCCTTTTCTACTCTGTGAGGTCATTATGTTGCAAAATGAAATAAATTAAACCCTTTTCTACTCTGTGAGGTCATTATGGTGCAAAATGAAAGAAATTAAACCCTTTTCTACTCTGTGAGGTCATTATGGTGCAAAATGAAAGGAATTAAACCCTTTTCTACTCTGTGAGGTCATTATGGTGCAAAATGAAAGGAATTAAACCCTTTTCTACTCTGTGAGGTCATTATGGTGCAAAATGAAAGAAATTAAACCCTTTTCTACTCTGTGAGGTCATTATGGTGCAAAATGAAAGAAATTAAACCCTTTTCTACTCTGTGAGGTCATTATGGTGCAAAATGAAAGGAATTAAACCCTTTTCTACTCTGTGAGGTCATTATGGTGCAAAATGAAAGGAATTAAACCCTTTTCTACTCTGTGAGGTCATTATGGTGCAAAATGAAAGGAATTAAACCCTTTTCTACTCTGTGAGGTCATTATGGTGCAAAATGAAATGAATTAAACCCTTTTCTACTCTGTGAGGTCATTATGGTGCAAAATGAAAGAAATTAAACCCTTTTCTACTCTGTGAGGTCATTATGGTGCAAAATGAAAGGAATTAAACCCTTTTCTACTCTGTGAGGTCATTATGGTGCAAAATGAAAGAAATTAAACCCTTTTCTACTCTGTGAGGTCATTATGGTGCAAAATGAAAGAAATTAAACCCTTTTCTACTCTGTGAGGTCATTATGGTGCAAAATGAAAGGAATTAAACCCTTTTCTACTCTGTGAGGTCATTATGGTGCAAAATGAAAGGAATTAAACCATTTTCTACTCTGTGAGGTCATTATGGTGCAAAATGAAAGGAATTAAACCCTTTTCTACTCTGTGAGGTCATTATGGTGCAAAATGAAAGGAATTAAACCCTTTTCTACTCTGTGAGGTCATTATGGTGCAAAATGAAATGAATTAAACCCTTTTCTACTCTGTGAGGTCATTATGGTGCAAAATGAAAGAAATTAAACCCTTTTCTACTCTGTGAGGTCATTATGGTGCAAAATGAAAGGAATTAAACCCTTTTCTACTCTGTGAGGTCATTATGGTGCAAAATGAAAGGAATTAAACCCTTTTCTACTCTGTGAGGTCATTATGGTGCAAAATGAAAGGAATTAAACCCTTTTCTACTCTGTGAGGTCATTATGGTGCAAAATGAAAGGAATTAATCCCTTTTCTACTCTGTGAGGTCATTATGGTGCAAAATGAAAGAAATTAAACTCTTTTCTTCTTCTTTTTTTTGTAACTCTTCTGACTGCACTGGCTTCTTCTATGTACTTCCTATTTCCTTGCATTCTCTCTTTTCCTATCTCGGTAAACTTTGATAGACGTGTCTATTAGTTGGCAGCATTTATCTTCGTTGGGCACATGCCAACTCTCCCCCACCCCCCCAACCTTCAGAACAAACAGGACAGCATTTGCACTCAAATCCTCAATTCCTGACCTGAATTTTGTTTTCTGTGCCCAATTCAGCCATATCACATGATGGGTCCTGACCCTGGTCAGTGGTGTAAAGTACTTAGGTAAAAATACTTTTGAGTACTACTTAAGTCGTTTTTTACTTGACTATTTATATATATATATATATATATATATATAAACCGTCTGGTTTGCTTAATATAAGGAATTTTTTATTATTAATACTTTTACTTTTGATACTTAACAATATTTTAGCAATTACATTTACTTTTGCTGTATAAGTATATTTAAAACCAAATATTTTTTTGCTTTTACTCAAGTAGGATTTTACTGGGTGACTTCACTTTTACATGAGTCATTTTCTATTAAGGTATCATTACTTTTACTCAAGTAGGATTTTACTGGGTGACTTTCACTTTTACATGAGTCATTTTCTATTAAGGTATCATTACTTTTACTTAAGTATGACATTTGGGTACTTTTTATACCACTGGATGTGGCTGACCCTGAGCAAGTAGTTAGTACAGTAGGTCTCCATAGCTCTTATGAACCCTCTGATGCTATTGAGTTCTGACAGGTAAGGCCTTTCTGCTTTCATACAGTTTCTATAGCCTGGTCCCAGATCTGTTTGTGGTATCGCCAACTCCTTTCCACTCATTGACACATCAAACATAAATCAAATAACATTTTACTGGTCACATGCAGATGTTAATGCGAGTGTAGCAAAATGCTTGTGTTTCTAGTTCCGACCATGCAGTAATATCTAACAATTAATCTAACAATTTCACAACAACTACCTTATACACACAAGTGTAAAGGAATGAATAAGAATATGTACATAAAAATATATGGATGAGCGATGGCCGAACGGCATAGGCAAGATGCAGTAGATGGTATAGAGTACAGTATATACATATGAGATGTGTAATGTAGGGTACGTAAACATTATATAAAGTGGCATTGTTTAAAGTGGCTAGTGATACATTTATTACATCCAATTATACATTATTAAAGTGGCTAGAGATTTGAGTCTGTATGTTTGTTGGCAGCAGCCACTCAATGTTAGTGATGGCTGTTTAACAGTCTGATGGCCTTGAGAAAGAGGCCATCAGGAGTCTCTCGGTCCCCGCTTTGATGCAGCTGTACTGACCTCGCCTTCTGGATGATAGTGGGGTGAACAGGCAGTGGCTCGGGTGGTTGTTGTCCTTGATGATCTTTTTGGCCTTCCTGTGACATCGGGTGGTGTAGGTGACCTGGAGGCCAGGTAGTTTGCCCCCGGTGATGTGTTGTGCAGACCTCACTACCCTCTGGAGAGTGGGCGGAGCAGTTGCCGTACCATGCTGTGATACAGCCCGACAGGATGCTCTTGATTGTGCATCTGTAAAAGTTTTTGAGTGTTTTTGGTGACAAGCCAAATTTATTCAGCCTCCTGAGGTTGAAGAGGCGCTGCTGTGCCTTCTTCGCCATGTTATCTGTGTGGTGGACATTTCAGTTTGACCGTGATGTGTACGCCGAGGAACTTAAAACTTTCCACCTTCTCCACCACTGTCCCGTCAATGTGGATAGGGGGGATGCTCCCTCTGCTGTTTCCTGAAGTCCACAATCATCTCCTTTGTTTTGCTGACGTTGAGTGTGAGGTTATTTTCCTGACACCACACTATGAGGACCCTAACCTCCTCCCTGTAGGCCGTCTCGTCGTTGTTGGTAATCAAGCCTACCACTGTAGTGTCGTCTGCAAACTTGATGATTGAGTTGGAGGCGTGCATGGCCATGCAGTCATGGGTGAACAGGGAGTACAGGAGAGGGCTGAGAATGCACTCTTTTGGGGTCCCAGTGTTGAGGATCACCGGGGTGGAGATGTTGTTTCCTACCCTCACCACCTGGGGGCGGCCTGTCAGGAAGTCCAGGACCCAGTTGCATAGGGCGGGTCGAGACCCAGGGTCTCGAGCTTGATGACGAGTTTGGAGGGGACTATGGTGTTAAATGCTGAGCTGTAGTCGATGAACAGCATTCTTACATAGGTATTCCTCTTGTCCAGATGGGATAGGGCAGTGTGATTGCGATTGTGTCGTCTATGGACCTATTGGGGTGGTAAGCAAATTGGAGTGGGTCTAGGGTGTCAGGTAGGGTGGAGGTGATATGGTCCTTGACTAGTCTCTCAAAGCACTTCATGATGATGGAAGTGAGTGCTACGGGGCGATATTCATTTAGCTCAGTTACCTTAGCTATCTTGGGAATAGGAACAATGGTGGCCTTCTTGAAGCATGTGGGAACAGCAGACTGGGATAAGGATTGATTGAATATGTCCGTAAACACACCAGCCAGCTGGTCTGCGCATTGTCTGAGAACGCGGCTAGGGATGCCGTCTGGGCCGGCAGCCTTGCGAGGGTTAACCTGTTTAAATGTTTTACTCACGTTGGCTGCAGTGAAGGAGATTCCACAGGTTTTGGTAGCGGGCCGTGTGGCACTATATTGTCCTCAAAGCGAGCAAAGAAGTTGTTTAGTTTGTCTGGGAGCAAGACATTGTGGTCCGCAACTGGGCTGGTTTTCCTTTTGTAGTCCATGATTGACTGTAGACCCTGCCACATACCTCTCGTGTCTGAGCCGTTGAATTGCTACTCTACTTTGTCTTTATACTGACGCTTAGCTTGTTTGATTGCCTTGCGGAGGGGAGAGCTACACTGTTTGTATTCGGTCATGTTTCCGGTTGCCTTGCCATGATTAAAAGCAGTGGTTCGCGCTTTCAGTTTTTTGTGAATGCTGCCATTAATCCACGGTTTCTGGTTGGGGAATGTTTTTATAGTCGCTGTGGGTACAACATCACCGATGCACTTGCTAATAAACTCGCTCACTGAATCAGCGTATTCATCAATGTTATTGTCTGACGCTATGCGGAACATATCCCAGTCCACGTGATGGAAGCAATCTTGAAGCGTGGAATCCGATTGGTCGGACCAGCGTTGAACAGACCTGAGCATGGCCGTTTTCCTGTTTTAGTTTCTGTCTAAAGGCTGGGAGCAATAAAATGGAGTCGTGGTCAGATTTTCCGAAAGGAGGGCGGGGGAGGACTTTGTATGCGTTGCAGAGGTTAGAAAAACAATGATCCAGGGTTTTGCCAGGCCAGGTCGCGCATTCGATATGCTGATAAAATTTAGGGAGCTTTGTTTTCAGATTAGCCTTGTTAAAATCTCCAGCTACAATACATTTGGCCTCAGGATATGTAGTTTCCAGTTTACATAGAGTCCAATGAAGTTCTTTCAGGGCCGCCGATGTGTCTGCTTTTGGGGGGTAATGATTATAATCGAAGATAATTCCCTTGGTAGATAATGCGGTTGGCATTTGATTGTCAGGAATTATAGGTCAGGTGAACAAAAGGACTTGAGTCCCTGCATGTTATGATCACACCACGTCTCGTTAATCATAAGGCATACACCCCTGCCCTTATTCTTACAAGAGAGATGTTTGTTTCTGTCGACGCGATGCGTGAAGAAACCAGGTGGCTGTACCGACTCTGATAACGTATCCTGAGTGAGCCATGTTTTCATGAAACAAAGAATGTTACAATCTCTGATGTCTCTCTGGAAGGCAACCCTTGCTTCGATTTTTTTCTACCTTGTTGTCAAGAGACTGGACATTGGCGAGTAGTATACTCGGGAGCGGTTGTCGATGTGCCCGTCTACGGAGCCTGACCAGAAGACCGCTCTGTCTGCCCCTTCTACGGCGCCGTTGTTTTGGGTCGCAGAATGTGATCCGATCCATTGTCCTGGGTGGTGGACCAAACAGAGGATCCGCTTCGGGAAAGTCGTATTCCTGGTCGTATTGTTCGTGAGTTGAAGTTGCTCTTATATCCAATAGTTCCTCCCAACTGTATGTAATAAAATTTAAGATTTCCTGGGGTAACAATGTAAGAAATAACACATAAAAAAACAAAATACTGCATAGTTTCCTAGGAACGCGAAGCGAGGCGGCCATCTCTGTCGGCGCCGGAAGTTAACAGTTACATAATGAGTTGGCATGAGAGCAGAAAAATACTGTCACCCAAACTAGATTTATTTATTCTCTTTTCTTCAATCTCTCTCTTGATCTCAGCTCGAACAGGCACTCTTATTAATCAGCCAATCAATAAATCAAATAGGACCTTGTCTGTTTTGACAAACAGGACTAACAGTCTTGAATGAACCAATCTACTCTGGGACATTTGTTGTCGTCATATGGTTTTTGGCAAATGAGGGATGCATCCCAAACGACACCCTATTCCCTACATAGTGCACTACTTTTGACCAGGGCCAAGTCAAAATAAATGCACTATGTAGGGAATAGGGTGCCATTTGGTACAAAACCCAGTTTTCTCTCCTGCTTCTCCGTGTACAGACGCTGCTCTTCAAGGGCCTGAAGAACTGATACACATAGACATAGAAAGAGAGATGGAGTGATGAAAGGAGGGTGTGAGTCGTGACGGAAGAGGAGAAGAAAAGAGGAGATTAGAGAAGGGTATGAGAACTGTAGAGGGAGCGCATACAGAGAGAGATATCAGATATGCTATGCCCTCGGAAACTATTCATACTTCTTGATTTATTCCAGATTATGTTGTGTTCCAGCCTGAATTTAAACTTTAAAACTTTGTTTTTACTCACCCATCCACACACAATACCTCATAATGACAAGTGCAAACATGTTTTTAGACATTTTTGCTAATTTATTGATAATTAAATACAGAAATATCTCATTTACATAAGTATTTACACCCCTGAGTCAATAGATGTTAGAATCACCTTTGGCAGTGACTACAGCTGTGAGTTTTTTTTCTACCAAATTTGCACATTATTCTTTTTAAAATTAATTGTTGATCATTGCTAGACAGCCATTTTCAAGTTTTGCTATAGATGTTGAACCAAAATTATGTCAAAATGTAACCAGGCCATTCAGGATGATTCAATGCCGTCTTGGTAAGCAACTCCAGTGTTTATTTGGCCTTGTGTTTTAGGTTATTGTCCTGCTGAAAGGTGAATATTTCTCCCAGTGTCTTTTGGAAAGCAGACTGAAGCAGGGTTTCCTCTAGTGTTTTACCTGTGCTTCTCTCTATTCTGTTTCTTTTTATCCAAAAAAACTCCCTAGTCCTTGCTAATTTCAAGCATACCCATAACATGGTGCGGACACCACCATGCTCCCGAGTGGCTTAGTGGTCTAAGACACTGCATCTCAGTGCAAGAGGCGTCACTGCAGTACCTGGTTCGAATCCAGGCTGCATCACATCTGGCTGTGATTGGGAGTCCCATAGAGCGGTTTTGGCCGGGGTAGGCCGTCATTGTAAATAAGAATTGGTTCTTAACTGACTTGACTAGTTAAATAAAGGTTCAATAAAAAATAAATGCTTGAAAAAATGTAAGAGTGATACTCATTGATGTATTGTGTTGGATTTGCCCTGAACATAACACTTTGTATTCAGGACATAAAGTTAATTTCTTTCAGTTTTACTTTAATGCCTCATTGCAAACAGGATGATGATGCATGTTTTGGAATATTTCATAGGTTTCCTTCTTTTCACAATGTTGTTGATCCATCCTCAGTTTTCTCCTATCACAGCCATTAAACTCTGTAACTGTTTAAAAGTCACCTTTGGCCTCATGGTGAAATCTCTGAATGGTTTCCTTCCTCTCTGAGTTAGGAAAAAAGTGTAATGAAAAACTTCACCATGCTCAAAGGTATATTTAATGTCTGCTTTAAAAAAGGTTTGCCCATCTACCAATAGGTGCCCTTTTTTGCTAGGCATTGGAAAACTTCCCTGGTCTTTGTGGTTGAATCTTTGTTTGAAATTCACTGCATTTTGACCCCTGAACTTATTTAGGCTTGGGGTTGAATACTTAATGACTCAAGACATTTCATTTTTAATTAATTTGTAAATATTTCTAAATAATTCAATGTTGACATTATGGGGAATTGTGTGTAGGCCAGTGACACACATTTTCAATTTAATCAATTTTAAATTTAGGCTGTAACATAGCAAAATGTGGAAAACGTCAAGGGGTGTGAATACTTTCTGAAGGCACTAGACCGCAGTGGAGGCTGCTCAGGGAAGGACGGCTCATATTAATGGTTGGAATGGAGTCAATGGAAATGACATGGAAACAACGTGTTTGATGTGTTTGATACAATTCCATTGACTCCATTCCAGCCATTAATATGAGCCGTCCTCCCCTCAACAGCCTCCACTGGTAGACTGCTATCGGTAGGGAGCGGATGGGAAAACGATCAGGGTTGGATTGCTGTGTGTGTGTGTACATGCTTTTTGTGTGGAAATCACTCAGGAACCCAGAATGGCTCTTTGACCTTCATCATTATTTACATTGTGGAGATGGAGGTCGTGCCATTCACGTTCTGGCTATGCTGCTACCGATCAACTGTAAAGGAGAAAAAAGACTAATTGGTTTCAAATGTGGAAACTCATGAACTGATGAGATTATATAATGTTTTACTAAATGGGGCGGTTTCCCGGACACCGATCAAGCCTGGGCTCATAAGAAATTCCATTGAGTTTGCTTTTTAGTCCTGGACTAGGCTTAATCTGTGTCCTGGAAACACAACACTCCCCTCCCTATGTGTCGGTGACGTGGCGCTCTGGGCGGTGGAGTTTTCAATGAGGTGGTACTCACAGACGAGTTACTAGCAGTGCAATGTCCAGGATGAGAATGTTCATTTACCGGGAGGGTGGAAATAAGCAGCAGAAGGTGTGTACAAAGTACAGTTGAAGTCAGAAGTTTACATACACTTAGGTTGGAGTCATTAAAACTTGTTTTTCAACCACTCCACACATTCCTTGTCAACAAACTATAGTTTTGGCAAGTCGGTTAGGACATCTACTTTGTCTATGACACAAATAATTTTTCCAACAATTGTTTACAGACAGATTATTTCATGTATAATTCACTGTATCACAATTCCAGTGGGTCAGAAATGTACACAAAATTGACTGTGCCATTAAACAGCTTATAAAATTCCAGAAAATGATGTCATGGCTTTAGAATCTTCTGATAGGCTAATTGACATAATTTGAGTCAATTGGAGGTGTACCTGTGGATGTATTTCAAGGCCTACCTTCAAACTCAGCGCCTCTTTCCTTGACATCATGGGAAAATCAAAAGAAATCAGCCAAGACCTCAGAAAATAAATTGTAGACCTCCACAAGTCTGGTTCATCCTCAGGAGCAATTTCCAAACAGCTGAAAGTACCACGTTCATCTGTACAAACAATAATATGCAAGTATAAACACCATGGGACCACGCAGCCATCATACCGCTCAGGAATGAGACGCGTTCTGTCTACTAGAGGTGAAGGTACTTTGGTGCGAAAAGTGCAAATCAGTCCCAGAATAACAGCAAAGGACCTTGTGAAGATGCTAGAGGGAACAGGTACAAAGGTATCTATATCCACAGAAAAATGAGTCCTATATCAACATAACCTGAAAGGCCACTCAGCAAGGAAGAAGCCACTGCTAGAAAACCGTCATAAAAAAAGCCAGACTACGGTTTGCAACTGCACATGGGGACAAAAATCATACTTTTTGGAGAAATGTCCTCTGGTCTCATGAAACAAAAATATAACTGTTTGGCCATAATGACCATCGTTATATTTGGAGGAAAAAGGGGAGGCTTGCAAGCCAAAGAACACCATCCCAACCGTGAAGCACGGGGGTGGCAGCATCATGTTGTGGGGGTGCTTTGCTGCAGGAGGGACTGGTGCACTTCACAAAATAGATGGCATCATGAGAAAGGACAATTATGTGGATATATTGAAGCAGCATCTCAAGACATCAATCAGGAAGTTACAGCTTGGTCGCAAATGGGTCTTCGAAATGGACAATGACCCCAAGCATACTTCCAAAGTTGTGGCAAAATGGCTTAAGGACAACAAAGTCAAGGTATTAGATTGGACATCACAAAGCCCTGACCTGAATCGTATAGAAAATTTGTTGGCAGAATTTAAAAAAGCGTGTGCGAGCAAGGAGGCCTACAAACCTGACTCAGTTACACCAGCTCTGTCATGGGCCAAAATTCACCCAAATTATTGTGGGTAGCTTGTGGAAGGCTTCCCAAAACATTTGACCAAAGTTCAACTATTTAAAGGCAATGCTACCAAATACTAATTGAGTGTGTGTAAACTTCTGACCCACTGGGAATGTGATGAAAGAAATAAAAACATAAATAAGTAATTCTCTCTACTATTACTCTGACATTTCACATTCTTAAAATAATGTGGTGATCCTAACTGACCTAAGGAATTTTACTAGGATTAAATGTCAGGAATTGTGAAAAACTGAGTTTAAATGTATTTGGCTAAGGTGTTTGTAAACTTCCGACTTCAACTGTATATCATACTTTGACTAAAACGATGACTTATTGACTTACATCGCTGTGCAACATCATGGGTAAGCTCTGGTCATCGTCTTTCAGCTCTAAATTTGTTATTTTTTTCTGGTATGGGAGTAACGACCTCATAAACATTTATGCGCCATGTTGGTGGACTATGACTGGAAGTGGCATTTCTGGCAGCGTGAAAAAGGCCATGTGCCCAGTGAGTGTTAAATAAACCTTGCAATAATGTGACAAGGCAGCATTGATAGCTGATGCAGTATCTGTCAGTAATCAGTTCTTGACTTGGACTGAAATATGTGCCAGTACTCATTTTGGGTGCCAGTACTGTTTATATTTAGGTGAGGAACTTTTGAGATAATATTCTATAAGAGTTGCGGAAACTCAAGCAGATGAACATTTGAGGTGTCGGTACTCAGTTCTGGTGCTCCTGCCCAAGTCAAGCGCTGGCAGTAGGGTTGCTTAGTATCTGAAAATAGATATGAACAGATACTTCACTCTGGCCTTATTCTCATTTAGAATACAACGTTGCATACTTGGATCAGGCACACTCCACTGACCAGGCCATATGTGGAATTAAAAGATGTTAGGGATTTAGAACTGTTTCAATAATGCTTGTCAATGCCAGTGGAAAGCTTCACCTCACCATGCAATGTTCAATGGCACTCCAGACTGCTGTGACACAGAGCAGACACAGCAAGAGCAGTGCACTTGGCACACTGGGAAGCTTAGCTTAGCTTTCTCCCCAATAAAACCTCACTGTCACACTGTTATACAGTCTGCCTAAACAAAACATGCGAGATGAACAAATGATTAGAAAAAACAGACATCTATGACCACGGGAACAATTGAAGCCTTCACTGAAGTGATGGAGACACAAAACAACACAGAGGGTATTTCAGTTCAGACTCTGTTCTTTTTTAAATATCATGAATACAATAGTGGCTTATGAATAAAAGATCAATGGTGGCGTGGGATTTGCTGGTCGGAGAAAATGTCATGTTGGTTTAATGGTGGTGGGAGAAAGGTCTGACTGGCTGCACAGGGCCACGGTAGACCTGTATGTGTGTCTGTGTGTGCATGTGTGCTTTCATTTTCGTGAGGAGCTTAAAAGCCAGTTCCATTTCCTCATCTGAAATGTTACACTTTACCCTAATATAGGCTGTTATGAGAAGTTGCCATTTTAACTTTCTTTCTGAGGCAACTGTGGAAAATCTAAAAACGCCATCGGAACAGACCACAAGCACATGAAAAAATACTACAGTTTACTATATAATTCTACAGTACTTACTATAGAATTCTGTAGTAATTTTTATTTTAGCTTCATTTAACTAGGCAAGTCAGTTAAGAACATATTATTTTACCTTGTCAGCTCAGGGACTTGATCTAGCAACCTCTCAGTTACAAGTCCAATGCTCTAACCACTAGGCTACCTGTCGCCCTAGTAAACTGTAGTATTACACACTGTAGTATCCCTCGATCATGTGTATTACTTACTGTAGAATGTTGTAGTATACCGTAGAATACTATAGTAAATACTATTTAAGTATTATCTGTTTTTTAAATGTTTCTAAATACTACAGTACATTGCCGTGGGAAGATGTTTGGGGGTGCTTTGATTAAAAACACTACAGTCCGCAGAAACATGACACTTTACCATACTAAATAAACATTTACTACAGTATTTAATTTGCATATACAGTGCCTTCAGAAAGTTTTCACACCCCTTGACTTTTTCCACATTTTGCTGTGATACAGCCTGAATTTAAAATGTGTTTTTGTCACTCCGACACAAAATACCCCACAATGTAAAATTAGAATTGTTTTTCAAAATATTACAAATGGATTAAAAGCTGAAATGTCTTGAGTCAATATGTATTCAATGCCTTTGTTATGCCAAGCCTAAATAAGTTCAGAAGATACAATTTCTTAACAAGTCACATTAGTTGCATGGACTCTGTGTGCAATAATAGTGTTTAACATGATTTTTGGATGACTACCTCATCTCTGTACCCCACACATACGATTTATCTGTAAGTTGCCTCAGTCGAGCAGTACATTTCAAACACAGATTCAACCACAAAGATCAGGCCTCGCAAAAAAGGGCACCTACTGGTAGATGGGTAACAACAACAACAACAAAGCAGTAATTGAATATCCCTTTGAGCATGGTGAAGTTATTAACTACACTTTAGATGGTGTATCAATACACCCAGTCACTACAAAGAGACAGCTGTAAAAAATGTGGCAAAGCAATTAACTTTTTGTTCTGAATAAAGTGTAATGCTTGGGACAAATCCTATACAACAAATGATGGTTATGTATGTAATCGTTAACGACGGGGGAGTTTTTCAGGATAAAAAAGAAACGGTATGGAGCCAAGCATAGGCAAAATCTTAGAGAAACCTAGTTCAATTTGCTTTCAACCAGACAATGGGAGAGAAAATCATCTTTCAGCAGGAATATAACCTAAAACACAAGGCCAAATCCATACTGGAATGAGAGATGAGTTATAGTTTGGATTTAAACTACTTGAAAATCTATGGCAAGACCTGAAAATGGTTGTCTAGCAATGATCAACAACCAATTTCACATTGCTTGAAAAATGTTGAAAAGATAATGGGGCAAATGTTGTACAATCCAGGTGTGGAAAGCTCTTTGAGACTTTTTCAGAAAGACACAGCTGTAATCGCAAGTATTGACTTAGAGGTGTGAATACTTATGTAACTGTGACATTTCTGTATTTAATTTTCAATAAATTTGCTAAAATAAAAAAATAAAAAAATAGAATAAACTTTAAATGGAAAAAATGACAAATGTTTTTACTCATTACTCATGGGGTATTGTGTGAGAATAGCATTTTATTGAATCAATATTGAATTCAGGCTATAACTCAACAAAATGCGGAATAAGTCAAGGTGTATGAATACTTTCTGAAGGCACTGTAGCCTTCCCATTCCCCTCCCCCATATCCCAATTTGTGCCACCCATACGTGGAAAACCTACATGCCAGGTATAGAACACATTGTCTTCCATACAGGTTCTAGAAAAGAGCATGAGCTCTGAGTTATCTGTTCAGACCCCAGTCCTCCTACAGGTTATGGGAAATGTTATCTTTTAGTGTTTCTCAAGTAGGTTTCCTCAGGGAGAAAGCTTCCACATGTAAGAGATAATAAAACAAAACACTATAGTAAATACTATGGTAATGTCCTCAAAAACACTACAGTAAATATTACAGTATATACTACAGTTTTCTTTCACTAGTATTTATACTATAGTTCAGTTTAAATACTACAGTCAGGGTTGGGTAGGTTACTTTCTAAATGTAATCTGTTACAGTTACTAGCTAGCTGTCCAAAATTGTAATCAGTAATGTAACTTTTGGATTACATAACGAGGCATTAGAAGACCAAAATGTATGTTACCAATTGAACAACATCTATTGCAGGATAAATCAATGTTAAAGTCTACATAGCTGGCCATATATGGATGTTCAATTTTACTTTATGGGTTGGTTATGTAGGCTTCTTCTAACCAATCGCTTTCTACTCCATATAATAATACGATTAAATTATATCTTTACATTAATATATATAATTTCTAAGTCCAAAAATGTATGTAGCAACTACAGATTTCCCCTTTAACTGTATCAAAAGTGTGCAAGTTTGAGCATGTGTCAATGAACATTTTTTTTTATCAGCATGAATTAGATTGAGCAATAAAAGCCCCACTTTTATTCCATAGGCTGGGATCTGTCCTATGTAGCTGTTGTTCCATAGGCTGGGATCTGTACTATGTAGCTGTTGTTCCATAGGCTGGGATCTGTCCTATGCAGCTGTTGTTCCATAGGCTGGGATCTGTCCTATGTAGCTGTTGTTCCATAGGCTGGGATCTGTACTATGTAGCTGTTGTTCCATAGGCTGGGATCTGTCCTATGCAGCTGTTGTTCCATAGGCTGGGATCTGTCCTATGTAACTGTTGTTCCATAGGCTGGGATCTGTCCTATGTAGCTGTTGTTCCATAGGCTGCGATCTATCCTATGTAGCTGTTGTTCCATAGGCTGGGATCTGTCCTATGTAGCTGTTGTTCCATAGGCTGGGATCTGTACTATGTAGCTGTTGTTCCATAGGCTGGGATCTGTCCTATGCAGCTGTTGTTCCATAGGCTGTGATCCGCACTATGCAGCTGTTGTTCCATAGGCTGGGATCTGTACTATGTAGCTGTTGTTCCATAGGCTGGGATCTGTCCTATGTAGCTGTTGTTCCATAGGCTGGGATCTGTCCTATGCAGCTGTTGTACCATAGGCTGGGATCTGTCCTATGTAGCTGTTGTTCCATAGGCTGGGATCTGTACTATGTAGCTGTTGTTCCATAGGCTGGGATCTGTCCTATGTAGCTGTTGTTCCATAGGCTGGGATCTGTCCTATGCAGCTGTTGTTCCATAGGCTGTGATCTGTCCTATGTAACTGTTGTTCCATAGGCTGGGATCTGTCCTATGTAGCTGTTGTTCCATAGGCTGCGATCTATCCTATGTAGCTGTTGTTCCATAGGCTGGGATCTGTCCTATGTAGCTGTTGTTCCATAGGCTGGGATCTGTACTATGTAGCTGTTGTTCCATAGGCTGGGATCTGTCCTATGCAGCTGTTGTTCCATAGGCTGTGATCCGCACTATGCAGCTGTTGTTCCATAGGCTGGGATCTGTACTATGTAGCTGTTGTTCCATAGGCTGGGATCTGTCCTATGTAGCTGTTGTTCCATAGGCTGGGATCTGTCCTATGTAGCTGTTGTTCCATAGGCTGGGATCTGTCCTATGCAGCTGTGGTTCCATAGGCTGGGATCTGTCCTATGTAGCTGTTGTTCCATAGGCTGGGATCTGTACTATGTAGCTGTTGTTCCATAGGCTGGGATCTGTACTATGCAGCTGTTGTTCCATAGGCTGTGATCCGCACTATGCAGCTGTTGTTCCATAGGCTGTGATCCACACTATGCAGCTGTTGTTCCATTCAAATACACATTTAGATTTGTGAACAGCCAACCACAACAACCACAATCTGTAAGGCGCAAATATTTAAATGAGAGAGCAGCAGTGTGATTCACATCAATGCGCTATGTAGATTGCAATAATAAGTGATATCCGTATCGCCGTAGACTACACTACTGCTTTCATCCTTACCGCCAAGCATTTATTCAAATTGGATAATCTTTGGATGCCGACAGCAGTCTCACCATTGGAAGACATAGCTTGGACTGTAGCCTACAAAAGCCTATTCCTGCTCTTTTCCCACGATCCATCAAACACATTTGGTGTGTCATCATAGTGGTCTCTGACTTGTGATGAGACACGCTCAGGTGAAACAAATTTAAACATGCAACTTTTTTCAAACATCCTTTATGAATTTGAAAGTAATCATCTACTGTATCTTTACAAAAGTTTCGGTAATCTGATTACAATATTTTTGCTGGTGACGTAATGGATTACAGTTAACGTTTTTGTAATCCCTTACATGTAATCTGTAACTCTCAACCCTGACTACAGTTTATTACAGTAAATACTACAGTAAAGTTTGCAAAAACCCTGCAGTGAAGACTATACTATACAAATATAGTAATACTACAGTATTTAGACCATAGTATAATATAGTATTTATAGTACAAAAATGTACAAACAAAAATGTTTGGGATATAATTTGTGTACAGTCATAAAATAGGAATGAAGATGTTTCAGGGCATCCAAATCTCCATACATACCTCTAATGATGGTGGTAGCCTACAATCCATCAGATTCCATATGATACAGACCAGACCATAATAAAAACAACAACTATTCAGAACCACGTTGTAAAAATGTTCTTAGGAGTAGGCTACGTTATAAATCAGCAGGAGAGAGTTTGGAAGCGAATGGAAAGGTATTTTATTACCTCTTGTCTTCTTCCCTTTTTAGAGAGAGAGAGAGAGAGAGAGAGAGGAATAAACAAAGAGAGAGGGAGAGAGAGAGAGACGATAGCTTCTTTGAGTCTGAGACACGATCCACTCCCTACACTAATATCTGTGATAGGTCAACATTCTGAATGACGTCATCATGGGCCATCAATTACACAGTGACATCATGGGAACAGAACATATAGTGAGTCAGACAATCCATAGACTAGTATCAACACGGCCTCATTAGAATATGTCAAAGTGACATTTAACCACCTATGCTGACATATTAGTTATGCGACGTATAGTAATTACGATGGTTAAATGTCAACAGTCTGACACATTTCTAATAAGAAATCAATTCTAGCTCCTGTAGATGACAGAGACTACTTCCAAAGCAAACACTCTGAGTTGACCAAAGATACAGATACAAACAGACAATGGATACAGGCCATTCAAATGACTTGCAGTTCTGTAGGTTCTATCCATGCCCTTGACAGATTTATTTCATACTCTGTTTTATAATGCACATTGGATCAGAGCAGAACATGAGCCTGGGACTGGGCTTTGAGGTAAGACAATCAACCGTAACTTTGTCAACCTGGTATCGTCACACTCTCTCCTTCTCTCTCTTTCATCTGTTTTTATAGCGGGGATTTCTAGGAGATTTTGTATTCTTCTATGATGGGGTTCTTTTGATCTTGCTGTCCGTTCTGTCGTGTCCCTCTCTCCTCTCCTCACCCTTTCTGTGATCAGCTCTACCACTGACCTCTACACTGGGCTTGCGTCCCAAATAGCACCCTATTCCCTATGTAGTGCACTATACTTTTGACCACGGCCCATAGTCCTTTGGTCAAACGTAGTGTACTACATAGGGAATAGGGTGCCATTTGGGATGTATCCTGGTGGTTGTGTTCTGGATGGGGATGTTTCCTCTCGCTGATGATTGAGCACTAACTCATGGTTCTTTCATGTGCCTTAGGTTAGGTCTTACAGTCGTGACTCTTTCTTAATACACAGAACAGCACAAGGAGCTCAGCAAAGGAGCAAGAAGGTACAGTGAGTGTTGGGAGGGGGGACTTTGTGTGTGTGTGTGTGTGTGTGTGTGTGTGCGCGCACTATTGGTGTGTCTGTGACCTAAAGATTGAACATACACAGACACACTACTAGCTCTTCCATACCCAATAAGCAGCCAATGACACCTTTCTCTCTCTGACTAAACCAGTGGTACCCAAACTAGGGGTCGCGGCCCCATGTGCGGTCTCCTGATATGAAAAAATGGGGTCGAGGGAGAATCTCCATAAAAAAATATATAATTATACCATTTACAGTACCAGTCAAAGGCTTGGCCACACCTACTCATTCAAGGGTTTTTCTTTCTATTTTCTATTTTCTACATTATAGAATAATAGTGAATATATCAAAACTATGAAATAACACATATGGAATCATGTAGTAACCAAAAAAGTGTTAAACAAATCAAAATATATTTTATATTAGAGCTTCTTCAAAGTAGCCACCCTTTGCCTTGATGACAGCTTTGCACACTCTTGGAATGCATTTCAATTAACAAGTGTGCCTTGTTAAAAGGTAATTTGTGGAATTTCTTTCCTTCGTAATGGATTTGAGCCAGTCAGTTGTGTTGTGACAAGGTAGGGGTGGTATACAGAAGATAAAACTATTTGGTATAAGACCAAGTCCATATTATGGCAAGAACAGCTAAAATAAGCAAAGAGAAATGACAGTCCATCATTACTTTAAGACACGAAGGTCAGTCAATCCCGGAAATTTTCAAGAACTTTGAAAGTTTCTGTCACGTTCTGACCTTAGTTCCTTTGTTTTGTCTTTTGTTTCAGTATGGTCAGGGCGTGAGTTGGGGTGGGCAGTCTATGTTTGTTTTTCTATGTTGTTTTTTGTGTTCGGACTAGTATGGTTCTCAATCAGAGGCAGGTGTCGTTAGTTGTCTCTAATTGAGAATCATACTTAGGTAGCCTTTTTCCACCTGGGTTTCGTGGGTGTTTATTTTCTGACTTTGTGTATGTCGCCAGGCAGGACTGTTTCGGTTTTCGTTCGTTCACTTTATTGTTTTTGTATTTTCAGTGTTCAGTGTGATTCATTAAATATTTCATCATGAACACTTACCACGCTGCGTTTTGGTCCTCCGATCATTCTCGCTACTCCTCCTCAGAAGAGGAGGACGAGATAAGTTACAGTTTCTTCAAGTGCAGTTGCAAAAACCATCAAGCGCTATGATGAAATTGGCTCTCAGGAGGACCACCACAGGAAAGGAAGACCCAGAGTTACCCCTGCTACAGAGGATAAGTTCATTAGAGTTAACTGCACCTCAGATTGCAGCCCAAATAAATGCTTCACAGAGTTCAAGTAACAGACACATTTCAACATCAACTGTTCAGTTGAGACTGTGAATCAGGCCTTCATGGTCAAATTGCATCAAAGAAACCACTACTAAAGGACACCAATAATAAGAAGTGACTTGCTTGGGCCAAGAAACATGAGCAATGAACATTAAACCAGTGGAAACACGCCCTGGCTGGATACCAACTCTCGCAACGACCCGCGACGACCCAAAACACAGAAGTAAATCAACAACAAAATGGCTTCAACAGAAGAAAATAGGCCTTCTGGAGTGGCCCAGTCAGAGTCCTGACCAATTGAGATGCTGTGGCATGACCTCAAGAGAGCACTTCACACCAGACATACCAAGAATATTGCTGAACTGAAATTTTTTTTTTTAAAGAGGAATGATCCAAAATTCCTCCTGACCGTTTTGCAGGTCTGATCCGTAACTCCATGTTTGGTTGAGGTTATTGCTGTTAAAGGAGGGTCAACCAGTTATTAAATCCAAGGGTTCACAAACTTTTCCCACCCTGCACTGTGAATGTTTACATGGTGGGTTCAATAAAGACCTGAAAACATATAATCGTTTGTGTGTTATTAGTTTAAGCAGACTGTGTTGTCTACTGTTGTGACCTAGATGAAGATCAGATCAAATTTTATGACCAATGTATGCAGAAATTCAGGTATTTCCAAAGGGTTTACATACTTTTTCTTGCCAAGATTATCTTGTCTGATGAAAGCAAGATTGAACTCTTTGGCTTGAATGCCAAGCGTCACGTCTGGGGGAAACCTGACACCATTCCTACGGTGAAGCATGGTGCTGGCAGCATCATGCTGTGAGGATGTTTTTCAGCGGCAGGGACTGGGAGACCAGTCAGGATCAAGGGAAAGATGAATGGAGCAAAGTACAGAGAGATCCTTAATGGAAACCTTTTCCAGAGCACTCAGGACCCTAAGCACACAGTCATGACAACGCAGGAGTGGCTTCGGGACAAGTCTCTGAACGTCCTTGAGTGGGCCAGCCAGAGCCCAAACTTGAACCCGATCTAACATCTCTGGAGAGACCTGAAAATAACTGTGCAGTGACGCTTCCCATCCAACCTGACAGAGCTTGAGAGGATCTGCAGAGAAGAATGGGAGAAACTCCCCAAATACAGGTGTGCCAAGCTTGTAGCGTCATACACAAAGAAGACTCAAGACTGTAATTGCTGCCAAAGGTGCTTCAACAAAGTACTAAGTAATACATTTGCAAAAAAATTAAAACAGTTTTTGCTTTGTTATTATGGGGTATTGTGTGTAGATTGAGGAGGGGAAAAACAATTTAATACATTCTATAATAAGGCTCTAACATAGCAAAATGTGGAAAAAGTCAAGGGGTCTGAATACTTTCCGCATGCACTGTGTATATATATAGTGCCTTGCGAAAGTATTCGGCCCCCTTGAACTTTGCGACCTTTTGCCACATTTCAGGCTTCAAACATAAAGATATAAAACTGTATTTTTTTGTGAAGAATCAACAACAAGTGGGACACAATCATGAAGTGGAACGACATTTATTGGATATTTCAAACTTTTTTAACAAATCAAAAACTGAAAGATTGGGCGTGCAAAATTATTCAGCCCCCTTAAGTTAATACTTTGTAGCGCCACCTTTTGCTGCGATTACCGCTGTAAGTCGCTTGGGGTATGTCTCTATCAGTTTTGCACATCGAGAGACTGAAATGTTTTCCCATTCCTCCTTGCAAAACAGCTCGAGCTCAGTGAGTTTGGATGGAGAGCATTTGTGAACAGCAGTTTTCAGTTCTTTCCACAGATTCTCGATTGGATTCAGGTCTGGACTTTGGATTCAGGTCTGGCCATTCTAACACCTGGATATGTTTATTTTTGAACCATTCCATTGTAGATTTTGCTTTATGTTTTGGATCATTGTCTTGTTGCAAGACAAATCTCCGTCCCAGTCTCAGGTCTTTTGCAGACTCCATCAGGTTTTCTTCCAGAATGGTCCTGTATTTGGATCCATCCATCTTCCCATCAATTTTAACCATCTTCCCTGTCCCTGCTGAAGAAAAGCAGGCCCAAACCATGATGCTGCCACCACCATGTTTGACAGTGGGGATGGTGTGTTCAGCTGTGTTGCTTTTACGCCAAACATAACGTTTTGCATTGTTGCCAAAAAGTTCAATTTTGGTTTCATCTGACCAGAGCACCTTCTTCCACATGTTTGGTGTGTCTCCCAGGTGGCTTGTGGCAAACTTTAAACAACACTTTTTATGGATATCTTTAAGAAATGGCTTTCTTCTTGACACTCTTCCATAAAGGCCAGATTTGTGCAATATACGACTGATTGTTTTCCTATGGACAGAGTCTCCCACCTCAGCTGTAGATCTCTGCAGTTCATCCAGAGTGATCATGGGCCTCTTGGCTGCATCTCTGATCAGTCTTCTCCTTGTATGAGCTGAAAGTTTAGAGGGACGGCCAGGTCTTGGTAGATTTGCAGTGGTCTGATACTCCTTCCATTTCAATATTATCGCTTGCACAGTGCTCCTTGGGATGTTTAAAGCTTGGGAAATCTTTTTGTATCCAAATCCGGCTTTAAACTTCTTCACAACAGTATCTCGGACCTGCCTGGTGTGTTCCTTGTTCTTCATGATGCTCTCTGCGCTTTTAACGGACATCTGAGACTATCACAGTGCAGGTGCATTTATACGGAGACTGGATTACACACAGGTGGATTGTATTTATCATCATTAGTCATTTAGGTCAACATTGGATCATTCAGAGATCCTCACTGAACTTCTGGAGAGAGTTTGCTGCACTGAAAGTAAAGGGGCTGAATAATTTTGCACACCCAATTTTTCAGCTTTTGATTTGTTAAAAAAGTTTGAAATATCCAATAAATGTCGTTCCACTTCATGATTGTGTCCCACTTGTTGTTGATTCTTCACAAAAAAATACATTTTTATATCTTTATGTTTGAAGCCTGAAATGTGGCTAAAGGTCGCAAAGTTCAAGGGGGCCGAATACTTTCGCAAGGCACTGTATATATATATATATATATATATATATATATATATATATATATAAATATATTTGATTAAGAAAATGTCAATTTGATCAGTTTTATTCTTTGCTTTTCATATAAAAGCCGTGTGAACTGCAGAGGTTATTTAAGGGTGGCCCAATCAAGTGCTCAGACCAGCCACATAGCAGACATCTGTCCGACAATAAGTCAACAAACCTGGCATGCTGTAGCTTAGATAAATCCTCTGCCCTATTCAGGCCCAAGCACATTACAGGTTGATGAAATAATCCCACAACGGCTCGCATTAAAACTCTTGATCTTTTCGCTCATTGTTTTGTTATTCACTTCATAAAAATGGAGGGATTACGTCTCGTGGTGGATTGAAAGGAGAGATAAAGAGGAAATCTCAGGGTGATTTTGTTTGGGAGATTTCTCAATAATCTCATCCCCTATTTCCCATAGGAGTGTTTTAACATTAGTTTTGCTCCGTCTCTACTCATGACATTGCAACAGCCTTTGATTGCAAGAAATGTAACTAGGACAGTATTATGGGGATTTCTACTCTTTTACACTGATCCGGTTGTGTGTGTGTTTGTTTGTGTGTCTGTCTGTGTGTGTGTGTTTGTGTGTGTGTGTGTGTGTATGTCTCTGTGTTTGTCTGTTCTTTCTGTGCCTGTCTGTGTCTATGTACACTGTCCTTTTCAGCACTGTTATGTTTTACACTGCTCAGACACAGTCCCCTATGAAAATGTATTTTTGTAGGGAGACCAAAATGAGACAAAAAGGAACACTGTTTAGACAGTCTGGACACATCATAATACAGTATATTTAAGCAATAAGGCTCAATGAGATGTGGTATATGGCCAATATACCACGGCTAAGGGCCGTTCTTATGCTTGACACAACGCTGAGTGCTACGACACAGCCCTTAGCCGTGGTATATTGACCACATATCACAAACCCCCGAGGTGCCTTATTGCTATTATAAACTGGTTACCAACGTAATTAGAGCAGTACAAATAAATGTTTTGTCATACCCGTGGTATACGGTCTGATACAGCACGGCTGTGAGCCAATCAGCACTCAGGGCTGGAACCACCCAGTTTATAAAGACTTATTCATTCCTTTATTACACGGGTCCATAGAAAGCATGGAAGGGTTCTCTTTTCCCATGAGTGTACCTGTTGGGATTATTTAGGACTTTCATGTGACCCTCTGTCTTCATGTGGCCATCTGTCCATTAATATCTTATCATTATTAGCACCCATAAATACATAAAAAAATTGATTAAAGCACTTGCACTGTTCAGTTGATAGAGAGTCTTATCATTGTGTGTGTGGATGTGTTTGTGTCCGTGTGTGTGCTTGGTGTGCTTGTCTGTTGTAACTGCCATTGACAATGCAGTAATGGTCTGACATTGTTGTGTGTGTGTGTGTGTGTGTGTGTGTGACCGCTACGCCTCCGTCTCACAAGTAATACATTAATTCATAACCGTGACTTTGCTGTGAACAGCCTTTGATATTTCTGTGAGTGCTCAGACTGATCCCTATCATGCAACCCCTATGGGAGAACAGAACACATCTGTCTGTCAACCTTCAGTCTATTTGAATACACAGAACAGAACAGCAGAGTGCTGCTGCAGCTCAACAATGGAGCTACACTTAAATGTAGCATGCTTCGCTCTGCAATCTGTAGAATGTATGCATACTTATGCAAGAAAGTATAGTGTTTGTGTGTGTGCTTGTGCCACGTTGGAAAGACATATTAACCTCTGTTAGCTACAACAAACACAGGGAGAATATTCCTGCTTGGCCTTGATGACACAGCTGCATAATTTAACAGCATTAGGTCAAGCAAACTCCTTGATGTGAGCTCCCTTGAAATGACCTTCCAATTCAGTGTTCTTGTGTGGTACTGACATACCCATGCTGTTTTCAGCAGGCAAACTGACATGACCACATCTCATTTTACATGGTTTGTCTTACCTGTTGTTCAGTGAGGAAAAATAGAAAATCAAATCTTATTTTTCATCTTCTTCTGCCGAAAAAAAATAAATAAAAGCTTTTAAGGTTAAAGCTCCTATCAAACAAACTATCTGAGGAGACTACCAGTGATTTCTCCATCTCAATAAACAGACAACTCTGTAGTCCCTTCAGAGGACTGTGTGACTTGGCTTTTAACTCACTCTTTCAATCAATCCCCCACAGATTTATCTAATCACCACATCTCCCATTCTCTCATAGATCGATATGAGATGTACAAGACCTACCAAAACTATACAAGAGTGATTACCCACTGGGAACACACGTCAATTTAACATCTATTCCGTGTTGGTTCAAAGTCATTTCATTAAACAATGTTGATTTAACCAGTGTGTGCCGAGTGGGTAGGGATTCAGGGAGTACTTTAATATGAATCAGTATTTACTTCATAACTGTTAACACTGTCATGTAAAAAGACAAAAAAACTTCACTTCATCAAACAACAACTTGTTTTGGATCAAATAAAGTAAAGAGGAACAAACAAGCATAATAATGCAGATAAAATAGTCTCAGGTGAATTGACCGTAGTAGATCCTAGATGGTACAAACACTACCACAGCGTCAGTATCCATCCATACATAACATAGCAGCATTATCCACATTACATAATAAAGACATGCACTTGAATCTGAAATCTCACCTGCGGCATCTGCTAAAAAATTAAAAGGCATCCTAATTGACTCCCATCCACCTTGCATGTCAAACAGCTTGTTTGTGGATTTGTTCTGGTATATTCCAGGAAAAATGATAGCTCATTAACACAGGGCTTGGATCGACCAATTAGAAACAGTCATTAGAGAAGCATGAAGCGCAGACTGCTTGGCACTCTGCTCATCAGATTACAATGAGATCTCTCTGTACATACATATACACACGCACACGCACACACACATACACACACGCACACACACACACACATACACACACACACACACACACACACACACACACACACACACACACACACACACACACACACACACTGAGACACTGGACACCAGACTACATGATTACAGAATAATTTGGTGTCTGAATGACCTCCCTGGTTTCAAATATGCTCATTAGAGATAATATGGCATAGGGCATACAATATGTCACCTTAAAATGATAAAGACAAGAGCAGGGACCCTTAGCTTAGATCAATACCTCAGCAACCAGCATCCAATAGGAATATACTGACATTTGACACATTCTGTACCACCTTCCTGTCCAACAAGATGCTGTTCCATACATAACCACAACACAGACTACAGACCAATTCATCTACAGTAACTCCTTAACAATGTGTGTAGGTTTGACATTCAAAAAATGTTGTTGCAGTTTGACATCATACAACAAAAGGCTAACAAACAATTTATAGGTTAATTGCTTATGAAGGCAACGTTCTTGTCCATTCTGTACATTCTAGTTTTATACATCTACACACGTCTTTGTGTTGCTTCCCACAAACAAAAGCCGTGGATGTTCCTAGTTAGTACGCCCTCCACATCTTCACCTCTGACCCCTGCATAGCACAACATAACAGCACTCCTGATCTGTACAGGTTGTCACCATACCTAGTTGTATGAGCCGGGACGGACCTCATTATGATTCTGACAGATTTACATACATAACTGCTTTAGCTCTATTTTTTAATTTTTAATTGTATTTTTACCTTTATTTAACTAGGCAACTCAGTTAAGAACAAATTCTTATTTTCAATGACGGCCTAGGAACAGTGGGTTAACTGCCTGTTCAGGGGCAGAACGACAAATTTGTACCTTGTCAGCTCGGGGGTTTGAACTTGAGAGAGACAGAGGGATAGCGAGAGAGAGGGGGGGGGGGGGGACAGAGGGAGAGAGAGAGAGGGGGGAGAGAGAAAGAAACAGAGGGAGCGAGAGAAAGGGGGGAGTGCGATCGGGAAAAAGAGCAAAAGAGAGAAATTAGGAAAAAGGGAGAGAGACATAATGACAGACAGAACAAGAGAACAAGAGAGATACACTTAATATTCTGACAGGATCCCATCTTGCTCCTGGGGACAAACAGAGGTCTGTTGTGTTGTGTCTCTCTGATTCATCCTTGTAAAGCCGTCTAATCATACCTCTGTTAAATGATGTTGTTGAGGAAGTAATCGCATCATGGTCGTAGGAGAGCTGTTATATTACAGCAGCTCTCACTGCAGAACAATGCAAGTATGAAAACGCATGGAGAAAGATTGATGGTTACATTAACCCTATAATATAACCAGATCCAAATGTTCATGAATTTGGTATTCTGATCTTCTGTTAATGAATCCCAAATCATGTTTATGTACTGAATTGAATCCTAATTGAAAATCCACTCCTGCCCAGCCCCAACCCTATCTCTAGTACACACAGCATGCAGGGGATTAGCACGGGGATATGGGGAGCATAGAGACATGATTAGAAATACCACTCTGCTCTATCTCCCTCTGACTGTGTCTGGGTGTCAGGAGAGAGGCTACCTTCCTAGGAGGTCGAAGGTCAAACTCATTCCTACTCCTCACTGAGACGACATAATGATTGTTGTTGAACAGAAACTACTCTGTGTCTATCCACTTGTAAACTAGAGAACCAAAGGCATCATCGTTTGATATACTCTGAGTGCCGAGACGCATCACACCAAGGAGAGAATATGTATTGTATGCAAATATATGAAAATTCAAGGAGTTGTCTCCCTCCCCCAACAAAAACCCTGAACATCTTCCAGCAAGCGTCATAATTAAATCTGACCTTCGAACAGTGGTGTCCGCTCTATTTATAAAAATGAGAAGCTAATTAACGTATACGCTAAATGGCGTTGTCTATGCAGAGGCACGCAGAGGTTTAATGGCTATTAGAGAGAAGACTGTTTCAATTTAAAGTGCCTTCAGAAAGTTTTCATAACCTTTGACTTGTTGCACATTTTGTTGTGTTACAGCCTGAAAACAAAATGGATGAAATAGATTTTTTTCCTCACCCATCTACACACAACACCCCATAATGACAAAGAGAAAATACGTTTTTAGAAATGTTGCAAATTAAATACAGAATACTTTGTATTCAGGACAACAAGTGAATTGCTTTGCCACATTTTTTTTGCAGTATTACTTTAGTGCCTTGTTGCAAACAAAGCTGTACAGGCTTCCTTCTTTTCAGTCTGACAATTAGGTTAATATTGTGGAGTAACTACTAACTACAGTGTTGTTGATCCATCCTCAGTTTTCTCCTATCACAGCCATTATTTTATTTATTTAACTAGGCAAGTCAGTTAACAACACATTCTTATTTACAATGATGGCCTACTGGGGAACAGTGTGTTAACTGCCTTGTTCAGGGGCAGAATGACAAATCTTTGCCTTGTCAGCTCCGGAATTCGATCTAGCAAACTTTCGGTTACTAGTCCAACACTCTAATCACTAGGCTACGTGCCGCCCCAATTAAACTATGTAACTGTTTTAAAGTCACCATTGGCCTCATGGTGAAATCGCTGAGCACTTTCCTTCCTCTCAGGCAACTGAGTTAGGAAGGACGCCTGTATCTTTGTAGTGACTGGGTGTATTGATACACCATCTAAAGTGTAATTAATAACTTCACCATGCTGAAAGGGATACTCAAAGTCAGATTTTTTTAATATACCTATCTACCAATAGTTAGCCTTCTTTACGAGGCATTGGAAAAACTCACTGGTCTTTGTGGTTGAAAATGTGTTTTAAATTCACTGCTCGACTGTATGACCTTACAGATAATGATATGGGGTACAGAGATGACGTAGTCATTCAGAAATCTAAATCACTTATTATATGACTTGTTAAGCACATTTTTACTCCTGAACTTATTTAGGCTTGCCATAACAAAGGGGTTGAAAACTTATTGACTCAAGACATTTCAGCTTTTCATTTTTGATTAATTTGTAAAAACATACTAAAACAATTCCACGTTGACATTATGGGGTATTGTGTGGAGGCCAGTGACAAAACAAAATCTACATTTAATCCATTTCATGTTCAGGCTGTAACACAACAACATGTGGAAAAAGGCAAGGGGTGGGAATACTTTCTGAAGGCAGAAAGACTGACTTCTTCCATTTCCTCTTCAGCCCCTCAGACCCTCTCCTGCATTCTAGAGGACCATTTGCTCCTTTTAGGGCAAATCCTCTAAAAGATTTTCAGAGGACATGACACAGAGAACGAACCAGTAGCATAACACCAGCATACCATTTTCCCAGCAGCATACGACCCTGCATTCCACGACTGGCTTGCCTCTGAAGCTAAGCGGGATTGGTCCTGGTCAGTTGCTGGATGGGAGACCAGATGCTGCTGGAAGTGGTGTTGGAGGGCTAGTAGGAAGCACTCTTTCCTCTGATCTAAAAAAAATACCCCAAGGCAGTGATTGGGGACTTTGCCCAGTGTAGGTTGCAGTCTTTTGGATGGGATGTTAAACAGGTGTCCTGAATCTCTGTGGTCACTAAAAATCCCATGGCACTTATTGTAAGAGTAGCGGTGTTAACCCCGATGTCCTGGTTGAATTCACAATTCGACCACCTAATCATCCCTAGCTTCCATTTGGCTCATTCATCCCCCATCCTCTCCCCTGTAACTATTCCCCAGGTCATTTCTGTTAATGAGAATGTATTCTCAGTCAACGTACCTGGGAAAATAAGGGTTAAAAACTAAAACAAAGAGCCCCTAAGTGTTGATGTGCCCTTGAGCAAGGCAAGTAACCCTAAGTGTTCCTGTATGTCGCTCTGGATAAGAGAGTCTGCTAAATTACTCAAATAATCATGCAAATGTGGGTCAGAATTGAAATGACAAAGTGTCCTTTATTTCCTAAAAAAAAAGTGGATTTATTTTCTCATTCAATCTCGACCGACTCTTTTCGTGGTATTCTACCATTACATTCTCCTACCGCTGTAGAGATAGCTCTGTATGTCCCAGTCAAAGTTCAATTAATGTTTGATGAGCATTACAATCATGTCGTGTAAGGTGATACCCCTGACGCACATATAGTGTTTACTCAAAGGGTCCATCAAATGTGTTCCCTCAGCCTAAAAAGTCACACTGTCAGAATGTCAGTTAAACAGACAGCCAAAGGTTCCTGCCCATGTAAGACTTGGGGGTTCACTGTGAGACATTGGTGTGAAACCCTTTGTGCTTTAACAAAGGATGGCAGAGTAGAATAGAGTTCACAGCTAGAGCCCAGAGAGAGATAGGGAGAAAGAGCGAGAGAGAGAGACAGCGAGACAAACAATAAGTGTGCGATTAAAATTGGCAGAAAACACACATTTCTTTCCAAAGGGCCATGGGGTGACAATGATGCAGCTTGAGTCCCACCCTCTTCAACATATACATCAATGGATTGACGAGGGCACTAGAACAGCCTGCAGCACCCAGCCTCACCCTACTAGAATCTGAAGTCAATCGTCTACTGTTTACTGATGATCTGGCACTTCTGTCCCCAAGCAAGGAGGGCCTACAGCAGCACCTAGATCTTCTGCACAGGTTCTGTCAGAACTGGGACCTGACAGTAAATCTCAGTAAGACAAAAATAATGGTGTTCCAGAAAAAGTCCAGTTACCAGGACCACAAATACAAATTCCATCTAGAGTACACAAAAAACAATATATACTTCAGCCTAAACATCAGCACCACCGGTAACTTCCACAAAGATGTGAACAATCTGCGAGACAAGGCATGAAGGCCTTCTACGCCATCAAAAGGAACATACATTTTGACATACCAATTAGGATCTGGCTAAAAATACTTGAATCAGTTATAGAACCAATTGTCCTTTATGCGTGTGAGGTCTGGGGTCCACTCACCAACCAAGAATTCACAAAATGGGACAAACACCAAATTGAGACTGCATGCAGAATTCTGCAAAAACATCCTCCGTGTATAACGTAAAACATCAAATAATGCATGCAGAGCAGAATTAGGCCGATACCCGCTAATGATCAAACTCCAGAAAACAGCTGTTATATTCTACAACCACCGAAAAGTAATGATTCCCAAACCTTCCATAACAAAGCCGTCACCTACATAGACATTAATCTAGAGAAGAGTCCCCTAAGCAAACTGACCCCACAGAGCCCCAGGACAGCAACAGCAACACAATTAGACACAACCAAATCATGAGAAAACAAAAATAGAATTATTTGACACATTAGAAATAATTTACCAAGAAACAGAACAGGAATTATTTTTGGCCCTAAACAGAGAGTACAGAGTGGTAGAATACCTGACCACTGTGACTGACCCAAAATTAAGGAAAGCTTTGACTATGTACAGACTCAGTAAGCATGACCTTGCTATTGAGAGAGGCTGCTGTAGGCTGACCTGGCACTCAAAAGAAAACAGGCTATGTGCACACTGCCCACAAACACCATTGTTTAAACAACGCATATTTATGTTTATTTTTTTTCTCTTTTGTACTTTAACTATTTGCACATCATTATAACACTGTCCATGGCCATAATATGACATTTGAAATCTGTATATGCCAAAAAAAGCCCTTTGATTTTAATTGAATTAAGAGAGAGAACAAGAACGAGAGGGAGATTGAGAGAAATGAGAGAAAGAAAGAACCAGAGATAAAGAAAGATAACAATCACTCTATTTATCTTCGTTTGTCTCTCTTTCTCAGTGTCTCTCTCTCTATCTCTCTTTTTCTTTCACTGCAGTAAAATGTGTTTTTCTGAAATCAATAGAATTGACCATGCATCTCTAGTAAAAAAAAATGACCACCGAACAAAACAAGAAGGACACCACAGAAACTTCCTCTAAAGAATTTTGGAGAAGTGATTTTTAGTCTTAGATTCTTTGGATTAAATTTTTATTTAATTTTTTAAAAGCCTAAACTGGACAAATAAGTGAATCAAACTCATGAACTTGTGAGGATATTGGTAAAATGAAAAAAATGTAGAGTCAGGCGCAGGCCACAGTTCAGAGTAATCATCCAAAATTTACTCCAAAATAAGTACCAACAAGGAACAAATACAATAATCCCAAGCACGTACAACGAGAACCCACATGACAAAAAAAATAATGAACAAAACAGAGAGGGAAATCAGAGGGTTAAATAAGGAACATAATTAATGGAATAGAAACCAGGTGTGTATGATCAAGACAAAACAAAACGAAAATGAAAAATAGATCAGTGGTGTCTAGAAAGCCGGTTACGTCGACCGCCAAACACCGACCGAATAAGGAGAGGGACAAAGTTCGGCTGAAGTCGTGACAGAACTTTTAAACTCGTGTTCGTTATCTTAAAAAACGTTTATTGAAGTACATTTTTTAAACAATGAATTAATATCTATGTATATGTGATGATTCAGTGGCTTAGGCTGTCACAGGACATGATGCTAGCCATGCCAAGGTTGTGGGTTCACCTATTCACTATACTGTAAGTTACTTTGCATCAAAGAGACAGACATACATGCAGTAGTGTGGGTGCTCTGATGAGGGGAGGGACCAGGGAGGGATGGGAGGAGTCTAGTTAAGGGAATGACAATGACACATCTGGAACGATATACTGTATCTAGCTTACTCTGTCCCTTCAACTTCTGGTTTGCTGTCCCTTCAACTTCTGGTTTGCTCTGTCCCTTCAACTTCTAGCTTACTCTGTCCCTTCAACTTCTAGCTTACTCTGTCCCTTCAACTTCTAGCTTACTCTGTCCCTTCAACTTCTAGCTTAATCTGTCCCTTCAACTTCTAGCTTACTCTGTCCCTTCAACTTCTAGCTTACTCTGTCGATTCAACTTCTAGCTTACTCTGTCCCTTCAACTTCTGGCTTATTCTGTCCCTTCAACTTCTGGCTTACTCTGTCCCTTCAACTTCTAGCTTACTCTGTCCCTTCAACTTCTAGCTTACTCTGTCCCTTCAACTTCTAGCTTACTCTGTCCCTTCAACTTCTTGCTTACTATGTCCCTTCAACTTCTGGCTTACTCTGTCCCTTCAACTTCTAGCTTACTCTGTCCCTTCAACTTCTAGCTTACTCTGTCCCTTCAACTTCTTGCTTACTATGTCCCTTCAACTTCTGGCTTACTCTGTCCCTTCAACTTCTAGCTTACTCTGTCCCTTCAACTTCTAGCTTACTCTGTCCCTTCAACTTCTAGCTTACTCTGTCCCTTCAACTTCTAGCTTACTCTGTCCCTTCAACTTCTAGCTTACTCTGTCCCTTCAACTTCTAGCTTAATCTGTCCCTTCAACTTCTAGCTTACTCTGTCCCTTCAACATCTAGCTTACTCTGTCCCTTCAACTTCTAGCTTACTCTGTCCCTTCAACTTCTAGCTTAATCTGTCCCTTCAACTTCTAGCTTACTCTGTCCCTTCAACTTCTAGCTTACTCTGTCCCTTCAACTTCTGGCTTACTCTGTCCCTTCAACCTCTAGCTTACTATGTCCCTTCAACTCCTGGCTTACTCTGTCCCTTCAACTGCTCGCTTACTCTGTCCCTTCAACTTCTTGATTACTCTGTCCCTTCAACTTCTTCTCTGACTGCTTCATTACTCTATATCCATCTCTATGTGGACACAGCTGTTAGCCCAAGCTGGGACAACATCTCCGGTGGACAGACACACAGGGGACTACTGGGGCCAGCCAGTCACTCGGGGGACATTCAGTCAATCACATGCTGTTTGAAGGTCCACGCTGCATGCCTCACAGAGGGATATAGAGTTAGGAAAACAGATGAAGAGGTCCTAGCGGTCTCATACCACATCTGATGTGGCTGCACTGCAGGGGTCCTGTTCACATCACATTACATGATAGGGTCCTTCCCTGACCTGACTGTATCCTCACCACTGCCTGCCTGATCGTTTACTCCTCCTGTTTCTCACTTTAGGGCTCTTTATCAGTTAATTTTTCCTCTATTCTACGCATCCTCTTCTCTTGCCTCCTCAGACTGCATTGGAGAAGAAGGTCTGACAGGACGACTTGGACTCTTGTATACTGTGTAAACTCTGTCACTGGTGTTATTGTAGAGATGCTGGTTGTGTTTAGGTTGTTATGTCACCCTGCTGAGACAGTTGTTTATTAAAAGCACAGTCGGGTTTGAAATCTTTGTGATGGTTATTGATGTTTTCAAGTTTAGGGAAATTCAAATAGGGAAACAACCAGACAATAACAGAATCTAAGAACAGCACCATACAAGACAACAGTGGTATCTTGCTACACCAGTTAATGCAATAGGCTATGTTGAACAGAAGTTACATACATTAAGTGACAGGGTTAAAATATGAGCTAAACATGGTAGATGATGAAAGAATCAGACTGTGTGGAAACATCATGAATAAATATTAAGTCAACCTTTTATTACCTTGAGATACATTGGTAACGACAAGGTATGATATTTTACGATAAGTGACGTATGTTAAAGCTAAAGTGAATGGGAAAAGCTTGTGAGACTGTGATGATATGATGTGGAAAAATTGTATTCCGAAAGGTCGAGGATTTTGAGGATATTATCCATTCTCCAGAGGCAAATTCAAGCACCTCTACTTGCGGATATATTTTCCTCTTGGTGTTCATTTTTCCGGAACACAGGAGTGATGGTTGCTGATAATGGGCCTGTCACGGATCCCCCCGGGTACTGCTGCTCATTCTGTTCACCAGTTCTGGAGGTCTACATCACCGGCTTTCTAGGCATCACTGAACGGGATTCATTATCATCAACCTGGAATGTCTTGTCTGATTACACACACCTGGTTCCCATTTCCCCTGATTAGTATGTTATATATGTGCCCTCTGTCTTTGTCGGTTATTGTTCCCATGTCCGTTGGTGGTGTGAGTACCTATGTGTTGGTGCAGCTGTTATGCTGTGTGCTTTATATATTGTGTATTATGGGTATCGTCCCGCGTCATTCAACAGGGTTTACCCTCGCTCTTTTGTTTGGGTGGAGTCAAGTGGTTTTTTGTATACATGTTTGTTTTGGGTGTATTAAAAAACACTATTGTGTATTCCTGAGCCTGTCTCCAAATCCTTTATACCAGCGTGACAGGGCCTCTGTACGCCTATTTAGATGTTCAATTAAAAATCAGCCGTGTCCAGCTACAATAATAATTTACAACATTAACAATATCTATACTGTATTTCTGATCAATTTGATGTTATTTTAATGGACAATTTTTTAAATTTTCTTTCAAAAACAAGGAAATGTCTAAGTGATCCCAAACCTTTGAACTGTAGTATGTGCGTGTGTGTGTGTGTGTGTGTGTATATACAGTATATATTGTGTTTATATATATATATATATATATATATATATATACGTATATATTTGACCCAGAGTCATGAAATTTGGCACACGCTCAGGAATGTAAGACTATCTAAACTGTACCTGTTGGACAAGAGAACCATTCATATAAGGTCATTAACTTTTAGAGGTCATATTTTTTGAGCTAGTCTTGGAAACTTTTAAAGTAGTCAACAACGTCATTTTTTTCCCAACATACCTCTTAACAAAGATGTCAACACAATATGCTAAAATGCATGAGTTTACTGAGTTAATTGAAATGAATGTGTTAGGCCCTTATCTGTGGATTTCACATGACTGGGAATACAGATATGCATCTGTTTTTTCACAGATACCTTCAAAAAAAGGTAAGGTTATTGATCGCACAACCAGTCAGTATGTGGTGTGACAACCATTTTCCTCATGCAGCATGACACATCTCCTTCGAATAGAGTTGATCAGGCTGTTGCTTTTGGCCTGTGGAATGTTGTCCCACTCATCTTCAATGGCTGTGCGAAGTTACTGGATATTGGTGGGAACTGGAACACGCTGTCATACACATTGATCCATAGCATCCCAAACATGCTCAATCGGTGACATGTCTGGTGAGTATGCAGGCCATGGAAGAGCTGGGACATTTTCAGCTTCCAGGAATTGTGTACAGATCCTTGCAACATGGGGTTGTGCATTATCATGCTGAAACATGAGTTTGAGTTAATTTTATTTTTACAGGGACAGTGCACATTAATCAATGTTTCAGTAAAAATGCCGGTTTTAGCCAGCCGGCTAATTTTCAACCGCAGTCCCTGGGCAGGTTATTAAAAACAATTACAATATAGACAATCACTGAGCAGTGAGCACACGCAGAGCAACATAGGACAAGCAAGACATAGCATACAGACAGAGCAACATAGGACAAGCAAGACATAGCATACAGACAGAGCAACATAGGACAAGCAAGACATAGCATACAGACAGAGCAACATAGGACAAGCAAGACATAGCATACAGACAGAGCAACATAGGACAAGCAAGACATAGCATACAGACAGAGCAACATAGGACAAGCAAGACATAGCATACAGACAGAGCAACATAGGACAAGCAAGACATAGCATACAGACAGAGCCCAGTCACCCTGGTTGGTCCTTTAACTAGCTGTGTAAGGTCAAAGGTATTAGGGAATCATTTGAGGATTTTCCTACCAGACTTGCCTTCATAATTAATGTTAAAATCTCCCATTAAATTGACCTCTTTCCCAAAATCACATTTCCTAAGCATGTTATTAAACTGATCAAAAAACACACTTTTGGTGGAAGGTGAGCTACACATTCCAATAAGGGTAAAAGACATTTGGGTCGACAGTGTAATGTTCAGGCCAATACATTCTAGTTCATTATCACATGACCACTCAATTTGTTTACATCGGATATGTTCTTTAATGTAAATCATCACACCCCCTCCTGTCGCTCCTGAAAACATTGTAGCCAGGCACAATCACAGCAGCACATGGAGAGTTTTTATGGAGCCGTGTCTCTGAGAGGCAGAGGAAGTCATGGTTGGAGTCTGTGAGTAGATGTTGAATTTGATCACTTTTTGGAATGACACTAGGAATGTTCAAGTGCCCCCCTAGTAGTCCCTTGGGCTTAGCTCGTGGGTCCCAGATGACTCGAGAGTGATTGACACATTGAAAAAAGTTAAATGTTCTGTGTTTTCTGACGGCTGGGTTTAGGCCGCTTTGTTTCATTTGGATTAGGGGCAGTTCGGGAGCACAATTAACAATCCCTCCCGCCTGTACTGGATACGGGGAACTAATTAAAACAGCTTGTGTACCAGAAGCAGAGTCAAGGATCACATATAGAGACTTGGGTATGTTTGAAGGGTCAAAATCTATCCTGGAGCCAGGTGAGTCGAGAGAAACCATGGTGCCATAGCACTCACCCACTACCACAGCGGCGACGATCAGTGGACGAGGCCATCCACTGCTTTCCACTCCAGTGAGTATCGCTGGCTCAGTGATGTTAGGCCCAGGATTGAATCGCACATCCCCGGAGAGCAGGAGGGTAGTGAACAGGTAGTTTAACAGTTTCCGATAAATGTTGGACTTGTGTTTGTTACGCCTAAACGGTTCAGTGGTATAGGGAGCGAGGTAGACTTGGCCATTATTCAGAACATTATGGTATGCTGTGTACTGTCCGCTCCCGTGGAACGGTGAACCAATGTGTTTGGTGTTGATATTCTCCGACAGTAGATTTATTGTGTCATCCCAGCAAGGACGCACTGAGATTATCAGTAGAGCAGCCACATAACTGACAATCATGGCAAAGTACTGGAGATAAAACACATAATTGAGCTTTAACTCTTTGCATGGGTTAAAGCATTCATACGAGAAGCGGCCGCACCACCCTGTCTTCCGTCCCCCATTATCCTTTTATCAATCCCGTTATCGTCCATGCTGAATCACCCCTGCTTCAGACACCATATATAGCACCGAAAATTGTTCTGCTATTGCTACAATGAGGTGATGGCGGCAGATGAATGGCTTGTCAATGGGCCTCAGGATATCGTCACGGTATCTCTGTGCATTCAAATGCTATAGATAAATGCAACTATGTTCGTTGTCCGCAGCTTATGCCCGCCCATATCATAACCCCACCACCACCACCACGGGGCTCTCTGTTCACAACATTGACATCGCCCACACAACGTCTGTCATCTGCCCGGTACAGTTGAAACCGGAATTCATCCGTGAACAGCACACTTCGCCACACTCGCAATAACATCTGCTAACCATGTGTATGTGACCAATAACATTTGATTTGACTTCTCCAGCATGCCAGTGGCCATCGAAGGTGAGCATTTGCCCACTGAAGTGGGTTACAACACCGGACTGCAGTCTGGTCAAGCCCCTGGTGAGGACCACCAGCAGATGAGACCGTTTCTGACAGTTTGTGCAAACCCATTGTTTCATAAGCTGTCCGGGTGGCTGGTCTCAGATGATCCCGCAGCTGAAGAAGCCGGATGTGGAGGTCCTGGGCTGGCAGAGTTACACATGGTTTGCGGTTGTGAGGCCGGTTGGACGTACTGCCAAATTCTCTAAAACAACGTTGGAGGCAGCTTATGCTAGAGAAATAAACATTCACTTCTCTAGCAACAGCTCTGGTGGTCATTCCTGCAGTCAACATGCCAATTGCACGCTCCCTCAAAACATGAGACATCTGTGGCATTGTATTGTGTGTGTCACGACTTCCGCCGAAGCCGTTCGGCGATCGACGTCACCGGCTTTCTAGCCATCACCGCTCCATTTTTCATATGTCCATTTGTTTTGTCTTGTCCCATACACACTTGGTTTTCATTCCCTATCAATCTACATGTATTTAGCCCTCTGTTTCCCATCATGTCTTTGTGTGTAATTGTTTATTGTTATGTGGTTTGTCAGGTGCATTACTTTTGTTTTTTTCCGTGGTTTTGGCACTTGTATGTTTTATTGTGCTGTCAATTTGGAACGGAATTAAAGTGCGCCTGTTTGCTACACTCATGCTCTCCTGTACCTGACTTTGCCTCCACCTTTGACCACAAACATTCAGCAATGCTACACATGCTTAACAGAATTACACACCGAACCATGGAGTCAGCAGGAGCAGGTACCCCAGTTAGAGGAGTCGAGGACCACAAACATTCAGCAATGTTAAATCAACTTGATGCCATGATGGATCGCGTTGTTCAAACCATGGACTGCTGGGAGAGACACACGGAGTCTCTCCAGCGTCTCGACCAGCACAATCGGGGTTGCCTCCACCCGTCCCGTCGGGAGAGAATTCCAGGCTCCCTTCCCAGGGAGTATGATGGGATGGCAGCACAATGCCAGGGATTGCTGTTACAACTGGTCCTCAACCTGGCAACTGTGCACCCAGCTCCCTCAGAGAGAGTGGCTGCCCTCGTCTCCTGCCTCACCGGATGAGCGCTGGAGTGGGCCAACGCCTTGTGGAGAGAGGGAGACACGGCGTTGGACCATTTCGAGGAGTTCACCCGTCGCTTCCGGGCCGTCTTCGACCATCCACCCGAAGGTAGAGTGGTGGGGGAAAGGCTCTTTCATTTGAGGCAGGGGACGAGGAGCGCCCAGGAATTTGCCCTGGAATTCTGGACCTTGGCCGCCGGAGCAGGCAGGAACGCCAGGGCCCTCATTGACCACTATCGATGCAGCCTACGAGAGGACGTCCGACGTGAGCTGGCCTGCAGGGATGCCACCATCTCCTTTGACCAACTGGTGGATTTGTCCATGCGGTTGGATAACCTGCTGGTCACCCGCGGACGTCCAGAGGAGGCTCTGTCGGTGCCATCTTCCAGCATCCTGGCTCCGGTGCCCATGGAGTTAGGAGGGGCTGCTCATAGGGAGACTGGAGGAGGAGCCAGCACGTGCACCATCTGTGGCCGCAGAGGACACACTGCCGGTCGGTGCCGTGTTTGTTCCTCTGGGAGTCGAGGCAACAGGCAGGGCACTTTGGCGTCACCCCAGGGGAGTTCGCACCACACTCATCCAGAGTCCTCTGTTGATCAACTGTTTGTGCCTGTTTGTTTCCCTAAGTTTTCTCCACATTCCCAGCATAAGGTGCTCGCCGATTCAGGCGCAGCTGGGAATTTTATCGACAGATCGTTAGCCATTAGTTTAGGGATCCCCATTTTTCCTGTAGTTAGACCCTTCCCGGCACGCGCACTGGATAGTCGACCATTAGGGCCACAGTGTCTCCTGACCCCTCCTGTCTCAGCCTCCAGTATTTATGCTGCAGTAGTTTATGTGTCGGGGGGCTAGGGTCAGTTTGTTATATCTGGAGTACTTCTCCTGTCCTATTCGGTGTCCTACACACTGAAAGGGGGAGAGGTTAGTGGAGGAGTGGCGTTCTCTAATTCTCTCCTTCTCTCTTTCTTTCTCTCTCTCGGAGGACCTGAGCCCTAGGACCATGCCCCAGGACTACCTGACATGATGACTCCTTGCTGTCCCCAGTCCACCTGGCCGTGCTGCTGCTCCAGTTTCAACTGACCTGAGCCCTAGGACCATGCCCCAGGACTACCTGACATGATGACTCCTTGCTGTCCCCAGTCCACCTGACCGTGCTGCTGCTCCAGTTTCAACTGTTTTGCCTTATTATTATTCGACCATGCTGGTCATTTATGAACATTTGAACATCTTGGCCATGTTCTGTTATAATCTCCACCCGGCACAGCCAGAAGAGGACTGGCCACCCCACATAGCCTGGTTTCTCTCTAGGTTTCTTCCTAGGTTTTGGCCTTTCTAGGGAGTTTTTCCTAGCCACCGTGCTTCTACACCTGCATTGCTTGCTGTTTGGGGTTTTAGGCTTGGTTTCTGTACAGCACTTTGAGATATCAGCTGATGAACGAAGGGCTATATAAATAATTTTGATTTGATTTGATTTAGGGTCCGGGCTAATCAGGGAGGCCACGATCTCCTTGGCCAGGGTGATCATGAGGAAAGAATCAGCCTCTTCCTCATTGACTCTCCTGCATTTCCTGTGGTACTAGGCCTTCCCTGGTTGGCTCTGCATAACCCCATTATTTCCTGGCAACAGGGGGCTCTCACGAGGTGGTCGCGAGAGTGCTCAGGGAGGTGTGTAGGGGTTGCCGTTGGTGCTACCATGGTGGAAAGTCCCGACCTGGTCTCCAACGTGCACATCCCCCCCCAGAATATGCAGATTTGGCTCTTGCCTTCTGTAAAAAGAAGGCGACTCAATTACCACCTCATCGACGGGGGATTGTGCGATAAATCTCCTGGCAGACGCTGCACTTCCCAGGAGTGTATCCCCTGTCGCAAGCGGAGACGGTGGCTATGGATACATATATCTCTGAATCCCTGCGTCAGAGGTACATTCGGCCCTCTACTTCACCTGCCTCCTCCAGTTTCATTTTTGTGAAGAAGAAGGATGGAGATTTACGCCCGTGCATTGACTATAGAGGTCTCAATCAAATCACGGTGAGGTACAGTCAATGCATGGGTCGCTCTTCTTCACGAAACTGGATCTCAGGAGTGCATATAACCTTGTGCGTATCTGGGAGGGAGACGAGTGGAATACAGCGTTTAGTACCACCACAGGGCATTATGAGTACCTCATCATGCCGTACGGTTTGATTAATACTCCATCAGTTTTCCAATCCTTTGTAGACGAGATTTTCAGGGACCTGCACGGGCAGGGTGTAGTGGTGTATATAGATGACTTTCTGATATACTCCGCTACACGCGCCGAGCATGTGTCCTTGGTGTGCAAGGTACTTGGATGACTGTTGGAGCATGACCTGTATGTCAAGGCTGAGAAATGCCTGTTCTTTCAGCAGGCCGTCTCCTTCCTAGCGTATTGCATTTCCACATCAAGGGTGGAGATGGAGAGTGACCACATTGCAGCCGTGCGTAATTGGCCGACTCCCACCACGGTAAGGAGGTGCAGTGCTTTTTAGGGTTTGCCAATTACTACCGGAGATTTATCCAGGGTTTTGGCCAGGTTGCTGCTCCCATTACCTCACTGTTGAAGGGGGGTCCTGTACAGTTGCAGTGGACGGCTGAGGCGGACAGGGCTTTTGGGCAGCTAAGAGCTCTGTTTACTTCTGCTCCCGTGCTGGCCCATCCGTATTCCACTTTGGCATTCATAGCAAAAGTGGACGTGTCCGAGGCTGGGATAGGAGCCATGCTCTCACAGTGCTTGGGTACGCCAAAGAAACTCTGCCCCTGTGTTTTCTTTTCGAAGAAGCTCAGCCCAGCGGAGCGCAACTATGATGTGGGGGGCTGGGAGTTGTTGGCTGTGGTTAAAGCATTGAAGGCGTGGAGACATTGGCTTGAGGGGGATAAACACCCTTTCCTCATCTGGACTGACCACCGCAACCTGGAGTACATCCGGGCAGCGAGGAGACCGAATCCTCATCAGGCAAGGTGGGCCATGTTCTTTACCTGTTTTGTATTTACCCTATCCTACAGACCAGGTTCCCAGAATAAGAAGGCAGACGCAATGTCCCGGCTGTATGACACAGAGGAGCAGCCCATGGATCAGACTCCCATACTCCCGGCCTCCTGCCTGGTAGCGCCGGTCGTGTGGGAGCTGGATGAGGATATTGAGCAGGCAATGCGTACAGAGCCCGCTGCCCTCCAGTGTTCCTTTGGGCGTATGTACGTTCCGTCTGCTGTCCGTGACCAGCTGATCTATTGGGCCCACACTTCTCCCTCCTCTGGTCATCCGGGGATCGGTCGGATGGTGCGCTGTCTGACTGGGAAGTACTGGTGGCCCACCTTGGCAAAGGACGTGAGGGTTTATGTTTACTCCTGCTCGGTGTGTGCCCAGTATAAGGCCCCGAGACAAATGCCCAGAGGTAAGTTACAACCCTTACCCATTCCTCAACGACCTTGGTTACATCTGTCAGTGGATTTCCTTAAAGATTTCCTCTTTCACAGGGAAACACTATGATCCTGGTCATTGTGGATCGTTTTTCTAAGTCCTGTCGTCTTATTCCTCTGCCCGGTCTCCCTACGGCCCTAAAGACTGCGGAAGCCCTGTTTACACACATCTTCCGGCTCTACGGGGTGCCTGAGGATATAGTGTCGGATCGGGGTCCCCAGTTCACGTCTAGAGTTTGGAAGGCGTTCATGGAACGTCTGGGGGTCTTGATCAGCCTTACCTCAGGTTTTCACCCCGAGAGAAACGGGCAGGTAGAGAGAGTCAACCAGGATGTGGGCAGGTTTCTGCGGTCCTATTGCCAGAACCGACCGGGGGAGTGGGTGGCTTTCGTGCCCTGGGCCGAGATGGCACAGAACTCGCTTCGCCACTCCTCCACTAACCTCTCCCCCTTTCAGTGTGTATTGGGGTACCATCCGGTTCTGGGGCCGTGGCATCAGGGTCAGACCGAGGCTCCTGCGGTGGACGACTGTTTTAGGCGCGCGGAGGAGACATGGGAGGCCGCCCGTGTACACCTCCAGCGAGCCGCGCGTCGCCAGAAAAACAGCACGGACCATCACCGCAGTGAGACCCCGGTGTTCGGACCGGGTCTGGCTCTCGACCCGAAACCTGCCTCTCCACCTGCCCTGCTGGAAGCTGGGTCCGCAGTTTGTGGGGCCCTTCAAAGTCCTGAGGAGGGCGAACGAGGTATGTTACAAATTACAGTTTCCCTCTGATAATCGTATTAACCCCTCGTTCCATGTTTCTCTCCTCAGGCCGGTGGTGGCTGGTCCGCTCCAGGAATCTGAGGTGCGGGAGGTCCCTCCGCCCCCTTTGGACATCGAGGGGCCCCGGCATAGAAAGTTTGTTCCATCCTGGATTCGAGGCATCGTGGAGTGGGAGGGGTACGGGCCGGAGGAGAGCTGCTGGGTTCCGGTTGTGGATGTTTTGGATCCTGAACTGCTGCGGGAGTTTCAACCGCCCTCCGGTTCGTCCCCGAGGCCGGTGTCGGCGGGCCGCTGGGGCCGTGCGTCAAGGGGGGGTACTGTCACGACTTCCGTTGAAGTCAGCTCCTCTCCTTGTTCGGGCGGCGTTCAGCGATCGACGTCACCGGTTTTCTAGCCATCACCGCTCCATTTTTCATATGTCCATTTGTTTTGTCTTGTCCCATACACACCTGGTTTTCATTCCCTATCAATGTATTTAGCCCTCTGTTTCCCATCATGTCTTTGTGTGTAATTGTTTATTGTTATGTGGTTGTCAGGCGCATTACTTTTGTTTTTTCCATGGTTTTGGCACTTGTATGTTTTTATTGTGCTGTCAATTTGGAACGGAATTAAAGTGTGCCTGTTTGCTACACTCTGCTCTCCTGCACCTGACTTCGCCTCCGCTACACACGCTTAACAGTGTGACAAAACTGCACATTTTAGTGTGGCCTTTTATTGTCCCCAGCACAGACTTCTTGATATACCACACCTGTCAGGTGGCTGTATTATCTTGGCAAATGAGAAATGCTCACTAAAAGGGATGTAAACTAGTTTGTACACAACATTTGAGAGAAATAAGCTTTTTGTGTGTATGGAACATTTCTTGGATATTTTATTTCAGCTCATGAAACATGGAACCAACACTTTACATGTTGCGTTCATATTTTTATTCAGTGTAGATAAAGGGCCTCATTGCCAAAATCCTGAAGTATCCCTTTAACGGTGGATATAGTAAATATTTATAATATAAGAAGCCAGTGGACAAACTACGGTCACTCTTTATCTCGAAGGAGGACAAGCCAAGGGCAAAATTGTGGTGTAGGGTATTGGGGGGTACGAACAGACGGGGGGGGGGGGGGGGGGGGGGGGTCCGGGGTGACCTGAAATAAGTAACATTTTTGGGCGACCCAACCAAATTCACTTAGAAAAGTGTGTTATAGATCTGTCATTCTCATTGAAAGCAAGTCTAAGAAGCTGTAGATATATGAGAAATGCTCACTAAAAGGGATGTAAACTAGTTTGTACACAACATTTGAGAGAAATAAGCTTTTTGTGTGTATGGAACATTTCTTGGATATTTTATTTCAGCTCATGAAACATGGAACCAACACTTTACATGTTGCATTCATATTTTTATTCAGTGTAGATAAAGGGCCTCATTGCCAAAATCCTGAAGTATCCCTTTAACGGTGGATATAGTAAATATTTATAATATAAGAAGCCAGTGGACAAACTACGGTCACTCTTTATCTCGAAGGAGGACAAGCCAAGGGCAAAATTGTGGTGTAGGGTATTGGGGGGTACGAACAGACGGGGGGGGGGGGGGGGGGGGGGGGGGTCCGGGGTGACCTGAAATAAGTAACATTTTTGGGCGACCCAACCAAATTCACTTAGAAAAGTGTGTTATAGATCTGTCATTCTCATTGAAAGCAAGTCTAAGAAGCTGTAGATATATTTTATGTGTGGTATTTCTATGCTTCCCATTCTCAAGTTTCATTTTTGTGTCTTTTACTTATGTACACCAGCTTCAAACAGCTTAAAGTACAATATTCCACAGCGGTGTAGATGGTAAAACGATTATCTACACTACACTATACTTGCTTGTTTTGTCACATAAACTGAAATAAGGTGGACTATTAGAATTTTTCCCACCATGAAATGGCGGAGCTGTCCAGTGAAGATCTGCCCAGTGAAAATCTCACTTTTAAGAGTTTGTATTCTATTAACTCATACCCAAATAATGTTGGTGATTCATTCTATACTCTTGCATCTTTTTCCTGCAATTCTACACAGTTTGACATAACTTATTATGCCTCTATTGAGTGGTATATGGAGGGTTATTTTGAAAAGACAGTATGCGTTGAAGGATAAGTGGAAGGCCTCCTAACCCCCCAAAAAATAAAAATGTAGTTTTTGGAAAACAGCTAACTTCAACACATTTTGCCATAGGGCAGAGAGAAACATACAGTTTTATATTGCTATTCTACACATTTTGCCTTGAGTCTGATATAAAATGTTGCAGTTTTAAAGCAAATTTCCTACAAAACTACACATTTTGCCATGGGGCAGAGATAAAGTTTTGCAGCTTCAAAGCTAATTTCCTGCAATTCTACACATATTGCTATTGGTTAGAGAGAAACATGTGCTGTTTTATAGGTCATCGCATGCTATTCTTCACATTTTTCCGTGACATTTTTCCATGCTTAAAAAAATGGATGAATAAGATATTTGATGAATAAGATATTTGGCTACAGAAGTGCCATTAATTACCGATCTCTACAGCTTCCATCCAAAAACAAGCCCTATGAAATGACACCAATACATAGTGGAAGAGTTAGTAGCTAGCTACAGTGGCTAGCATAGCTAATGAAATAGCTACGTCGGTCGCAACACGCATAACCAGAATGACACATGATGAACAACCACCAAAGGCACACCCCATGTTTGTTAGATAATTGAGAAAGAGAAGAAGTTATACCGTTTTTCGCGAACAAAGTTGACCATTAATGCTAATTTCCTCTCCCCCATTTTTCCATTGCTTATGACGTGTCCATGCTATCTGGATGGCCCCTGACCTCCAGGGGGCCCCGAACCAACATGTTTTTATTTTATTTTATAAATTATTGAGGGTGAGGGACGAATCAACCTGTTCTGAATATCCCCCATGACAATTTCGCCTATGGGACAAGCACATCTGCTATACTGAGAGTGCGTGTCTGCGCTGCGCAGTCCGCTCGAGCTGGCGTTTGAGGAAGAGGCGCGCACCTTATTCGCTCAGTCGAGTCCTGTCTCTTGTACATGCATGGTGAAGTCTTGCCAAGCCATACCTGCGCTGCAGAAACCCGCCCAACTTCTGAATAGCGGCGACAAGAAAAGATGACCTCCAGTCGTCCAGGCAAATGCAAAATATGTGGTTAATAGCTTAATGTGGAAGAGCATCAGACAATACTAGTTTAAAAAAAAAAATACGATACTTATTTAGGGTTATGTCAATACAATTTACTATTATTTGAACCATTTGTTCTAGAAAGAAAAGGGTACATTCTAAAGGACAATGTTACTCACTAAAACGTCATCGTTGAAATGGATACGCGCGTTATATGCTATATGGCTGCATCTGACTGTTTGGGAAACGGTAAGTGGATGCTTTCATAACATAAACATTATTTTGACTTGTCTTTTACTACCCCAATCTATCTAATCATCAGTTAAAATGACATGCCTTATGTAATGCTATAGCCTATGCATTATTTTTCCAGGCTAAAGACATTACATAAAAAGTTTGGGACTGGATGTCCTTATAGGCTGCTACACTGACATTTTTCCTATCCAGGCTAGATTTCATCATTGTCCTCCGAGTTGTCATCATCATAGCCCCATGCTTCTGCTGGCTACTCTTAGGTTAATTTCCTTTGAGAAAGGATCACGCTGTGTTATAGTGAATTCAAGGTTTAAAAAGGCTTTTAAAGTTTGTAATTTACACTTTAAAATTGAAGACTTGATTTATCTTAACAAGAAATGTATCAACCTCTACAAAAATCCCCATTAATTATAATCCACATAATAATTCACATGCAGGATTATTTTAATGCTGTGAGAAACTATTCAAATGAAGATATTACATCTAAAAGAAAGGAGGACCAAGGCACTCTTCATATAATGAATTAAAATGCCCCATGATGAAGGCCATGCAGCTGAAGCAAGTCTGAGTTGTAAAAGTTTGAATCCATTTATCATGCCATAAAAATAAATGCATTTTAGTTAATTATATTAAGAGCGCCTTGGTCCTCCTTTCTTTTAGATGACCAATTTACCCCTTTTGCCAAAGAGCATCTTCTGTCCACCAAAATCTATTGTATACCTTAGCAGCGCTTCCTTTTCTCCTTTGTTTCTATCTCTACCATTAGTTATAGGTGCATAATTGTACCCTTGCAGTTCATACTTTAAAGCTGCAATATGTACATTTTTGGGTGACCCACCAAATGAACGTAGAAATGTGAGTTATAGATCTGTCATTCCTAAACTCGGTCCTGGGGCCTACCTTGGGTGCAAGTTTTGTTTTTGCCATAGCACTACACAGCTGATTCAAATAATCAATGCTTGATGTGTAGTGCTAGAGCAAAAAACAAAATGTGCACCCAGGGGGGGGGGGGGGGGGGGGGGGCAGGACCGGGTTTGAGAAGCCTCGCCTTACACGGTACAACTACAGTGACAAGCGTTTGTACCGGTACCTTTCTTTCTGAGTGTGTTTGTCATTCTATAGGTATGGCTGAAGTTTTATCTTGAGGAACATTTCCTGAATTAAATGGAATTAACGCCAACTCCAATGTCCACAAAGCTAATGTGCACAATAGCCTATTAGTGGGATAAACAGTTAGATTGTTATCTATATTCATGTATGTGAGGTGAGAGAGGAGAATGGGAGAATGGTGAAGGTCTTTGGCCCGGAGCTACTGCTGCCCTATGTTAATAGAATGGTTAATAACACTACTATTGACTTAATGGCATGTTTTAAACTACTATTGAATTAAAATAGAACCACTGTGGCATAAACAGGTACCATTATGATCATTAGGGAGGGAGAGGCGGGTTTAAGAGAAAAGGTTGCTTCTGGTCACATGCTCGCCCATTCACAAACACACGTGCACACACACACTGGGGTGCTGTCTGTCTGTCTGCCATTGTGCCATGGGGTAGTGGATTAATGGATTAAACAGATGTGTTTTTCATGGACACACACACACATACACACACACACACACACACACACACACACACACACACACACACACACACACACACACACACACACGCTCTGAAGGCAAACACTAGCTGCCATGATGTGGCATCAGGAGTGCCCATGATGATACTTGACTGAGTCCGTATCGTTTCGTATCGTTGGAGAATATAGCGTGACAACTCCACACCCTGCTGTTACCACGTTCCAACACATTGGCTTTCTGTTTCATAGTTGTAACAAAGGCACTCCACGAATACAATTGATTGGACACTTGAATTATTTTTGTTTGTTTGTTTTTACATATATCATACAGTAACATAAACTAATGAAAATGATTTTGTTATAAAAAAAACACCTTCATAAACACAACCAAATTAATATTTTAGCGATAGCATATATGAAACCTATTAATTACACTGTTGGAATGTTCCAGTCAGAATGACTGCTCATTAGATTGAAGCTGTGTCCCTTGATGCCCAGCGGTTCTATTTTCTTTTATCGTGCAGCGAGTGCACACATAGAAGGTCTCATGAAAAAAACATGGAAATCAAATGCCCTTCCAACTGATTGGTTCTGGAGCCAGTCCTGCACCATAGACATGCTGTACATACATCATTGGTGCCAACTCAACAGCATTGGCAGACCATCTCAAACAGAGAACTGGAGTTTCTCCTCCATTTACACTAATGTAACTAGACTGCCCCTGCGTTATTACATGGATGGAGGCAAAAAGAGAGGTTGAGGTTTTATCAAGCTTTATTTGTTACTGTAGCCTTTCCTGTATAAAATGTAGTAAAGTAGTTGAATGCTAGTTGAATGCTGTCATTTTGTCTTTAGATGTAGGCTACATGGACATGAAGGAGAGTAGTAGATTGACCAGGAAGACAAAGAGGCTCAGAGGATTTGAACAGTGGCTGGTCAATGGGGTGTTATATTGTGTTCTATTATGACTGGTTTATTGCCTGCTGCCGTTGTAGCGCCCAGAGACCTGCAGTCAGATCTGGTGGCAGATGTAAAATATGATGTGATAAATATGAGGGAAGGAAACATGCTTTATAGCATTGTGTGTCATGGTTGTATTGGCATTTTCATGACATATTTTTTCTGTTTGCTGATTTAGAATGTAAACTAGATACATTTGAGTATTTTTATGAGAGCAATTTCTCTTTCTGGTGATTCGGAATTTAAACTAGAAACATTTAGTCATTTAATGACATAGACTTTTCTTTGTGGTGAGTTAGCATGTAAAATATATGTTTAGTACTTAAACTATGGGGAAGGAGGCTTCACAAAGTGGCTGTCGGCTTCAAAATGATCATATATAGAAGAAAAGGCCATTTCACCATTCCTCTCACTCTCACCAGCAACATTTACTCTGAGCAGAGTGTGTGACCCTTTTCTTGGGATAATGTCAGACACACACACGCACGCACGCACGCATACACACACACATGCACACACACACACACACACACAAACATCTTAGGGTTTTTTCAGTAACGTCCGGCAGCTTTTCAGAGGTTTTATTCTCACAGTAGAGGAACCAGCACAGACAGGAGAGTAGAGGGTGGAAGTTTAACCTTTACTCCTTGTTTGTCTGCAGTTACTTAAGAACAGTTTTTTTTAATGTCAGTTTTTGTCAGTTTAGCTCAACTCACATTGGAGAATCTCAACTGTGTTTCTCATCCTCTTCGCATAGCAGAGCTCTTACACACGAGTCAATGCCTAAAGCAGAGAAATGTCCAGTACCAAAACAGCATACACGTGTAGCATTCACGCACACACACACACACACACACACACACACACACACACACACACACACACACACACACACACACACACACACACACACACACACACACACACACACACACACACACACACACACACACACATACACACACACACACACACACACACACACACACACGGTCATACCTCTGTTTCTGTTTTTAGAGGCTTGATGCTTCTCTTGCTGTGTTAGTGTCCTCAAACTGTCCAAAGCCCTGTGCTCTCTTGCCATAATTTCTTGGCTTTCAACCCTGGACCCCACTTCCCTTCTCCCAGTGACTTTGATATGAAAGTGAAGAGGAGGCAAGGGGGAGCCAGCTGGTGTACAGTAATAACTGAGGTTTACCTACAGCTGGCTATATACTACACAGTGCTGCTGCCTGCTTAGTGAGGGGCTTGTAAGGGGGAACAGTCTGAACATAGAAGTAGATGATATAGAACATGCAGAGAGGGCACATCAAGAGAGCACATCTGGATGGTGATTGCGAAGCTAGTAAAGTGTAGGTTATTTTATTTTATTCATTTTTCCTACATGCATTAGCCATGCAGCTGAAGAAGGGAATGTGATACGATGAGGATGTAGAGTTATAGTATTTCTCTGCACTGCTAATTGGTAGGTACTTCTGTTGTAAGGTGCATTTCAAGCTTCCCATTACATTCCCATAATAACCCACTATCGCTCTGTTATCCTCCTCACATGCCCAAACCCAGCTGTCAGTGTTATCCTGTCTGTGCAAAGTGAAAGGAGAGACGGCTGGCAGGTATGTAGTTGTAGAAAAAGCTACAGAAGCTAGATAGCGAGAAGCGCCCATTTTTAATCCTTACTGAGGGGGTTAATTATAGATACTGTCAGTCTCTGGAGAGCTCACACCTTCTCCTAATGCTGTTAGGTGCAGCAGCAAAGACCCAGCTGAGGTGTGTGTGTGTGTGTGTGTGTGTGTGTGTGTGTGTGGCGTGAACAAAGCCATAACCCAAGCTGCATCAGCAGCAGACTGCCTCTATAATGTGGGTAAATAAAGGGTGTTTCAAAGGAAGATGCTGTTTTGCTGTGAGTAGTTTTAGTGGCCTACAAATAGGACAGGAGGGAGGGTGATAATGAGTGTCTTACTCTCCTTGTTGAATAATGTAATAATAGTACAGTGTGTGTAAAGGGACAATGTTATACGGTGGCACGTGTAGTCCCAGTAAAGAACAAAATAAAACACTTCAAATGTGTAATGTGAAGCGTGACAACTTTTCCTGCATTTGAAGTTCTGTGCCTTTTCATAGCTAAATAAACTCCCTCTCCCTCTCCCTCAACCTTCTTGCACCCCAGATGGAGGCTATCCATCCAGACTGTGCCCTGGTCTCTCATCACATGAAGTCCCAGGAGAGCTGTATCCACACACGCAGACAGGAAGGCCGGAACCGCTCTGCCAGGACAGGTATGTGGGTGTGGTGTGGTATGGTGTGTGTGGAGTATCTTTCAGGGATTTTTTGTAATATATCATAAGACATCTAGTGGCAGTTTTGAGTACTTCAGATTATCACAGGTGTCTGTAATGATCTCTGGTCCATTAATTATTATTATTATTATTATAAAAAAAGGTATTATTTATTTGCACCAAAGAAAACAAGTGCTAAACAAACAAAGAAATGTTGTTTAGGTGTGGTTGGAAGCCCACGGGCTTATTTGAAAACCACACCACAAAAAAAACAACCTTTGTGTGGCCTTGTCAAGTAAAATAAATGAAATAATTAAATCTGATGATTTTTAAGTAAATAATAGAATGACAAAGCTGTAAAACATGATCCTAAATATAAACCAGCAACTTAGTGAATACCATTGGTGTTTAATATGAGGGTTTCAGCATGACATATCCTTTAGATTTTTCCCCACACACATTTTTGTATTTTCCTATGTATTTGTTGACAATTTGATGTTTTGACATCAGTCTGGTGGCAGTTGTTAAAAAAAGGTGAATATTTGGAAAAGTTGCAGAGTTCATTTAAAATAATGATTAGATAATGATTAGAGGAGGGTACGCAATGTATTGCAAATATAAACAGACTGGCGTATAAAAACTCACAGGACATTCACTCATGAAACATTTCTGCTACCTTATCAAGAGGCGACTGACTCCATCCTCAATCAAGATTCTGTATTTGCCATTCATTGTGAAAGGAAAATAGGTAGAAAGAGTAAAACACATTTTTAAACACATTGTCCTTCAGTGATGTAGGCCAGAGCATCCGACAGCCAATCAGGGGAGGTAATCAGGTGTGGAGTTTCCTCAGATTAAAGGATGTTAGTTAGTTTGTTAGTCCTCTCTAACTGAAGCAACCCCCCACCCCCCACCCTCTCTCTTTCTCTCAATTCAGTTTAATTCAAGTGACTTCATTGGCATGGGAAACATATGTTTACATTGCCAAAGAATGTGAAATGGATAAACAAAAGTAAAATAAACAGTAAAAAGTGAACAGTAAATATTACACTCACACAAGTTCCAAAATAATAGAGACATTTCAAATGTCTTATTATGTCTATATATATTGTAATGATGTGCAAATAGTTAAAGTTGCTGTCCCTCTTCCCCTTTCTCTCTCTCTCGCTCTCTTTCTCTCTCAATACGGTTAAATTCAATTCAAAGGGCTTTATTGGCATGGGAAACATATGTTTACATTGCCAAAGCAAATGGAATAGACAATAAACAAAAGGGAAATAAACAATGGAAACATTAGTGAACATTAGTGAACATCTCGCTCTCTCTTTCCATCTCTCTCTCTCTCTCTCTCACACTCTCACTCTCTCTCTCTCTTTCTTTCTCTCTCTCTCCCTCTTTCTCTTTCTATCACGAGAATTTCTAGTTCCAATGATATTAACTCAAATCTCACTATGTACTTTGACCAATTCCCCAGGGGTTGTAAGGCCCCGGTTAATAGAATGATTTGACAAAGTCCCAGAATTTCTGCAAAAGGTTAGTTCTTTATTCAGAGAGCTCTGAAAATCATACAAGCACATAGCCTTTTATAAGTTGCATTTAGTTATACCATACATCATTCCCCTTATATTATGCCCCTCATCTTCTCTAACACTGTCAATGCTATTTTCAAGTCTACTCCAACACACATTGCTTATCATATCCTACAACATGTTACATAATCTACTGCAAGCCTAAAGGTTTCTCCCATCCCTGGGTGGGGAGACCTCCTTCCTGTTATCATTTTCACAGTGGTCACAAGTTGTCTGTCACAAGTTGTCTGTTGACAGTTCCTCTTTTCCTACTCACACACTGTCTCACTTACATTGCTAAATAGCAAAGTCTTAACTTGTCCTATGCACACACATTAGAGAATTCTAGTCTTATAATTCTAATTCATCATACGTTTCAGGGTGGAATACTTTAGTCACTACCTTAAACATATAAATCATATACATTTCTATATCACTTTTTCTTTCTTTCTCCCTCTCTCCCTCTTTCTATCTCTCCCTCTTTCTTTTTCTCTTTCTCTCTCTCTTTCTCTTTCTCTCTCTCTCTCTCCCTCTTTCTCTTCTCTTTCTCTTTCTCTCTCTTTCTCTTTCACCCCTCTCTTCCCCGTAGTACAACTGGAGCTACTCTCTTGCTCAGTCCCCTCTCTCATCTCTTTCTCTCTCCCCTTCCCCATCTCTCTTTCTGTCTCATCCCTCTCTCTCTTAGTTAGTCCAACTGGAGCGACTCCCATCTCTGCTCCTGATGTAAAAGGTGAGGCGAGAGAATCAATGGGAACTCATTCATTATGGTTTCCTCTCTCTTTTCACTCTCTAAATAAATCTTGCATTACAAACTTGTCCTCTCCACAAACTGGGCCAAGCGTCTTCTCCCATCAGGGATGGATGTCTAAAAACAGCATGCAGTGTTCCAAAATAATCTGCCTTTGTTTGTATGAGCTTTGTGAGACTGAGACATGTGGTTGGGTCATCCCAGTGGCGTAGTCTCCTTTATCAGCCATCTTGGAAAAGGTGAACATGAACGGTAGATTCTTTATAAGGCAGCCGTCTGCTTCGCTATGGGTAAATATTTGAGTTCCAAAAGAACCCCTCTGTTTTTATAGAGCTTTGTGATACTTTATGAAAGGGTTTAAGGGTCATCACTCTCCTCTAGTTTCCTTTGACAGCCATCTTGGAAAAGGTGAGAATTAAAGGAAGCTTCTCTGTGAGGTAGCAGTCCATTTGTCTATGGGGACCTGCACCACAGCTGTTGTCACTCAAAATTAATTGCATCATTTGTAAGCTGTTTATTCTGTGATGAAACAAAAACAAAGACATGCTGGTAATTATCATTTGGAGTGTCAAGTATAAGCTTCTTTGATCAAGTCTGATGTGCCAACAACAGGATACAGTGGATGTGTGTGTGTGGCTTCTCCTGGCTGGCTCACCATTACAGACACCCAGAGGGAGATGGAGCCTGAGCTCCAGCTGGTCCTGGGTCTCCTAAGTGCCCTCATATCTCCTCTCGAGTAGGGATGAAATAAAGTACCATCAAGCTCAACCAACATAGAAAACAAAAACATGCTCTGAGATTGGTGTGTAAAAATTAATAAAGATTCAGTTGTTCAGTGTGTGTCTATGTATGTGTGTGTGTGTGTGTGTGTGTGTGTGTGCGTGTGCGTGTGCGTGTGTGCGTGCGCGCGCGCGTGTGTGTGTGTGTGTGTGTGAGCATGCGCAGTGGAGTCAGTGACCTTAGTTGGCAGAGTGAGGAGATTGGCGGTCTGGGAAGTGGCCTGGATGAAAACATGTCAAGCGCACTCACACAACCTAATGTTATGATGTTAATTAAACCAGCCAGCATGAATATTTATCATCTGATTAACATTAGCATTAGCACAGTCCAGCCTCTCCCAGACCTGGGTTCAAACAGTACTTTAAATATTTTAGCAACACTTGACTATGAAAGTACAAACCCTGCATGTCTGGTGCTCCTTCAGACAGGCTGAATCAAATGCTCAAAGTAATAAAAAAATGTCAAATACTGTTTGTGCGTCCAGAAGAGAGGAGGAAGTTTGGGGATGGAAATTAGATTCCTCTCAGTCCAGTGGCCACAGTCTGTCTCAGTGGGTCCTGAATGTGTCCTGGGGAGGGTGTTGATTGGATGTCATCTATCAGGGGTGGACTTAGCAATTTGGGGGTCCATTTCAAAATGTCATTGAGCTCCCCCCTGGGACCTTCTGTATGGGCAGCTGGGGCCTGTTTCAATTGAAAGCTATGAAGCATAGCAAAGTCTTCCTCTGTCTTCCATCGATGTCTGTTTCCCAAGAGCTGAGATGGTGATCGAATTCAATGGTCCTCAAGTCTGCCCGTAGGCAGTTTTAATGTGTACTAATCTCTTAATCAATTCCCATCAGATCATTAATTCACTATGAGGATATCAAATCAAATCAAATTTTGTTGGTCACATACCCATGGTTAGCAGATGTTAATGTGAATGTAGCAAAATGAGAGGGAGGTAGGGATATTTAAAAGGGAAGTAGTGATGGAGTAGATCTGGGGTTTAGTAAGGAGATAGAGGTAAATGGGATTAGGTGTAGAGGTGCAGGGGTAATAGGAAGGATAGAGTAGAGGTATGGGGAGAGATAGAGCGGTAGTGGAGGGGCAGGTAGAGGCTAAGGGCTTTGGAACAGTAACTGGGTAGAGGTACACTGTAGTGATGGAGAAGGGTAAGGGAACAGTAGCTGGGTAGAGGTACACTGTAGTGATGGAGGAGGGTAAGGGAACAGTAGCTGGGTAGAGGTACACTATAGTGATGGAGGAGGGTAAGGGAACAGTAGCTGGGTAGAACTACACTATAGTGATGGAGGAGGGTAAGGGAACAGTAGCTGGGTAGAGGTACACTGTAGTGATGGAGGAGGGTAAGGGAACAGTAGCTGGGTAGAGGTGCATTGTAGTGATGGAGGAGGGTAAGGGAACAGTAGCTGGGTAGAGGTACACTGTAGTGATGGAGGAGGGTAAGGGAACAGTAACTGGGTAGAGGTACATTGTAGTGATGGAGGAGGGTAAGGGAACAGTAGATGGGTAGAGGTACACTGTAGTGATGGAGGAGGGTAAGGGAACAGTAGCTGGGTAGAGGTACACTGTAGTGATGGAGGAGGGTAAGGGAACAGTAGCTGGGTAGAGGTGCATTGTAGTGATGGAGGAGGGTAAGGGAACAGTAGCTGGGTAGAGGTACATTGTAGTGATGGAGGAGGGTAAGGGAACAGTAGCTGGGTAGAGGTACATTGTAGTGATGGAGGAGGGTAAGGGAACAGTAGCTGGGTAGAAGTACACTATAGTGATGGAGGAGGGTATGGGAACAGTAACTGGGTAGAGGTACATTGTAGTGATGGAGGAGGGTAAGGGAACAGTAGCTGGGTAGAGGTACATTGTAGTGATGGAGGAGGGTAAGGGAACAGTAGCTGGGTAGAGGTACACTATTGTGATGGAGGAGGGTAAGGGAACAGTAACTGGGTAGAGGTACATTTTAGTGATGGAGGAGGGTAAGGGAACAGTAGCTGGGTAGAGGTACATTGTAGTGATGGAGGAGGGTAAGGGAACAGTAGCTGGGTAGAGGTACACTGTAGTGATGGAGGAGGGTAAGGGAACAGTAGCTGGGTAGAGGTACATTGTAGTGATGGAGGAGGGTAAGGGAACAGTAGCTGGGTAGAGGTACATTGTAGTGATGGAGGAGGGTAAGGGAACAGTAGCTGGGTAGAGGTACATTGTAGTGATGGAGGAGGGTAAGGGAACAGTAGCTGGGTAGAGGTACACTGTAGTGATGGAGGAGGGTAAGGGAACAGTAGATGGGTAGAGGTACATTGTAGTGATGGAGGAGGGTAAGGGAACAGTAGCTGGGTAGAGGTACACTGTAGTGATGGAGGAGGGTAAGGGAACAGTAGCTGGGTAGAGGTACATTGTAGTGATGGAGGAGGGTAAGGGAACAGTAGCTGGGTAGAGGTACATTGTAGTGATGGAGGAGGGTAAGGGAACAGTAGCTGGGTAGAGGTACACTGTAGTGATGGAGGAGGGTAAGGGAACAGTAGCTGGGTAGAGGTGCATTGTAGTGATGGAGGAGGGTAAGGGAACAGTAGCTGGGTAGAGGTACATTGTAGTGATGGAGGAGGGTAAGGGAACAGTAGCTGGGTAGAGGTACACTGTAGTGATGGAGGAGGGTAAGGGAACAGTAGCTGGGTAGAGGTACACTATAGGGATGGAGGAGGGTAAGGGAACAGTAGCTGGGTAGAGGTACACTATAGGGATGGAGGAGGGTAAGGGAACAGTAACTGGGTAGAGGTACACTGTAGTGATGGAGGAGGGTAAGGGAACAGTAGCTGGGTAGAGGTACATTGTAGTGATGGAGGAGGGTAAGGGAACAGTAGCTGGGTAGAGGTGTTTGTTGGGGGTGATTAGGTGACAGCTAGACATGTCTGAGCCCTGAAACTCTAGTTAAAAGCCAGCTAATGGGGGCAACAAAGACAGGAGAGGAGAGGAGGGAAGTGGAGGAGAGGAGGGAAGGGAAGGAGGAGATCAGGCTACACGTCTACACCTTATTTATTACCATTTCACCACCTCCGCCTCAAAACCCTATTGTCAAATGATGGAGGGAGCATGAGTGAGTGAGACAGCAAAAAATAGAAACAGTGGAACTGTCTACAGGATTCTATTAAGGAAAATGTATACCCATAATAGAAAAGCTATAAATCAGGAATAAAATCCAGTTCTTCTGTGTGGATGTGACTGTGTGTGTGTGTGATATGTGTGTGTGTGGTATGTGTGTGTGTGTGGATATGACTGTGTGTACATACTGTGTGTGTGTGTGGTATGTGTGTGTTTGTGGTATGTGTGTGTGTGTGTGTGGATATGACTGTGTGTATATACTGTGTGTGTGTGTGGTATGTGTGTGTGTGCGGCCGTGTGTCTGTATGGAGATTTGTCTTTCACGCTCTGCTCTTGGCATTTACACGGCACATTGCCCACCATGATACCCCTGCCTCTCTGCCTTGTTTCCGCATCATCACAGTTATACTTCCACTGACATGATCTCTCTCAGAGCTGCAAGGACACGTCGAAAACCACACGGCAACCAGTTAGACACAGTTGACGGTAGAGTACACTTGAAATACTGTGTGTCCTCTTTCCACTCTAAATCAAGTGTACATTGTTTCTGTATTTCTCTGCATATCTTTACTGTCCTCCCTAGCGTGATCCAACCCCATCTATCACTAGGACGGGATCACGCGAGATAGAAGGGGGAGAGGGAGTGAGAGAGATACAAATAGAAGGAGGGAGAGAGAGAGAGAGAAAGAGATAGAAGGGGGAGAGTTAGAGAGAGAGATACAAATAGAAGGCGGGAGAGAGAGAGATACAGAATAGAAGAGGGAGAGGGAGAGACATATAGAAGGGGGGAGAGAGAGATAGAAGGGGGAGAGAGAGAGAGATAGAATGGGGAGAGAGAGAGATAGAAGGGGGGAGAGAGAGAGAGATAGGGAGAGGGAGAGAGAGAGAGAGAGAGAGAGATAGAAGGGGGAGAGGGAGAGAGAGAGATACAAATAGGAGGGGGGAAAGAGAGAGAGATACAGATAGAAGAGGGAGAGGGAGAGAGAGAGATAGAAGGGTAGAGGGAGTGAGAGAGAGAGAGAGAGAGAGAGAGATTAAAGGGGGAGAGGGAGAGAGAGAGATACAAATAGAAGGAGGGAGAGCGAGAGATAGAAGGGGGAGAGGGAGTGAGAGAGAGAGAGAAAGAGATAGAAGGGGGAGAGTTAGAGAGAGAGATACAAATAGAAGGCGGGAGAGAGAGATACAGAATAGAAGAGGGAGAGGGAGAGACAGATAGAAGGGGGGAGAGAGAGAGAGAGATAGAAGGGGGAGAGAGAGAGAAGGGGGAGAGAGAGAGAGATTGAAGGGGGGAGAGAGAGATAGAAGGGGGGGAGAGAGAGAGATATAATGGGGAGAGAGATAGAGAGAGAGATAGAAGGGGGGAGAGAGATACAGATAGAGGAGGGAGAGGGAGAGGGAGAGAGAGATAGAAGGGGGGAGAGAGAGAGATAGAAGGGGGAGAGAGAGAGAGATAGAAGGGTGGGAGAGAGATAGAGAGATGGGAGAGGGAGAGAGAGATATGCAGATAGAAGGGGGAGAGAGAGAGATATATGCAGATAGAAGGGGGAGTGAGAGGGATATGCAGATAGAAGGGGGAGAGAGAGGGATATGCAGATAGAAGGGGGAGAGAAAGAGATATGCAGATAGAAGGGGGAGAGAGAGAGATATGCAGATAGAAGGGGGAGGGAGAGAGATATGCAGATAGAAGGGGGAGAGAGAGGGATATGCAGATAGAAGGGGGAGAGAGAGAGATATGCAGATAGAAGGGGGAGAGAGAGGGATATGCAGATAGAAGGGGGAGAGAGAGAGATATGCAGATAGAAGGGGGAGAGAGAGAGATATGCAGATAGAAGGGGGAGAGAGAGAGGGATATGCAGATAGAAGGGGGAGAGAGAGAGATATGCAGATAGAAGGGGGAGAGAGAGAGATATGCAGATAGAAGGGGGAGAGAGAGCGGTACAGATAGAAGGGGGAGAGAGCAGTACAGATAGAAGGGGGAGAGAGCGGTACAGATAGAAGGCGGAGAGAGAGCGGTACAGATAGAAGGGGGAGAGAGCGGTACAGATAGAAGTGGGAGAGAGCGGTACAGATAGAAGGCGGAGAGAGCGGTACAGATAGAAGGCGGAGAGAGCGGTACAGATAGAAGGGGGAGAGAGAGAGCGGTACAGATAGAAGGGGGAGAGTGCGGTACAGATAGAAGGGGGAGAGAGAAAGTGGTACAGATAGAATGGGGAGAGTGCGGTAAAAATAGAAGGGGGAGGGAGAGAGCGGTACAGATAGAAGGGGGAGAGAGTGGTACAGATAGAAGGCGGAGAGAGCGGTACAGATAGAAGGGGGAGAGAGAGAGCGGTACAGATAGAAGGGGGAGAGTGTGGTACAGATAGAAGGGGGAGAGAGAGAGCGGTACAGATAGAAGGGGGAGAGTGCGGTACAGATAGAAGGGGGAGGGAGAGAGCGGTACAGATAGAAGGGGGAGAGTGCGGTACAGATAGAAGGGGGAGAGTGCGGTACAGATAGAAGGGGTAGAGAGCGGTACAGATAGAAGGGGGAGAGAGCGGTACAGATAGAAGGGGGAGAGTGAGATACAGGGCAATGGAAAATAGGCATGAGAGACCAGTCTAAATATTAAGGTCTCCTTCAACATATTGCCAAATCAATCAGATCCACTACACAAGCTGTCGGGTTTCCTCAAACTCGCTTCCTTACTTGTAGCTAACGGGCCTTAGTGTTTATGCTATCATCATGATATGCTATTGGTGTGGTAGACAAGGCAAGACTTGTCTTGACTATTTCTAGGTATATACAGTATCTGGGGTAACACTTTATTTGGTTAGTCCCATTTATATGGTTTTTAGATGTTCAGTAGACGTTCATTAACTGTCAACAAGATTTTAACTATCTACTAACCCTAACCCTAGCGATAACCCTAACCTTAACCTTAACCCTCATCCTAACCCTAAACTTAACCCTTACCTTATCCCTTATTCTAAACCTAACCCTAATCGTAACCTTTGCAAGTAGTTGCTTATCAACCATGGTTTGGAACTGGTTTAGGGAACAGAACCAAAAAGTAGTTGCTTATCAACCATGGTTTGGAACTGGTTTAGGGAACAGAACCAAAAAGTAGTTTCTTATCAACCATGGGTTGGAAGTGGTTTAGGGAACAGAACCAAAAAGTAGTTTCTTATCAACCATGGTTTGGAACTGGTTTAGGGAACAGAACCAAAAAGTAGTTTCTTATCAACCATGGTTTGGAACCGGTTTAGGGAACAGAACCAAAAAGTAGTTTCTTATCAACCATGGTTTGGAACTGGTTTAGGGAACAGACCCAAAAAGTAGTTTCTTATCAACCATGGTTTGGAACTGGTTTAGGGAACAGAACCAAAAAGTAGTTTCTTATCAACCATGGTTTGGAACTGGTTTAGGGAACAGAACCAAAAAGTAGTTTCTTATCAACCATGGTTTGGAACTGGTTTAGGGAACAGAACCAAAAAGTAGTTTCTTATCAACCATGGTTTGGAACTGGTTTAGGGAACAGAACCAAAAAGTAGTTTCTTATCAACCATGGTTTGGAACTGGTTTAGGGAACAGAACCAAAAAGCGGAAAATAATAAAATTTTTCAAGGAACAGAAACAGATCCTGGAACAAAAGTGATCCATACTGTTCCAGAACAGAACCATTACTTTTTAAATCAAATCAAAATCAAATTTTATTTGTCACATACACATGGTTAGCAGATGTTAATGCAAGTGTAGCAAAATGCTTGTGCTTCTAGCTCCGACAGTGCAGTAATATCTAACAACTAATCTAACAATTCCCCAACAACTACCTTATACACACAAATCTAAAGGGGTGAATGAGAATATGTACATGTAAGTATATCGATGAGCGATGGCCGAGAGGCATAGGCAAGGTGCAATAGATGGTATGAAATACAGTATATACATGTGATATGAGTAATGTAAGATATGTAAACATTATTAAAGTGGCATTATTTACAGTGCATTGTATAAAGTGACTAGTGATCCATTTATTAAAGTGGCCAGTGATTTGGTCTCAATGTAAGCAGCAGCCTCTCTGAGTTAGTGATTGCTGTTTAGCAGTCTTATGGCCTTGAGATAGAAGCTGTTTTTCAGTCTCTCTGTCCCAGCTTTGATGCACCTGTACTGACCTCGCCTTCTGGATGGTAGCGGTGTGAACAGGCAGTGGCTCGGGTGGTTGATGTCCTTGATGATCTTTTTGTCCTTCCTGTAACATCGGGTGCTGTAGGTGTCATGGAGGGCAGGTAGGTGATGCGTTGTGCAGGACGCATCACCCTCTGGAGCCTTGTGGTTGAGGGCCGTGCAGTTGCCGTACCAGGCTGTGATACAACCACATTAGGATGCTCTCGATAGTGCGTCTGTAAAAGTTTGTCAGGGTTTTGGGTGACAAGCCAAATTTCTTCAGCCTCCTGACGTTGAAGAGGCGTTGTTGCGCCTTCTTCACCACATTGTCTGTGTGAGTGGACCATTTCAGTTTGTCTGTGATGTGAACGCCGAGGAACTTAAAACTTTCCACCTTCTCCACTGCTGTCCCTTCGATGTGGTAGGGGGGTGCAACTCCACCTTGTCCCTGTACTGGCATTTCACTTGTTTGAATGCCTTGCGGAGGGAATAACTACACTGTTTATATTCAGACATATTCCCAAACCTCTTTCTGTCACGGTTGTGTGGAGAGACGGACCAAGGCGCAGCGTGATTAAAGTCCCACATATTTATTTAAGTGAAACTTCCAAACAAAAAGAAACAAACAACGAACCGTAACATCAGAGGTGCTACATGCACTAACTCAAAACAATATCCCACACAGCAGGTGGAGACAGGGAACCCTTCAGTATGATCCCCAATTAGAGACAACGAACCTCAGCTGCCTCTAATTGGGAACCATACCAAGAGCACCAACATAGAAATAATAAACCTAGAAAACCCCCTAGTCATGCCCTGACCTACTATACCATAGAGAACCAGAGGGTGACAGTACCCTCCCCCCCTCCACAAAGTTGAGGACTCCAGCCGCACAACCTGAAAACAACTGGGGAGGGTAGGGGGGTGATTCATGTTGGCGGCGGCTCTGGTGCAGGTCGTAGCCCCCGCCCAGACCCCGGATCCGGCCATGGCACCAGGCTAAACGACGTGCCCATACTGGGCATCGGCGCAGAGAATGGCTCCGGCCCTGGAACTGGGTTGAACGTTGCGCCCGGACTGGGCACCGGCGCAGAGGAGGGCTCCGGCCTTGGAGCTGGGCTGGTTGCCGTGCCTGGACTGATCACCGGCGCTGAGGAAGGCTCCGGCCTAGGAGCGGGACTAGACGTTGTGTCTGGAATGGACACCGGCACAGAGAAGGGCTCCTGCCATGGAGCTGGACTGGACGCCGTGCTTGGACTGGACACCAGCGCAGAGGAAGACTCCGACCTTGGAGCGGGACTGGACTCCTTGCCTGGAAGCTCTGGACCGTCGACCGTCGCTGGAGGTTCCGGACCGTCGACCGTCGCTGGAGGTTCCGAACCGTCAACCGTCGCTGGAGGTTCAAGACTGCAGACCGTCGCTGGAGGTTCCGGACCGTCGACCGTCAATGGAGGTTCCGAACCGTCGACCGTCGCTGGAGGTTCAAGACTGCAGACCGTCGCTGGAGGTTCCGGGCTGTTGACCATCGCAGGAGGTTCCGGACTGTGGACCGTCGAAGGGGGTTCCGGACTGAGGACCGTCGCAGGGGGTTCCGGACTGTGAACCGTCGCAGGGGGTTCCGGACTGTGGACCGTCGCAGGGGGTTCCTGACTGTGGACCCGTTGCAGGGGGTTCCTGACTGGTGACACACAATTCAAGGCGAGTGCGTGGAACTGGCACAGGATGTACCGGACTGGGGAGGCGCACTGGAGGCCTGATACGTGGAGCCGGCACAGGTGGTACCGGATTGGTGACATGCACTTCAGGGAGAGTGCGAGGAGGAGGCACAGGTAGTACCGGACTGGTGACACGCACTTCAGGGAGAGTGCGTGGAGCCGGCACAGGTAGTACCGGACTGGTGACACGCACTTCAGGGCTAGTGCGAAGAGGAGACACAGGACGTACCAGACTGGGGAGGCGCACTGGAGACCAGAAGGGTGGAGCCAGCCCAAGTTGCACCAGACTGCTAACCGGATCCCCTGGTCGGATGTTGAGCAGAACGTACTTGCACAAAATCTCCCTCATTTCACTCTCTCCTATCCTCCCCAATGCCTTGCAGACTGTCTCTGGCACTTCAGGGCGAGTGCAGAAAGCAGGTACAGGACGTACCGGGCTGGAGACACCCACTTCAGGGCGAGTGCAGAAAGCAGGTACAGGACGTACCGGGCTGGAGACACGCACTTCAGGGCGAGTGCAGAAAGCAGGTACAGGACGTACCGGGCTGGAGACACGCAATTCAGGGAGAGTGCAGAAAGCAGGCACAGGACGTACCAGGCTGGAGACACGCAATTCAGGGAGAGTGCAGGAAGCAGGCACAGGACGTACCGGGCTGAAGACACGCACTTCAGGGAGAGTGCAGGAAGCAGGCACAGGACGTACCGGGCTGGAGACATGCAATTCAGGGAGAGTGCAGGAAGCAGACACAGGACGTACCGGACTGGGGAGGCGCACTGGAGGCCAGATGCGTGGAGCCGGCCCATGTTTCACCGGACTGATGACACGCTCCTCCAAATGCCTGCGTTGCCGCATACTCCTAACCAACTCATTCTCCGGTATCCCTCCTCACACTGTTCCATCGAATCCCAGACGGGCTCTGGTTCTCCCCTTGGATCGACCGACCACCTCTCTGTCTCCTCCCAGGTGGTCTTTGGCTCTTCCCTCTGCTCAGCCGCCAGCTCCATGTACCCCCCCAAAAAAATATTATTGGAGTTTCTATGGCCGCAGTCCCCGGCACCGTCGCCGTCCTTCTTGCGTCCTCTGTGACTCCTGCCAAGGAAGATCTCCTGTCCTTCCATTATTTCTTCCCAGGTCCAACTTATTTTCCCCATAGTAGCACGCTGCTTGGTCCTTGGTAGGTGGGATATTCTGTCACGTTCGTGAGGAGAGACGGACCAGGGCGCAGCGGATGTTAAGTTCCACATATTCATTATAAAGTTACGTTTAGCAAAACAAAACAATAAATCAAATAAACTAACAATGAAACGTGACTATGTGGTGCACATGCACAAATCACAAAATAATATCCCACAAACACAGGTGGGAAAAATGCTACCTAAATATGATCCCCAATTAGAGACAACGATTACCAGCTGCCTATAATTGGGAATCATACAAATCACCAACATAGAAAAATAAACTAGAACACCACATAGAAATAATAAACTAGAATAGCCCCAGTCATGCCCTGACCTACTACACCATAGAGAAACAATGGCTCTATACGGTACAATCCAAATAAAGTGTGACCGTATCTTGCCCCCCCCTTCCTCTCTCCATCATCTCTTTTGTTTCCCTCCCTTCTGACCAGATGACCACTACAATACAGCATATTGTATCACATCATGTCCTTTCTGGAATGCAATCAGTGCAGAGATATCATATATCCCGACTGAACGTTTTGAGGGAACAATATTGTAAACAGAATTACAACAAAACCGAGAGCTATCTGTGTATGAGAAATGGAGAAATGGAAGACAAGTGCAGCCACAAAACATCTGAAAGTGAGGCCCGAGGGGAAGAGAGGAAGAGTGAAGGTCAGAGAGGAGTGAGAGAAAGAAAGATTGAAAAATAGAAGAGCACACACTTAGCTCTTTCCTCAATCTAATTCCAGCCCTCTCACAAACCAGATCAGGTGTGTACATCTGACAATACAAACCATGTCCCTGTATTTGTACCGCCCCTCACGGGGATCATAAACTCACATGAATGTTCAGCTGATGGATTCCTGGGTCTCTGAGGTCTGGGTGATAGTGTACACAGGTCACCATGTGACCAGACTTTGGCCTTTAAAACAAGAAGGAACAGGCTGTAGTCGAATACCCTGCCTCAGCCATTAACGGTTAAGCTATGTACTATATAAATGATGTTTACTATAAGATAAGTATCTCAGCAGTCTTGGAGTCTCCCCATAGATTTTATATAGTATCTGATGTTGTAAATCCGATGGTGATGGTGAGATATCTACTGTATAGTAAAGATGTCACTATCACCTGTAAGTAATGGTCTCCTCCCTACAGGAGACACTGTATAATCTATAATCACTGGTATTAAACACAGATACAGGCTTGGAAATACTGTATCCACCCAACCTTACATGTGAAGTCTTCAGGCTTAATTTTTCAGTGGCTTCAGCAACATTGTGTGTGTTGTGTTGTGAGGAATGTGAATGAAGAGAGAGCAAGGGAGAGGAGTCTGAGAGGAAGAGAGAGAGACTGATCATGACACAAGGCGAGACCCAGATGCAGACACAGGAGGCAGATGGTTGGAGTCTTACAATATGTATTAATCCAATAGGGGAAGGCAAGAGAATGGTCCTGGACAGGCAAAAGGGTCAAAACCAGTTCAGAGTCACAGGGCAGGCAGAATCAAGGTCAGGGCAGGCAGAATCAAGGTCAGGGCAGGCAGAATCAAGGTCAGGGCAGGCAGAATCAAGGTCAGGGCAGGCAGAATCAAGGTCAGGGCAGGCAGAATCAAGGTCAGGGCAGGCAGGATGATCAGACAGGCAGAATCAAGGTCAGGGAAGGCAGAATCAAGGTCAAGGCAGGCAGGATGATCTGGAAGACGGGAAAGTAGTCCAGAGTCAGACAGGGTTCAAAACCTGAAAGGACTAGCAAAAAGAGAATAGCAAAAGGGGTACGGAAAAACACACTGGTTGACTTGACTAACATACAAGACAAACTGAAACAGAGAGACAGGAAACACAGGGATAAAAACACTGGGGAAAACAAGATGAACTGGCACAGAGAGACAGGAAACACAGGGATAAATACACTGGGGAAAACAAGATGAACTGGCACAGAGAGACAGGAAACACAGGGATAAATACACTGGGGAAAACAAGATGAACTGGCACAGAGAGACAGGAAACACAGGGATAAGTACACTGGGGAAAACAAGACGAACTGGCACAGAGAGACAGGAAACACAGGGATAAATACACTGGGGGAAACAAGATGAACTGGCACAGAGAGACAGGAAACACAGGGATAAATACACTGGGGAAAACAAGATGAACTGGCACAGAGAGACAGGAAACACAGGGATAAACACACTGGGGAAAACAAGATGAACTGGCACAGAGAGACAGGAAACAAAGGGATAAATACACTGGGGAAAATGAGATGAACTGGCACAGAGAGACAGGAAACACAGGGATAAACACACTGGGGAAAACAAGATGAACTGGCACAGAGAGACAGGAAACACAGGGATAAATACACTGGCACAGAGAGACAGGAAACACAGGGATAAAAACACTGGGGAAAACAAGATGAACTGGCACAGAGGGGCAGGAAACACAGGGATAAATACACTGGGGAAAATGAGATGAACTGGCACAGAGAGACAGGAAACACGGGGATAAATACACTGGGGAAATGAGATGAACTGGCACAGAGAGACAGGAAACACGGGGATAAATACACTGGGGGAAATGAGATGAACTGGCACAGAGAGGCAGGAAACACAGGGATAAATACACTGGGGGAAACAAGATGAACTGGCACAGAGAGACAGGAAACACAGGGATAAATACACTGGGGAAAACAAGATGAATTGATACAAAGAGACAGGAAACACAGGGATAAATACACTGGCACAGAGAGACAGGAAACACAGGGATAAATACACTGGGGATAACAAGATGAACTGGCACAGAGAGACAGGAAACACAGGGATAAATACACTGGCACAGAGAGACAGGAAACACAGGGATAAATACACTGGGGAAAACAAGATGAACTTGCACAGAGAGACAGGAAACACAGGGATAAATACACTGGGGATAACAAGATGAACTGGCACAGAGAGACAGGAAACACAGGGATAAATACACTGGGGAAAACAAGACGAACTGGCACAGAGAGACAGGAAACACAGGGATAAACACACTGGGGATAACAAGATGAACTGGCACAGAGAGACAGGAAACACAGGGATAAATACACTGGGGATAACAAGATGAACTGGCACAGAGAGACAGGAAACACAGGGATAAACACACTGGGGAAAACAAGATGAACTGGCACAGAGAGACAGGAAACACAGGGATAAATACACTGGCACAGAGAGACAGGAAACACAGGGATAGAAACACTGGGGAAAACAAGATGAACTGGCACAGAGGGGCAGGAAACACAGGGATATATACACTGGGGAAAATTAGATGAACTGGCACAGAGAGACAGGAAACACGGGGATAAATACACTGGGGAAATGAGATGAACTGGCACAGAGAGACAGGAAACACGGGGATAAATACACTGGGGGAAATGAGATGAACTGGCACAGAGAGGCAGGAAACACAGGGATAAATACACTGGGGGAAACAAGATGAACTGGCACAGAGAGACAGGAAACACAGGGATAAATACACTGGGGAAAACAAGATGAACTGGCACAGAGAGACAGGAAACACCGGGATAAATACACTGGCACAGAGAGACAGGAAACACAGGGATAAATACACTGGGGATAACAAGATGAACTGATACAGAGAGACAGGAAACACTGGGATAAATACACTGGGGAAAACAAGATGAACTTGCACAGAGAGACAGGAAACACAGGGATAAATACACTGGGGATAACAAGATGAACTGGCACAGAGAGACAGGAAACACAGAGATAAATACACTGTGGAAAACAAGATGAACTGGCACAGAGAGACAGGAAACACAGGGATAAATACACTGGGGAAAACAAGATGAATTGGCACAGAGATACAGGAAACACAGGGATAAATACACTGTGGAAAACAAGATGAACTGGCACAGAGGGGCATGAAACACAGGGATAAATACACTGGGGAAAACAAGCGACACCTGGAGGGGGTGAGAGACAATAACGAGGACAGGTGAAACAGATCAGGACGTGACAGATAGGGAAAGACAGGGAGAGAGGGAGAGGGAGAGAGAGACTGAGAGGGAGAGAGATGGAGAGAGAGGCAGAGAGAGAGACAGAGGGAGATAAATAATTACTGGGAGGGAGAGAGAGGGAGAGAGAGACATAGGGAGAGAGGGAGAGGGAGAGGGAGAGAGAGGCAGAGAGAGAGAGACAGAGGGAGAGAAATAATTACTGGGAGGGAGAGAGAGGGAGAGAGAGACAGAGGGAGATAAATAATTACTTGGAGGGAGAGAGAGGGAGAGAGAGACATAGGGAAAGAGGGAGAGGGAGTGGGAGAGAGAGGCAGAGAGAGAGACAGAGGGAGAGAAATAATTACTGGGAGGGAGAGAGAGAGACATAGGGAGAGAGGGAGAGGGAGAGAGAGACTGAGAGGGAGAGAGATGGAGAGAGAGAGGGAGAAAGAGAAAAAGAGAAAGTATCACTTTATTCATCTATCCCTCCATCCTCCTCCACTGATACAGAGCAGAGTGCTAATAGCACTGATTATACAAGCAACCAACAGAGTATCACACACACGCACGCACGCACACACGCACACACGCACACACACACACACACACACACACACACACACACACACACACACACACACACACACACACACACACAATAGCATGATCCCCTTTCACAAAACATTATTGAAAACAGACAGGCTGAGTGCCTTTTCATTACTATAGGTGAGGTGCAATTAGCACAATGTTAAATATCTGGCTTATTTGAACATGAGGAGGTCCTCAATAAAGCCTAAAGTAGAAATAGCACAAGGCAGCAGCATGCTATCCACAGTATTCTCTATGGTTTTAGTCCGGAAATGGCACCAGCATGTCATGTTCTCGTTTTGTTGCAATACACAAGTCAGGGTGACCCATATAATGAGAAATTAGAAACTCTCCATGAGGTGACCAGACCAGGTTTTAAAACAATATATTAGGCCAGTTGGATCCTCTGCATGACAAACAGACATGACTCTTCATAACCATGAAATAGCCACTGTTTGTTACATCAATCAGAAAGTGTTGTGACATCACAGCTGTGGCAACTGGTCCTGAAAATAATTCCCCAAAAGCTATACAGTGTTTTATTATGAATGAGATGTGAAGTCGTCCGTCTTTGAGCCTGTTTTAATTGACGACAGGCTGCAGGCCTTTGATGTAGAGACTGTAGTGAGAGAGAGTGAGAGAGAGAGAGAGAGAGAGAGAGAGAGTTGATCCTCTCTCATTAGTGATCTCTTCCATATACCTCCTCTGGTTTGGAGCAACTGTAGACCCGCAAGGACAGCTCCTGACAGCCATGTGAGGGGAATAACAGACAGAGACATATGTGTAAGCAGCGGTCAAGGGACAGAGCTTCAAACGTCACCAACTGTTTTCAGGGCCGTAGGAAAAGCTTTTTTACTCAGTTGATGACTTAGTGAGCTAGTGCCTGAGAAAGAGACCCCCTGGTTCGCTGGAGTTCTGCTCAATAGAAACGATAAATAATTACACAAGTTGTATAAAATGATGAAGGTTAACAAAACACATTAAAGAAGACATTTGTTTGTATCATTCAGATAACAATGTTGGCTGCCTTTCAACAACAGTGAAAGGGTTCTAAAACAGAGAAAGAGAGAGGAAGATAGAGGGAGATATAGAAAGATGAGCCAGAAACCTCCCAGTGTTCATAACCATTCTGAATAGATTATCTGGTCTTGTAGACCTCCCACTAATACCAGGCGTCTCCTGCTGCCTACTCAATCAGAATTACACTGATGTCTATAATCAGTAGCACAGACTCGTATCTGCTTGTCTTCTTATTTAAACAGATGAATGCATCACATTCATGTCCCTCTCTAACCGTAGGCCTAGATTTAGTACAGTTACTTTTACAGGTACCGTAATCTCACTTTTTGTATACTGTTCATTATTCTCCTAGAGGCCCCCACACTGGCCCATTTTCTTCCTAGAGGCCCCCACACCGCCCCATTTCCTTCCTAGAGGCCCCCTCACCGGCCCATATTCTTCCTAGAGGCCCCCACACCGGCCCATTTTCTTCCTAGAGGCCCCCACACCGGCCCATTTTCTTCCTAGAGGCCCCCACACCGGCCCATTTTCTTCCTAGAGGTCCCCACACCGGCCCATTTTCTTCCTAGAGGTCCCCACACCGGCCCATTTTCTTCCTAGAGGTCCCCACACCGGCCAATTTTCTTCCTAGAGGTCCCCACACCGGTCCATTTTCTTCCTAGAGGCCCCCACACCGGCCCAGTTTCAACCTATAGGTCCCCACACCGGCCCAGTTTCTTCCTAGATACCCCCACACCGGCCCATTTTCTTCCTAGATACCCCCACACCGGCCCAGTTTCTTCCTAGAGGCCCCCACACTGGCCCATTTTCTTCCTAGAGGCCCCCACACCGGCCCAGTTTCAACCTATAGGTCCCCACACCGACCCATTTTCTTCCTAGATACCCCCACACCGGCCCAATTTCTTCCTAGAGGCCCCCACACCGGCCCATTTTCTTCCTAGAGGCCCCCACACCAATCCAGTTTCTTCCTAGAGGCCCCCACACCGGCCCATTTTCTTCCTAGAGGCCCCCACACCGGCCCATTTTCTTCCTAGAGGCCCCCACACCAATCCATTTTCTTCCTAGAGGCCCCCACACCGGCCCATTTTCTTCCTAGAGGCCCCCACACCGGCCCATTTTCTTCCTAGAGGCCCCCACACCGGCCCAGTTTCTTCCTAGAGGTCCCCACGTCGGCCCATTTTATTCCTAGAGGCCCCCACACTGACCCATTTTCATCCTAGAGGCCCCCACACTGACTCATTTTCTTCCTAGAGGTCCCCACATCGGCCCATTTTATTCCTAGAGGCCCCCACACTGACCCATTTTCATCCTAGAGGCCCCCACACTGACTCATTTTCTTCCTAGAGGCCCCCACACCGGCCCATTTTCTTCCTAGAGGCCCCCACACCGGCCCATTTTCTTCCTAGAGGTCCCCACATCGGCCCATTTTATTCCTAGAGGCCCCCACACTGACCCATTTTCATCCTAGAGGCCCCCACACTGACTCATTTTCTTCCTAGAGGCCCCCACACCGGCCCATTTTCTTCCTAGAGGCCCCCACACCGGCCCATTTTCTTCCTAGAGGCCCCCACACCGGCCCAGTTTCTTCCTAGAGGCCCCCCACACCAACCCATTTTTATCCAAATAATGATCATTTTGTGGGCAGGCCCACTGGGATAAAAATGGACCAGCCCATCACTTGTGTGGCTCAGATGGTAGAGCATGGTGCTTGCAACACCAGGGTTGTGTGTTCTATTCCCACTGGGGACAGGTATGAACATTTTATGCACTCATTACTGTAAGTTGCTCTGGATAAGAATGTCTGCTAAATGACAGATGTACATTTGCCAGAAATGCAGTTCATTTTTTGATCATTGAAAAGCAATGAACATGAGAGAGTACACAGCACAGTGCACATTCAGTCAAGTGTCTTCTCACCTTAGTCATTCATGAATGACAACCCACAAGTGACCAGTTATGTAGAGGGGATACTTCCAAGAGAGCACCTGTATGTTTGTGGTTATGAACCATAAGTGAGTCCAACAATTCAATTCAAGGGGCTTTATTGGCATGGGAAACATGTGTTAACATTGTCAAAGCAAGTGAGGTAGATAATATACAAAAGTAAATAAACTATAAAAATGTACAGTAAACATTACACATACAGAAGTTTCAAAACAATAAGGACTTTACAAATGTCATATTTTATATATATATGCAGTGTTGTAGCAATGTACAAATGGTTAAAGTACACAAGGGAAAATAAATAAGCATAAATATGGGTTGTATTTACAATGGTGTTTGTTCTGCACTGGTTGCCCTTTACTTGTGGCAACAGGTCACACATCTTGCTGCTGTGATGGCACACTGAGGAATTTCACCCGGTAGATATGGGCGTTTATTCAAATTGGGTTTGTTTTCAAATTCTTTGTTGATCTGTGTAATCTGAGGGAAATACAGTGCCTTGCGAAAGTATTCGGCCCCCTTGAACTTTGCGACCTTTTGCCACATTTCAGGCTTCAAACATAAAGATATAAAACTGTATTTTTTTGTGAAGAATCAACAAGAAGTGGGACACAATCATGAAGTGGAACGACATTTATTGGATATTTCAAACTTTTTTAACAAATCAAAAACTGAAAAATTGGGCGTGCTAAATTATTCAGCCCCTTTACTTTCAGTGCAGCAAACTCTCTCCAGAAGTTCAGTGAGGATCTCTGAATGATCCAATGTTGACCTAAATGACTAATGATGATAAATACAATCCACCTGTGTGTAATCAAGTCTCCGTATAAATGCACCTGCACTGTGATAGTCTCAGAGGTCCGTTAAAAGCACAGAGAGCATCATGAAGAACAAGGAACACACCAGGCAGGTCCGAGATACTGTTGTGAAGAAGTTTAAAGCCGGATTTGGATACAAAAAGATTTCCCAAGCTTTAAACATCCCAAGGAGCACTGTGCAAGCATATTGAAATGGAAGGAGTATCAGACCACTGCAAATCTACCAAGACCTGGCCGTCCCTCTAAACTTTCAGCTCATACAAGGAGAAGACTGATCAGAGATGCAGCCAAGAGGCCCATGATCACTCTGGATGAATTGCAGAGATCTACAGCTGAGGTGGGAGACTGTCCATAGGACAACAATCAGTCGTATATTGCACAAATCTGGCCTTTATGGAAGAGTGGCAAGAAGAAAGCCATTTCTTAAAGATATCCATACAAAGTGTCGGTTAAAGTTTGCCACAAGCCACCTGGGAGACACACCAAACATGTGGAAGAAGGTGCTCTGGTCAGATGAAACCAAAATTGAACTTTTTGGCAACAATGCAAAACGTTATGTTTGGCGTAAAAGCAACACAGCTGAACACACCATCCCCACTGTCAAACATGGTGGTGGCAGCATCATGGTTTGGGCCTGCTTTTCTTCAGCAGGGACAGGGAAGATGGTTAAAATTGATGGGAAGATGGATGGAGCCAAATACAGGACCATTCTGGAAGAAAACCTGATGGAGTCTGCAAAAGACCTGAGACTGGGACGGAGATTTGTCTTCCAACAAGACAATGATCCAAAACATAAAGCAAAATCTACAATGGAATGGTTCAAAAATAAACATATCCAGGTGTTAGAATGGCCAAGTCAAAGTCCAGACCTGAATCCAATCGAGAATCTGTGGAAAGAACTGAAAACTGCTGTTCACAAATGCTCTCCATCCAACCTCACTGAGCTCGAGCTGTTTTGCAAGGAGGAATGGGAAAAAATTTCAGTCTCTCGATGTGCAAAACTGATAGAGACATACCCCAAGCGACTTACAGCTGTAATCGCAGAAAAAGGCAAAACAGCTCGAGCTCAGTGAGGTTGGTGAGCAGACTCCAGACCTCACAACCATAAAGGGCAATGGGCTCTATGACTGATTCAAGTATTTTTAGCCAGATCCTAATTGGTATGTTGAATGTTCCTTTTGATGGCATAGAATGCCCTTCTTGCCTTCTCTCTCAGATCGTTCACAGCTTTATGGAAGTTACTTGTGGCGCTGATGTTTAGGCCAAGGTATGTATAGTTTTTTGTGTGCTCTAGGGCAATGGTGTCTAGATGGAATTTGTATTTGTGGTCCTGGCGAATGGACCTTTTTTGGAACACCATTATTTTGGTCTTACTGAGATGTACTGTCAGTTCCCAGGTCTTGCAGAATCTGTGCATAATATCTAGGTGCTGCTATAGTCCCTCCTTGGTTGGTGACAGAAGCACCAGATCATCAGAAAACAGTAGACATTTGACTTCAGATTCTAGTAGGTTGAGGCCGGGTGCTGCAGACCTTTCTAGTGCCCCCGCCAATTCATTGATATATATGTTGAAGAGGGTGGGGCTTAAGCTGCATCCTTGTCTCACCCCACGGCCCTGTGGGAAGAAATGTGTGTGTTTTTTTTCCAATTTTGTTGTTTGTGTACATGGATTTTATAATGTTGTATGTTTTACCCCCTACACCACTTTCCATCAATTTGTATAGCAGACTCTCATGCCAAATTGAGTTGAAGGCTTTTTTGAAATCAACAAAGCATGAGAAGACTTGCCTTTGTTTTGGTTTGTTTGGTTGTCAATTAGGATGTGCAGGGTGAATACATGGTCTGTTGTACTGTAATTTGGTTAAAAGCCAATTTGACGTTTGCTCAGCACATTGTTTTCATTGAGGAAATGTACGAGTCTGCTGTTAATGATAATGCAGAGGATTTTCCCAAGGTTGCTGTTGACGCATATCCCACGGTAGTTATTGGGGTCAAATTGTCTCCACTTTTGTGGATTGGGGTGATCAGTCCTTGGTTCCAAATATTGGGGAAGATGCCAGAGCTAAGGATGATGTTAAAGAGTTTTAGTATAGCCAATTGGAATTTGTTGTCTGTATATTTGATCATTTCATTAAGGATACCATCAACACCACAGGCCTTCTTGGGTTGGAGGGTTTGTATTTTGTCCTGTAGCTCATTCAATGTAATTGGAGAATCCAGTGGGTTCTGGTAGTCTTTAATAGTTAATTCTAAAATTTGTATTTGATTCTGTATATGTTTTTGCTCTTTATTCTTTGTTATAGAGCCAAAAAGATTGGAGAAGTTGTTTACCCATACATCTCCATTTTGGATAGATAATTCTTCGTGTTGTTGTTTGTTTAGTGTTTTCCAATTTTCCCAGAAGAGGTTAGAGTCTATGGATTCTTCAATTACTTTGCGCTGATTTCTGGCGTGCTGTTCCTTCTTTTTCCGTAGTGTATTTCTGTATTGTTTTAGTGATTCACCACAGGGAAGGCGTAGACTCAGGTTTTCCGGGTCTCTATGTTTTTGGTTGGATAGGTTTCTCAATTTCTTTCTTAGATTTTTGTATTCCTCATCAAACCATTTGTCATTGTTCATTTTCTTCGGTTTTCTATTTGAGATTTTTAGATTTGATAGGGAAGCTGAGAGGTCAAATATACTGTTAAGATTTTCTAATGCCAAGTTTACACCTTCACTATTACAGTGGAACGTTTTACCCAGGAAATTGTCTAAATCCTGTCACACACATAGGCATACAGAGGATCATCTTCCTCCTCCCTGATCTTGACCTCTTTGGAGTCTCCATTAAACTTCATCTAAGCAATGGCAGAAGTAGATGCAATGGCAGAAGTAGATGGAATGGCAATAGTCTATTCAACTTTGACCATTACAATGTGTTACTGGCTACAGATTTTACCAGCTAATTAGCCTTTTCAATTACCTTTCAGGCCTTATTCATTATAAAAAATGTTTCTAGAAGTGTTCTGCTCTCAAAAGAGCCAGGAGCCCTGTTGCCAGGAGGTGATAACCATATAGATGAACAGATCTCAACATTGCATCTGTGCCATTGTCTGTGACATTTTACATGAACATTTTGGTCATTTATCCAGAGCAACTTACACTTAGTGCATTCATCTTAAGATAGCTAGGTGGGACAACCACAAATCACAGTCATAGTAAGTACATTGTTCCTCAATAAAGAAGCAAAGTCAGAGCTAGTAAGGGGGAAAAAGTCAAGTGCGAGTGTTAGTTCACAAAAGGCTTTTATTTAATGTTTTTCTCGGGGTGGGGGGAGGGGTTGTGAAGGGGGGTGCTTTGGGATTATTTAAGATACTCTTTATAGAGGTAGCGTTTCAGATGTGTTTGTAAGATGGGCAGGGACTCTGCTGTCCTAGCTTCAGGGGGAAGCTGGTTCCACCATTGGGGTTCCAGGACAGAGTAGAGTTTGGACTGGGCTGTGGGAGCTGCCCTCCCGAAGGGGTGGGAGGGCAACGAGACCAGAGGTGCCAGAACAGAGAACTTGGGTTGGGATGTAGAGTGTGAGCATAGCCTGAAGATAGGCAGTTCCTCTTGCTGCTCCCTAGGCAAGGACCAACATGGGCAGCGCCAGCGAGGCTATCGCCATTTTAAAGTAGTCCATTTATTCTTATTTTGATGTGTAAAGCTAATACTGGTGATTTACTGCCCCCTACAGTGCTGGAGTATTGAACCAAATATTTTGTGTCATTCATTTATTTATGACAGTGATAGCTTAAAGCCATTTACAAACTAGGCAAAACAATATTAAGAAGACAATGCTCTGATCATTAGCTGATTGCTCCCAACCAGTGTTGGGGGTAATGTGTTACAAGATTAATGAGTTACGTAACCAGATTACTTTTATGATTAACGGAGTATAGTAGAGTGTTACTTTTTCACATTGGGTAATATTATTACAGTTACTTTGTCAAACAACGCATGCGCTATTTTCAGAATTATATCTCTACCAGGCGCATTTCCATGATCCAATCTCAACTTGTTTCCTCATTTAGTTCTCAAGTGAGTGGAGAAAGGTTGTTGGGAGAAATGTCATGACAGGTCTCCATAGAAATGTATAGACGGTGCACTTCTGTGATAGCAAAGCCCATAGAGGGCTTCACCTTCTAGTGGCAAGTGTGCCCTCTATTCATATCTATGGGATTTTGAATGAAAGGATAGGAAATCTGTACAGATGTTTGGCTTACACTATATATGGCTAATTGAGCAGCCCATATGATAGATCAGCACTTGTAGACTAGCACAGGAAAGCAGCGCCACAGATGAAAGGCGAAACTAGTGATCAAAACCGCATGTAGTATGTAGCCTATCTTTGGTAGAGCGCATGTGTCTCGCCTTGCTCCCAGCGACAGTCAAACAAAGTAACACAAAGTAATATAACTAGTAATTTAACGCGTTACTTTCCACACAAGGTAATATTGTACAGCAGTGGTCACCAACCTTTTCTGAGTCAAGATCACTTTTTGAATAAAAATGCTTTTGAATCTACTGCTTCAATTGCATAGAGTTTTTACATAAGTCTATGCAACATTAACATATTAATAACAGTTCTGTAGCAATGAATTTTGTAGTAGACTATATGCCCAATACATTATCACTGCATACAGTGCCTTGCGAAAGTATTCGGCCCCCTTGAACTTTGCGACCTTTTGCCACATTTCAGGCTTCAAACATAAAGATATAAAACTGTATTTTTTTGTGAAGAATCAACAACAAGTGGGACACAATCATGAAGTGTAACGACATTTATTGGATATTTCAAACTTTTTTAACAAATCAAAAACTGAAAAATTGGGCGTGCAAAATTATTCAGCCCCCCCCCCCATAGTCTTTCCACTCTCCCTCCCTCCATACTCCCTCTCTTTGCCCTCCCTCACTCCGCATTGAAAAGGGGACACTGTCTTCCAGCTGACGGCGAAATTCAAGTCGCACTGCATTATTTCTGCCTCGTTCACCAATTCATGTTGTTAATCCGATGTCCAGATAAAGTGAAATATTCCTCAATATAAAAGAGACAAGCACCTAATAATAACATCACAATATGGAAACACTTTGCTATAGGTTACTCATTCATTACAGCTGATTGTAGCTCATTTTATGGCTTATAAAAGTGTTGGCAGTACTGAAAAACAATTTTCATGAATTTAGTCATAAAAACAGCAGTGTTTTGCTGTATTCGTTCAGTCTCTCTCTAGTCATGGTTTAAAAAAAAAATAATCTCACAGTATCAACTTTGCTGTGCGCTCAAGCCTTCTTTTTACAGTCTACGGCTCAAGTAAACTGTGGACACATTGTGATATGAGCTATCTGATTAGTCAGCGGTGGGCCTGTAGGTGCACTTGATTTGCCTGCTGTGCCTTCCCTGGTAGACGGAGTTCTACCTTCAGACATATGAAATGGATCAAAATGGGACACTTTGCCTTCCCAGCACTAGGGCTGCTGAATAAAGTGTACCTACAACTAACAGCACAAAACCTTAACATATTTTTAGGAAAGAAAGGATTTATCCAGCGTTGTTTTTCCATAAATGTTTGGTGATCGACTAGGAATGCCTTGGAGATCGACCCGTCGATCCCGATCGACGGGTTGGTGACCACTGTTGTAAAGTAACAAGGTATTTTTTGTTAACTCTAACAAGTAATATGTAATATCTAACTTTTTAAAGTAACTAATACCCAACATTGCTCCCAACCCATAGGACCCCACCCATAGGAATCCCCACCCAGTTGATGACTTTAAAATTGTGAAAGTCCTCAATGGCAATTTCCATGCAAAAACTGCTTATTTCCAAGTAAGGATCTCTATACATTTTCTCTGTGATGATGACACACTGTCATTCATTTCCCTGGTCCTCAGATTCTACTGTGATCTACTGTCTCTTAGAGTTCACAGTGGACCCATCAAACACGGCACACATCCGCTATTCGTCTAGCTTGCTTACAGAAAGACACACTGTGTTAACATCTACTCTTTCTGCCTCCTGTGTGTGTTGCGCGTACATCCATGCATGCGTGTGAGTCTCTCATGGTGTCTTATGGAGTGGGGTGAGATCAGGATGCTAAGATCCATGCCTCCTGTGTGTGTGTGTGTGTGTGTGTGTGTGTGTGTGTGTGTGCCTGCGTACCTGTGTGTGTGTGTGCCAGGGTGTCGTACAGAGTGGGATGAGATCAGATGCTGGTCACGGGCTGAGGTGGGCCAGATTGTCAACGTCTCCTGCTCAGACGTCTCCCAGCTCTTCGCCAACAAAGGTAATGTAACATCTCACCTTTAACCTTTAACTTGACCTTTGACCCTTTGATATATGAGTGGTTTGTTCCTGGGCATGCCTCTGCTTCTGCTTGCTCTTTACTGATGTAAAAAGTGCTTGGTAAATAAATGTGATTGATTTATTGATTGACCTTTGAACCTAGCGTAGACCCACTCAGCTCAGTGGGGAGAAGTTTATATAGCCAGAACCACTCAAGCTTCTGAAGAGGTGAAAGGGAGGACGTCAGTGTGTATTTTTCCTGTTCAATACATTGATGTATGTGGAAGGATCAGAGTGGAAAGCTTCTACAGTTTAGTATTGCTATTAAAGTTGCTATTTTGGGTCATTTATAAAGCATACAAACACCATAGAAACTATTCTATCAGTTAAAGAATAACACAACTGAGTAGTCAAGTGTTTGGTAAGTATCCCTGGGGATCTATGTTATGGTCTTAGAAAGAAGAAGTCATTCTAAGATCATTCAAGACAGAGGATTACATTAATTCCTCCCCATCCTGAAGGAAACTTGGCATGTTTATATAGGCTATGACCATCCTCCTCTCCTCCTCAGCCCCAGCCATAGCCAGCTGGCTACCCTAAAGAAAACATACACAGTTATAGCCTCTTTCATGGCTCGTAAAATGGTTGACATTAGATAAGGCGTGTAAATGAGACATGTTCATCACACTCACAGAGACACATAGCTGTGTTCGTGTGTTTTATGTTCTTAAAACGACTCACTGAGGAGAGAGAGAGAGAGAGAGAGAGAGAGAGAGAGAGAGAGAGAGAGAGAGAGAGAGAGAGAGAGAGAGAGAGAGAGAGAGAGAGAGAGAGAGAGAGAGAGAGAGAGAGAGAGAGAGAGAGAGAGAGAGAGAGAGAGAGAGAGAGAGAGAGAGAGAGAGAGAGAGAGAGAGAGAGAGAGAGAGAGAGAGAGAGAGAGAGAGAGAGAGAGAGAAGAATATACACTGAGTGTGTTAACCATTAGGAAAACCTTCCTAATATTGAGATGCACCCCCTTTTGCCCTCAGGACAGCCTCAATTCATAGGGGCATGGACTACAAGGTGTGGAAAGCATTTCACAGGGATGCTGGCCCATGTTGACTCCAATGCTTGCCATAAGTTGGCTAGATGTCCTTTGGGTGGTGGACCATTCTTGATACACACAGGAAACTGTTGAGCTTGAAAAACTCAGCAGCGTTGCAGTTCTTGATACACACAAACCGTTGCTCTTGGCACCTACTACCATACCCTGTTCTAAGGCCCTTAAAGTCTTGCCCATTCACCCTCTGAATGGCACAAATGCACAATGCATGTCATACTAAACTACATGGAATTGTTTTAAGAAGGTCATACCAAGGATCATTTAGCTATTTGATTTTGAATTTTAAGACCACATGAAGTAACAAAGAAATACACTACTGTTCAAAAGTTTGGGGTCACTTAGAAATGTCCTTGTTTTTGAAAGAAAAGCAAATTTTTTTGTCCAATTAAAATAACATCAAATTAGTCATAAATACAGTGTAGACATTGTTGATGTTGTAAATAACTATTGTAGCTGGAAATGGGAGATTTTTTTAATGGAATATCTAGATAGGCGTACAGAGGCCCATTATCAGCAACCATCACTCCTTTGTTCCTATGGCATGTTGTGTTAGCTAATTGAAGTTTATAATTTTAAAAGGCTAATTGATCATTAGAAAACCCTTTTGCGGCTGAAAACTGTTTTTCTGATTAAAGAAGCAATAAAACTGGCCTTCTTTAAACTAGTTGAGTATCTGGAGCATCAACATTTGTGGGTTTGATTACATGCTCAAAATGGCCAGAAGCAAAGAACTTTCTTCTGAAACTCGTCAGTCTATTCTTGTTTTGAGAAATTTCTATTTCATGCGAGAAATTGCCAAGAAACTGAAGATCTGGTACACCGCTGTGTACTACTCCCTTCACAGAACTGGCTCTAACCAGAATAAAGGACAAAGAGGACAAGTCCTCATTTGGCAGCTTCATTAAATAGTACCTGCAAAACACCAGTCTCAACCAGTCTCAACAGTGACTCCGGGATGCTGGTCTTCTAGGCAGAGTTCCTCTGTCCAGTGTCTATGTTCTTTTGCCATTCTTAAAATGTTATTTTCATTGGCCAGTCTGAGATTTTACAAGATGGTGCCGACGGAGATGGTCGCCTCGCTTCGCGTAATTAGGAAACTCTGCAGTATTTAATTTTTGTATATATTATTTCTTACATTGTTACCACAGGAAGTCTTATTACATACAGCCCAGGAATAACTACTGGATATAAGAGCAACATCAACTTACCAACATTACGACCAGGAATATGACTTTCCCGAAGTGGATCTTCCGTTCGGATCACCACCCAGGACAACAGATCTGATCCCAGTAGGCGACCCAAAACAACAGCGCCACAGAAGGGGCAGACAAAGTGGCCTTCTGGTCAGGCTCTATAGACGGGCACATCGCTCACCGCTCCCGAGTATACTACTCGCCAATGTCCAGTCTCTTGACAACAAAGTAGACAAAATTTGAGTAAGGGTTGCCTTCCAGAGAGACATCAGAGATTGTAAAATTCGCTGTTTCACGGAAACATGGCTCACTTAGGATATGTTATCAGAGTCGGTACAGCCACCCGGTTTCTTCACGCATCGCGCCGACAGAAACAAACATCTCTCTGGTAAAAAGAATGGCGTGGGTGTATGCTTTATGAGTAACGATTTGTGGTGTAGTCATAACAACATACAGGAACTCAAGTCCTTTTGTTCACCTGATCACAGCCGTGTATATCCCCCCTAGCAGACACCTCGAAGGCCCTGAAAGAACTTCACTTGACTCGATGTAAACTGGAAACCATATATCCTGAGGCAGCATTTATTGTAGCTGGGGATTTTAACAAAGCTAATCTGAAAACGAGGCTCCCTATATTTTATCAGCATATCGAATGCGCGACTCGAGCTGGCAGCATCCTGGATCATTGCTACTCTAACTTCTGCGACGCATACAAAGCTCTCCCCCGCCCTCCTTTCGGCAAATCTTACCATGGCTCCATTTTGTCAATCCACAGAAACCGTGGATTGATGGCAGCACTCACGCAAAACATTAAAACGCAAACCACTGCTTTTAATCATGGCAAGGTGAACGGAAACATGACCGAATACAAACAGTGTAGCTATTCACACTGCAAGATAAGCGTCAGTATAGAGACAAAGTAGAGTCACAAATCAACGGCTCAAGCACGAGACGTATGTAGCAGGGTCTACAGTCAATCACGGATTACAAAAAGAAAACCAGCCTCGTTGCGGACCACGACCAAAACCTGTGGGCTCTCCTTCACCGTGGCCAATGTGAGTAAAACATTTAAATGTGTTAACCCTCGCAAGGCTGCCGGCCCAGACGGCATCCATAGCCGTGTCCTCAGAGCATGTACAGACCAGCTGGTTGGTATGTTTACGGATATATTCAATCAATCTCTATCCCAGTCTGCTGTTCCTACATGCTTCAAGTGGGCCAACATTGTTCCTGTTCCCAAGAAAGCTAAGGTAACTGAGCTAAACAACTATCACCCCGTAGCACTCACTTCCATCATCATGAAGTGATTTGAGAGACTAGTCAAGGACCATATCACCTCCACCCTACCTGACACCCTAGACCCACTCCAATTTGCTTACCGCCCCAATAGGTCCACAGATGACGCCATCGCAATCACACTGCACACTGCCCTATCCCATCTGGATAAGAGGAATACCTATGTAAGAATGCTGTTCATCGACTACAGCTCAGCATTTAACACCATAGTACCCTCCAAACTCATCATTAAGCTCGACACCCTGGGTCTCGACCCCACCCTCTGCAACTGGGTCCTGGACTTTCTGATTGGTCGCCCCCAGGTGGTGAGGTAAGGAAACAACACGTCCACCCCGCTGATCCTCAACACTGGGGCCCCACAAATGTGCGTTCTCAGCCGTCTCCTGTACTCCCTGTTCACCCATGACTGCGTGACCATGCACGTCTCCAAGTCAATCATTAATCAACACTACAGTTGTGGGCTTGATTACCACCCGTGACGAGATGGCCTACAGGGAGGAGGTGAGGGTCCTCGGAGTGTGGTGTCAGGAAAATAACCTTACACTCAACATCAACAAAACAAAGGAAATGATCGTGGACTTCAGGAAACAGCAGAGGGAGCACCCCCCTATCCACATCGACGGGACAGTAGTGGAGAAGGAGGAAACTTTTAAGTTCCTCGGTGTACACATCACGGACTAACTGAAATGGTCCACCCACACAGACAGCGTGGTGAAGAAAGTGCAGCAGCGCCTCTTCAACCTCAGGAGGCTGAAGAAATTTGGCTTGTCACCGAAAACACTCACAAACTTTTACAGATGCACAATCGAGAGCATTCACCGCCTGGTATGGCATCTGCTCCACCCACAACCATAAGGCTCTCCAGAGGGTAGCGAGGTCTGCACAACGCATCTCCATCGGCAAACTACCTGGCCTCCAGGACACCTACGCCACCCGATGTCACAGCAAGGCCAAAAAGATCATCAAGGACATCAACCACCCGAGCCACTGCCTGTTAACCCCGCTATCATCCAGAAGGCGAGGTCAGTACAGGTGCATCAAAGCTGGGACCGAGAGACTGAAAAACAGCTTCTATCTCAAGGCAATCAGACTGTTAAACAGCCATCACTAACATTGAGTGGCTGCTGCCAACAAACATACAGACTCAAATCTCTTGCCACTTTAATAATTTATAATTGGATGTAATAAATGTATCACTAGTCACTTTAAACAATGCCACTTTATGTCATGTTTACATACCCTACATTACTCATCTCATATGTATATACTGTTCTCTATACCATCTACTGCATCTTGCCTATGCCGCACGGCCATTGCTCATCCATATATTTATATGTACATATTCTTACTCATCCCTTTACACTTGTGTGTATAAGGTAGTTGTTGTGAAATTGTTAGATATCTACTGCATTGTCGGAACTAGAAGCACAAGCATTTCGCTACACTCGCATTAACATCTGCTAACCATGTGTATGTGACCAATAAAATTTGATTTGATTTGATATGGCCTTTTCTTTGCAACTCTGCCTAGAAGGCCAGCATCCCGGAGTTGCCTCTTAACTGTTGACGTTGAGACATATAAGAAAGTTCAGGAAACATTTTTTTTGTACATGTATTCCCCTTATTTTTGGCACTCAACAGTCTCCTTATATACTTCCATACATGTTTTCAACTGTAGGCCAAATCGTTGGGACGCTACAAAATATTTTGTGAGAAGACAGATTTTTGTGATGTCTCATGGTCTGACAAACACCGCTCTAGCTGTGTTACGTTTCGCCGGAAGTGAAACATAGGTGGACGTGGTGGATTGAGATGCATCCAATGCAACAACAGATATCTCTAGCTTAAACTATTATGCTAATTCGATTTCCACGGGGGCGCGGACATCGACCTTAGGGGGTTCAACTTTAAAGTATATGGGAGCAGAGGACCAGGGTTCTCAATATCATCAATGATGTCATAACTTATTTAAGAGTGGGAGCTAGCCTGCGGAGCACTCCCTGGATCCCCTCCCCCGCAGACTTAGACAACAATAAGTACACCTTAGGTACTGTGGAGTTCAGTCAAGCTACTGTAACTGAGAGCACCAGAAATAATAAAATAATCATTTAAAAAAAGGATTCAACTAAGGGAGTAAGAAGAGTGTGAGGAGGAGCGTTAGCGAAGCTAGTTAGTCTACTCTCTCTGGGGTCTTAGCCCTCCTCTACTCTATGCTACCTCTAGGCTAGCTAGCACAGCCTTAGTCCTCTGCTATACTTGGCATTCATGCTATGGCTACGTGCCACATTATGCTAATGATAGTACAGGAGCTAAAATCCCACTGGCAACTTATAAGTCAAGCCGTCCACTGTTAGATGTACTGTTCAACCCCCCCAAATTCTTTCTCCTCCCGCTCACCATCTCACTGTGGAGTGCAGTTCTAATTTATTTTCCATAACAGCCAATAGCCCAGTCCCAAAGTGTTAAACCCTCTTTAACTTCCTTTCCCTGAGCAACGCTTACAGTATGCATATACTGTACACACACACACACACACACACACACACACACTTATTTTCCCTCACACACATTCTCCTCTCAACTTTGTGACCTCGTACTCTGAGTCATTGTAGTTGTGGCACTGTGAGTGTATTAAGTCATCCCATCCACACTCCAGGCTGGTTGGAGAGAGAGAACACCATCCTCTGTTGCTTTTCTGCTCCACTCTTCTGTTCCATCTAATTCATCTCATTTATATTCATCACAGCCTTCTGGTGATTTGCCCATCACATCGAACTGACTGGAGTGGACATGGGGAACTTTTTCCAAGGTTGTAAAATGTCATGTTGTATTCAATGACTCACTGTCATTGTACTAATGCATAGCATAAACAACAGAATGCACATACGTGAACTCACACAGACACACACATACTCACTTGCCTTCTTTACCTTCCTGTCTGATAAAGGGATGTGATAGTCTAAATGATCTCTCATTAGTATAATGGTTATTCTGTGGGAAGTGATCCAACAACACATCTCCGTCCTCACCCTGTTCAATGACCATCTCAGGAAGCTGCTGCTTTGATATACTACTGAGCTGTTATGATGGTGTCATTAGTGCATAGTAATATACAGTACCAGTCAAAAGTTTGGACACACCTACTCATTCAAGGTTTTTTCTATATTTTTACTATTTTCTACATTGTAGAATAATAGGGAAGCCCTCAAACTATGAAATAGCACATATGGAATCATGTAGTTATCAAAATATATTTTATATTTGAGATTCTTCAAAGTAGCCACCCTTTGCCTTGATGACAGCTTTGCACACTCTTGGCATTCTCTCAACCAGCTTCATGAGGTAGTGACCTGGAATGCATTTCAGTTGACAGGTGTGCCATGTTCAAAGTTCATTTGTGGAATTTCTTTCCTTCTTAATGCGTTTGAGCCAATCAGTTGTGTTGTGACAAGGTAGAGGTGGTATACAGAAGATAGCCCACCACAGGAAAGGAAGATCCAGAGTTACCTCTGCTACAGAGGATACGTTTATTAGAGTTAACTGCACCTCAAATTGTAGCCCAAATAAATGCTTCACAGAGTTCAAGTAACAGACACATCTCAACATCAACTGTTCAGAGGAGACTGTGTTAATCAGGCCTTCATGGTCGAATTGCTGTAAAGAAATCACTACTAAAGGACACCAACAATAAGAAGAGACTTTCTTGGGCCAAGAAACATGAGCAATGGATATTAGAACAGTGGAAATCTGTCCATTGGTCTGATGAGTCCAAATTTGAGATTTTTGGTTCCAACCGCCGTGTCTTTGTGAGACGCAGATGAATGGAAGATCTTTGCATGTGTGTGTAATACCCTTGTTAAGGTATAGAGTTTATTTTCTATAATTAATTGGTATTAGATTTTAAAGGTGATCGAATTGCTCCTGAATTTTTATGTTGTTAATGCATTTCTTTTAAAGAAGTATTTCTTTAATGTACAAGTGAATAGGTTGGTATACTTTGAGGTTTAAGTTTTGACCAATAAGGTAGCTTGTTAAGCTGTGTCCAATGGGAGAGCTGACCTGGTTAACAGGAGGCCTGGGGAAAGGGAGACGTTGGAAAAAGAGGGAGAGATGTTGAAAAGTATGGAAATACATTATCAGTGTTGGTGAAGAAAAATAGAACAAAACATATACCTACCAAGTTTTGAAGGGAAATACTGATTTTGATTTTATAATAGAGTTTGACGTGCCCAAAGTAAACTGCCTGTTACTCAGGCACAGAAGCCAGGATATGCATAGAATTGGTACCATTGGAAAGAACCACTTTGAAGTTTGTAGAAATGTTAAAATAATGTATGAGACTATAACACAATTGATATGGTAGGAGAAAATACAAAGAAAAACCAACCGGAAATTGTTTATTTTTGAGAGCCCATGCTCTTACAATGGAAAGCTATGGGTCTATATGCAATTCCAGCTCCCAGATTGCAATTCATATGACTTCCACTCGATGGCAACAGTCTATGTTCAAGGTTTCAGGCTTGTTTCTTCCCAAACAAGGAAGAATTTTGAGTTTTGGTACTGGGAGTCAGAGTTGGAAATCAGTCTGTGCGTGCGACGAAGAGGATGCGCGCCTGCTTATTCTATTGAACATACTTTTTTCCGTATGAAATATTATAGTTTGATTACGTTTTAGGGTACCTGAGGATTAAATATAAACATATTTTGACTTGTTTAAGTCCTTTCTGCATGTTGAACAAGTCCGTTCTCTGCATGTTGAACGAGTGGATTACTCAAATCGATGGCTCCAACTAAACTGACTTTTTGGGATATAAAGAAGGATTTTATCTAACAAAACTACCATGCATGTTGTAGCTGGGACCCTTTTGATTGCAAATCAGTGGAAGACTTTCAAAAAGTAACTGAATATTTATTCGCTATTTGTGATTTTATGAAGCCTGTGCTGGTTGAAAAATATTTTGATGACGGGCGCCGTCCTCAAACAATTGAATGGCATGCTTTCGCTGTAAAGCCTATTGTAAATCGGACAATGCAGTTAGATGAACAAGACTTTAAACTTTTAACCGATATAAGACACTTGTATGTCCCTAAATGTTTAATAATATCCATAATTTTTATGATTATTTATTTTAATTATTTATTTAGAGTTGTCAACAGGTGTTCTGCTAAAGGGACACCTAGCCCTAAGAGGTTGAAAGACTTAGTAGAGACTGTTTCATCGTGGAGGTATTTAGCATCGTGCGAGGTTAGCCTAGCATTGTGCGAGACGTGGAGAGAATTGCTTGTGGAAGATGAACGAGTTCATATTTCCATGGGTTATCTGATGCTGCTAAGAAGTACTGTTTGCATTGAATGCTGTGCTTGCTGTGGATCTTGTGAGGACCACGGCACGGAATTGCTATGCTTCGCTGAGGAAATATCTACGAGTAGTGAGTAACTACAACAGTGGGGTGCTTCGGGACTTTATGTAAGTAGACATTTTTTTGAGCTCCAACGCGTGCCAAAAGGGTTTAACCAAGCTTGCAAGTAATTTGGACATGGGTTGTGAAAAATCATTGGGGTTTATTATTTTTATTTATTTTGATGTGGTACGTTGAAAATGTGATAATATACATCTTGAACCTTATGTTTCATTTTATATGGGAAAGCATATCATAATATAATAACAAAAATCTATGATCATTCAATCAGAAGAGCACATCACCCTAGTTGTTGTCATCACCCTAGCGAGTTTACAACAGGGATTCTCATTGTATATGTCCTTCTCACCAAATATCTCATGCTGTTCAGATATTCTAAGAAAGGTAATATCAAATTCGAGCCTGGTGAGAGGGTTACATGTGGTTCCCACCATGAATTATAGAGAAGAAGGTGTGATGGTGTGGGGGTGCTTTGCTGGTGACACTGTCTGTGATTTATTTATAATTCAAGGCACACTTAACCAGCATGGCTACCACAGTATTCTGCAGCGATACGCCATCCCATCTGGTTTGCGCTTAGTGGGACTATCATTTGTTTTTCAACAGGACAATGACCCAACCCCCAGACTGTGTAAGGGCTATTTGACCAAGAAGGAGAGTGATGGAGTGCTGCATCAGATGACCTGGCCTCCACAATCACCCGACCTCAACCCAATTGAGGTGGTTTGGGATGAATTGGACTGCAGAGTGAAGGAAAAGCAGCCCAAAATTGCTCAGCATATGTGGGAACTCCTTAAAGATTGTTGGAAAAGCATTCCTCAGGCGTCCCGCTAGCGGGACAACATCCGGTAAAACTGGGGGGCGTAATTCAAATAAATAATCATTAAAATTATGAATATGTTAATGATAATGTTTAAACATTTAGGTACATACAAGTGTCTTGTATCGGTTGAAAGCTTAAATTCTTGTTAATCTAATTGCACTGTCCAATTTACAGTAGCTATTACAGTGAAGGCATACCATGAGCTTGTTTGAGGAAGGCGCCCCACATCAAAATATTTTTCCACCGGCACAGGTTTCATAAATTCACAAATAGCGATTAAATATTCACTTACTTTTTGAAAATCGTCCTCTGATTTGTCATCCAAAGGGTGCCAGCTATAACATGTAGTGTCGTTTTGTTAGATAAAATCCTTCTTTATATCCCAAAAAGTCAGTTTAGTTGGCGCCATCGATTTGAGTAATCCACTCGTTCAACATGCAGAGAAAGGAATCTGAAAATCTACCCCTAAACGTTGTACCAACAAGTCAAAATACATTTTTATTTACTCCTCAGATACCCTAAAATGTAGTCAAACTATAATATTTCTTATGGAAAGAAGTATGTTCAATAGGAATCCGGTTTTAGCAGGTGCGTCTTGTCGTCATCGCATTCCCAAACACGAATTTCCAAGACTGTGTCCCTGTACTAAAACGGATTATTCTTATTTGTTTTGGACGTTACAAGCCTGACACCTTGAATGTAGACTGCTGACCCCCTGTGGAAGCCATAGGAATTGCATCCTGGGAGCTAGAATTCAGTATGCCCCTATGCTTTCCATTGTAAGAGCATGGTCTCAAAAAAAAAACTGATATCCTACCATATCTATTGTGTTATAGTCTCCTACATTTTTTTACATTATTCTATTTTACTCCTACATTTCTACAAACTTTAAAGCTTTTTCTTTCCAGCTTGAGCTACAGGCAGTTTACTTCGGGCACATCATTCAGACAGGAAGGGAGAAGAAAGGGGCCTAGCCTTAAAGCTGGTTGAGGGAATGCCAAGCGTGTGCAATGCTGTCAGCATGTTACAGGATGGCTACTTTGAAGAATATGAAATGTAAACTATATATTTTTTGGGGGGTTACTACATAATTCCATATGTGCTATTTCATAGTTTTGATGTCTTCACTATTATTCTACAATATAGAAAATAGTCAAAATAAAGAAAAACCCTTGAATGAGTAGGTGTGTCCAAACTTCTGACTGGTAATGTACATCTCCTACAGTGGCAGGCCAGAAGCAGGAGACAGGAGGCAAGAGACAGGAGACAGAAGACAGGAGGCAGGAGACATGAGACAGGAGACAGGAGGCAGGAGACAGGAGGCGGGAGACAGGAGGCAGGAGACAGGAGGCAGGAGACAGGAGACAGGAGACAGGAGACAGGAGACAGGAGACAGGAGGCAGGAGACAGGAGACAGGAGGCAGGAGACAGGAGACAGGAGGCAGGAGACAGGAGGCAGGAGAAGTGACATAGAGAGAGTAGTGAAAGATGCTTCGACTGCAAAATCAAGTCATCATGGAGATACACAACACCTATTCTGGAAGCCATAATCAAATCTCATGCAGCTAGCTGGCTCCAGACTACATAACAGCCCGTCTCCTACATCGTTGAGCCTAATGAGTTGTCATTTCTCCCCAAATCAATTCATCCGTATACAGAGTATAACAGCCTATCCCCTTGAGGTTTAGGTTTTAGCTCCCTGTTGTCCCCACCCTGCACCCTGCACCCTGCACCCTGCACCCTGCACCCTGCACCCTGCTGGTGACATCAATGACCCTTGGAGGAGGATGAAGGTATCAGCTCTGTAGTCTGCTACTGCCAAACAGCTGCTAGACAGGAGGACAGTGTTTGTATGAGCGATATAGAGAATTTTGTGTGTTAATTGAGTGTTGAGGGTTTGTATGTACTCTAGTGAAAGAGAGAGTTATCAGTCTCTCCAGAGGACAGAGGGAGGTGCGTCAACATATCGCCTCCCACCTATCTTACTAAGAAGCAGATGGAAATATGGTCCGATCCATTAAATCCTAATGAACTGAGCAGTGGGGCTATTTCTCCTGTGACGGACTGACACCCCTCCTCCATCATAACATCACACAGTGTGTGTGTGTGTGTGCGCGTGCTTATAGTTGTGTGTTTGATGGAGTCCGTCATTGTGATGGCCTAGTCCTCCTCTCCTCTCTTATCCTCATCCTACTCTCCTCTCTTATCCTCATCCTCCTCTCCTCTCTTATCCTCATGCTCCTCTACTCTCTTATCCTCATCCTCCTCTCCTCTCTTATCCTCCCCTCGTCTCTTATTCTCATCCTCCTCTCTTATCCTCATCCTCCTCTCCTCTCTTATCCTCATTCTCCCCTACTCTCTTATCCTCATCCTCCTCTCCTCTCTTATCCTCATCCTCCTCTCCTCTCTTATCCTCCCCTCCTCTCTTATCCTCATCCTCCTCTCTTATCCTCATCCTCCTCTTCTCTCTTATCCTCATTCTCCCCTACTCTCTTATCCTCATCCTCCTCTCCTCTCTTATCCTCCCCTCCTTTCATATCCTCATCCTCTACTCTCTTATCATCCTCCTCTCCTCTCTTATCCTCATCCTCCCCTCCTCTCTTATCCTTCCCTCCTCTCTTATCCTCATCCTCCTCTACTCTCTTATCCTCATCCTCCTCTCCTCTCTTATCCTCATCCTCCTCTCCTCTCTTATCCTCATTCTCCTCTACTCTCTTATCCTCATCCTCCCCTCCTCTCTTATCCTCATCCTCCTCTCCTCTCTTATCATCCCCTCCTCTCTTATCCTCATCCTCCGCTCCTCACTTATCCTCATCCTCCTCTACTCTCTTATCCTCATCCTCTTCTCCTCTCTTATCCTCTCCTCCTCTCTTATCCTCATCCTCCTCTACTCTCTTATCCTCATCCTCCTCTCCTCTCTTATCCTCCCCTCCTCTCTTTTCCTCATCCTCCTCTCCTCTCTTATCCTCATCCTCCGCTCCTCTCTTATCCTCATTCTCCTCTACTCTCTTATCCTCATCCTCATCTCCTCTCTTATCCTCATCCTCCTCTCCTCTCTTATCCTCATCCTCCTCTCCTCTCTTACCCTCCCCTCCTCTCATATCCTCATCCTCCTCTACTCTCTTATCATCCTCTTCTCCTCTCTTATCCTCATCCTCCCTCCTCTAATCCTTCCCTCCTCTCTTATCCTCATCTACTCTCTTATCCTCATCTTCCTCTACTCTCTTACCCTCATCCTCCTCTCCTCTCTTATCCTCATCCTCCCCTCCTCTCTTATCCTCCTCTCCTTTCTTATCCTCATCCTCCTCTCCTCTCTGATCATCATCCTCCCCTCCTCTCTTATCCTCATCCTCCTCTCCTCTCTTATTATCATCCTCCCCTCCTCTCTTATCCTCATCCTCCTCTCTTATCCTCATCCTACTCTCTTATCTTCATCCTCCTCTCCTCTCTTATCCTCATCCTCCTCTCTTACCCTCCCCTCCTCTCATATCCTCATCCTCCTCTACTGTCTTATCATCCTCTTCTCCTCTCTTATCCTCATCCTCCCCTCCTCTCTAATCCTTCCCTCCTCTCTTATCCTCATCCTCCTCTACTCTCTTATCCTCATCCTCCTCTCCTTTCTTATCCTCATCATCCTCTCCTCTCGTATCCTCATCCTCCTCTCCTCTCTTATCCTCCCCTCCTCTCTTATCCTGATCCTCCTCTCTTATCCCCATCCTCCTCTACTCTCTTATCCACATCCTCCTCTCCTCTCTTATCCTCATCCTCAGCTCCTCTCTTATCCTCATCCTCTTCTACTTTCTTATGCGCATCCTCCTCTACTCTCTTATCCTCATACTCCTCTCCTCTCTTATCCTCCCCTCCTCTCTTATCATCATCCTCCTCTCCTGTCTTATCCTCCGCTCCTCTCTTATTCTCATCCTCCTCTCCTCTCTTATCCACATCCTCCTCTCCTCTCTTATCCTCATCCTCCTCTCCTCTTTTATCCTCCCCTCCTCTCTTATCCTCATCCTCCTCTCCTCTCTTAATCTCATCCTCCCTTCCTCTCTTATCCTCCTCTCCTCTCTTATCCTCATTCTCCCCTCCTCTCTTATCCTCATCCTCCTCTCCTCTCTTATCTTCATCCTCATCTCCTCTCTTATTCTCATCCTCCCCTCCTCTCTTTCCCTCATCCTCCTCTCCTCTCTTATGCTCCCCTCCTCTCTTATCCTCATCCCCCTCTCATCTCTTATCCTCATCTTCCTCTCTTATCCTCACCCCCCCTCTCTTTACCTCATCCTCCTCTACTCCCTTATCCACATCCTCCTCTACTCTCTTGTCCTCATCCTCATCTCCTCTCTTATCCTCATCCTCCTCTCTTATCCTCATCCTCCTCTCTTATCCTTATCCTCCTCTCCTCTCTTATCCTCCCCTCTTCTCTTATCATCATCATCCTCTCCTCTCTTATCCTCCTCTCCTCTCTTATCCACATCCTCCTCTACTCTATTATCCTCCCCTCCTCTCTTATCCTCATCCTCCTCTCCTCTTATCCTCATCCTCCTCTCTTATCCTCATCCTCCTCTCCTCTCTTATCCTTATCCTCCTCTCCTCTCTTATCCTCCCCTCTTCTCTTATCATCATCATCCTCTCCTCTCTTATCCTCCCCTCCTCTCTTATCCTCATCCTCCTCTGCTCTCTTATCCTCATCCTCCTCTCCTCTCCTCTATTATCCTCATCCTCCTCTCCTCTCCTCTCTTATCCTTATCCTCCTATCCTCTCTTATCCTCCCCTCCTCTCTTATCCTCATCCTCCTCTGCTCTCTTATCCTCATCCTCCTCTCCTCTCCTCTCTTATCCTCATCCACCTCTCCTCTCCTCTCTTATCCTTATCCTCCTCTCCTCTCTTATCCTCCCCTCCTCTCTTATCATCATCCTCCTCTCCTCTCTTATCCTCCCCTCCTCTCTTATCCTCATCCTCCTTTTCTCCCTTATCGTCCCCTCCTCTCTTATCCTCATCCTCCTCTCCTCTCCTCTTTTATCCTTATCCTCCTCTCCTCTCTTATCCTCATCCTCCTCTCCTCTCTTATCCACATCCTCCTCTACTCTATTATCCTCCCCTCATCTCTTATCCTCATCCTCCTCTCTTATCCTCCTCCTCCTCTCCTCTCTTATCCTTATCCTCCTCTCCTCTCCTCTCTTATCCTCCCCTCTTCTCTTATCATCATCATCCTCTCCTCTCGTATCCTCCTCTCCTCTCTTATCCACATCATCCTCTACTATCCTCCCCTCCTCTCTTATCCTCATCCTCCTCTCCTCTTATCCTCATCCTCCTCTCTTATCCTCATCCTCCTCTCCTCTCTTATCCGTATCCTCCTCTCCTCTCGTATCCTCCCCTCTTCTCTTATCATCATCATCCTCTCCTCTCTTATCCTCCCCTCCTCTCTTATCCTCACCCTCCTCTCCTCTCTTATCCTCCCCTCATCTCTTATCCTACCCTCCTCTCTTATCCTCATACTCCTCTGCTCTCTTATCCTCATCCTCCTCTCCTCTCCTCTATTATCCTCATCCTCCTCTCCTCTCCTCTCTTATCCTTATCCTCCTATCCTCTCTTATCCTCCCTTCCTCTCTTATCCTCATCCTCCTCTGCTCTCTTATCCTCATCCTCCTCTCCTCTCCTCTCTTATCCTCATCCTCCTCTCCTCTCTTATCCTTATCCTCCTCTCCTCTCTTATCCTCCCCTCCTCTCTTATCATCCTCCTCCTCTCCTCTCTTATCCTCCCCTCCTCTCTTATCCTCATCCTCCTTTTCTCTCTTATCCTCATCCTCCCTTTCTCTCTTCTCCTCATTACATGCTTTTTCATAGGACTTCTCTTGGTTTCTCCCTCATGATGTTTTCTCTTTCTATGTAAGTTCTCTCTGTCAATGTATTGTCTCCATTTTCTCTGCTGCTGAAAGACATAATGAAATCTTTCTCTTTCCCCTCCCTTGTCAGTGTTTGTTTCCATCTCTTCCCCTCTTCTCTCTCTGTGTGTGGTGTGTTTCTAGCTGTTCATTGTTTCCTGCCTCTAAGATCTCTTGTGTCGTTGCCCTCTGTGGTTCATCTAATCCTCTGTCTAATCAGTCTGTAGAAATAATTACACAGCCTCTCTGATCCCTTAACCCCTATCAACATGAAAACAACACGCACACAGGAACACACACACGCACACAGGAACACACACGCACACAGGAACACACACACGCACACAGGAACACACACGCACACAGTAACACACACGCACACAGTAACACACACGCACACAGGAACACACACACGCACACAGGAACACACACATGCACACAGGAACACACACATGCACACAGGAACACACACATGCACACAGGAACACACACACGCACACAGGAACACACACATGCACACAGGAACACACAGGCAATCATATACAGTACATGATGAGTATGATTATAAAGAGATATACAGTACATGATAAGTATGTTTATAAAGAGATATACAGTACATGATAAGTATGATTATAAAGAGATATACAGTACATGATAAGTATGATTATAAAGAGATTTACAGTACATGATAAGTATGTTTATAAAGAGATATACAGTACATGATAAGTATGATTATAAAGAGATATGCAGTACATGATAAGTATGATTATAAAGAGATATACAGTACATGATAAGTATGATTATAAAGAGATATACAGTACATGATGAGTATGATTATAAAGAGATATACAGTACATGATGAGTATGATTATAAAGAGATTTACAGTACATGATAAGTATGATTATAAAGAGATATACAGTACATGATAAGTATGATTATAAAGAGATTTACAGTACATGATAAGTATGATTATAAAGAGATTTACAGTACATGATAAGTATGATTATAAAGAGATATACAGTACATGATAAGTATGATTATAAAGAGATATACAGTACATGATAAGTATGATTATAAAGAGATATACAGTACATGATAAGTATGATTATAAAGAGATATACAGTACATGATAAGTATGATTATAAAGAGATATACAGTACATGATAAGTATGATTATAAAGAGATATACAGTACATGATAAGTATGATTATAAAGAGATATACAGTACATTATAAGTATGATTATAAAGAGATATACAGTACATGATGAGTATGATTATAAAGAGATATACAGTACATGATGAGTATGATTATAAAGAGATATACAGTACATGATAAGTATGATTATAAAGAGATATATAGTGCATATAGAAGACAGTTCTCTACGTAATTAATTTGCCTGCTGCATTCTGTTTTACAGTATTTCACTGTCTAGTATTGTACATTATTGAACAGTGTTGTACTGTAAAACTCTATGGATTAATTTTTTTTGTCTCTATCTCATGAA